>NC_063335.1:82986631-83048302 GCF_021869965.1 Rhincodon typus | reverse complement strand
CTCTCTACTCCTATGATGCTGCTTGGCCTGCTGTGTTCATCCAGCCCTGCACCTTGTTGTCTCAGGTTTAGAGGGAAATGGGCCAAATGCTGGCAAATGAGACTAGATTTATTAAGGATAAGGCATGGACGAGTTGGACTGAAGGGTTTGTTTCCCCATGCTGTACATCTCTATGAACCTTATGAAAGTAAGCATGAAAGTGAGTGAATGTTAAGAAATCAAGCTAAGGGTCTAACTCTAGTTTGTATGATGAGATTTCTGTAAATTTCAATTTGTTTTCAGATGCCAATTCAATGTACATTACATGTGCATGAGAAGAGAAATATAAAACAGATTGCAGTTGTACTTGTTCTACAGTTTGGTTCAAATGCTCCAAATTACACTTACTTACCTTTTGACATGTAGATTTTTGAAATGGGAGTTGTTTGACTGGTACCAACGTTTCCCTTGAATGTGACTGACTGGTAAAACTGATGCTGGTATCAAAGAACGTCTTTTGTGAAATTTATTTGTGTTAATCAAGTTGACCGAGAAGGAATCATGTAAATCAGTGTGACAGGACTGTGTACATGGTATAAGCAGGGAAATTGGGCAAAGTCAAGGAAAGCAAATGCAAGAGACTGAAATGCTGACAGTCAGAGGTGGCAATTTCCACTTCTAGTAGCTTATTTTTGTTATTGTGTGTTCATGGGGAAGTTGTGCAATCTTGTTTAAAAAGCTCAAATATTGATATCAATGTTACATTCTTTTGTGGATGGAAATCTTTTGCTTTCTATTGGCAGTAATTTGATATCACTGAAATGGGGGAAGTGTCTCAATCCTATGTGAAATAATCTATTTATAAACCTAGATCATAACTTGTAATATAGTGGGGAGATTGCATAAAATTTCTAGTGGGCAAGTCTGACTTGTGGCTACCTTACCAAGGTTGTTCATTCAGCTATCACACTCTTTTAACTTTCACAGTTTAAACTGGGAAAATGTCTTGGCTCATCAGTCTTATGTATTTTTATTTGATTTGTTTTTGGTCTGTATGATTCTCAAAGTTGTCAATAATTTGAACGTTAGTTTTTCACACTGAATAAAATGCCTATTTAAAAAAACACCAATCTAATTGAATTTTTTGAAGAGGTAACAAGGATACTTGATGAGGGAAGGGCTGTGGTTTTAGTTTATATGGACTTCAGTAAGGCATTTGATAAAGTCCCACATGGCAGGTTGGTACAAGAACTAAAATCACAAGGGATTCGGAGTGGCCTGGATAGATGGATAGAAAACTGGCTTGGTCATAGAAGACAGAGGGTAGTGGTGGAAGGATGTTTTTCAGAATGGAGACCGGTAACTAGTGGTATTCCACAGGGATCAGTCTTAGGTCCTTTGTTGTTTGCAGTATATATAAATGATCTGGAGGAAAATGTGGGTGGTCTGATAAGCAAGTTTGCTGATGACATGAAGATTGGTGGAGTTGCTGATAGTGCCAATGATTGTGAAAGTATATAACAGGATATAGATAGATTGGCAACTTGGGCACAGAAATGGCAGATGGAGTTTAATCCAGACAAATGAGAGGTGATGCATTTTGGAGAATCAAATTTAGGTCTGAATTATATTGTAAATGGCAGAACCCTTAGGAACATTAACATTCAGACAGATCTGGGTGTTCAGGTCCACAGTTCCCTGAAAGTGGCAACACAGGTAGCGAAGGTGATTAAGAAGGCATGCTTGTCTTCATCGCCCGGCGCATGGAGTAAAAAAGGTGGCAAAACATGTTGCAGCTATATAAAAGCTTTGTTAGGCCACATTTGGAGTATTGTGTGCAGTTTTGGTCACCACACTACCAGAAGGATGTGGAAGCTTTGCAGTGAGTACTGAGAAGGATGTGGAAGCTTTGCTTGGTCTCTAGGGCATTGACTATGAGGAAAGGTTAAAAAGACTAGGAGTATTTTCACTAGAAAGACGGCGGCTGACAGGAGACCTGATCGACGTCTACAAAATTATAAGAGGCATAGACAGGGTGGATAGTCAGAGGCTTTTTCACAGGGTTGAAGTTTCAATTGCAAGGGGGCACAGATTCAAGGTCAGAGGGGGAAAATTTAAGGTGTGCGAGGCAAGTTTTTCATGCAGAGAAAGCAGCCTGGAATGCACTACCAGAAGAGGTGGTGGAAGCGGGCACGTTGAAGACATTTAAGGGGCACCTAAATGGGTACATGAATAGGGAGGGAATAACGGGATATGGATCAAAAAATGGCAGGTTTGTTTTTAGATTAATTAGGGCATGATGGTAGCACAGGCTTGGAGGGCCAAAGGACCTGTTCCTGTGCTGTACCTTTTCATTTGTTCATTTGTCATAGACTGCATGTTTCCATGTGAATGCAAAAACATCATGCATGTATGTCCTTGCACACAAAGCAGCATGGCAGAAGCTTGAAAATTCCAGAAGTCCCTGAGTTTCAATGTCAATTGTTGAAGGGCTGAAGTCATGGCTGATTTGATCCAAGGGCAGACATGATGGGTGTAGTGAGGCTGATGATGTGCACGTGTCAACTTGCATGTGACATCAATGTAACACCCTTTTTCAAAAAGTGAAGAGTCAAGAAACAGGCCAGTTTAGCTTAACTTCTGTTAATGGGGAAATGTGAAAGTCTATTATAAAGGTTGTAATAGCAAAGCATTTAGAAATACAAATATGGTGAAGCAGAGTCAGCATGGCTTTATTATGAAGAAATCAAGCCTGATGAATTTATTATGGTTCTTTAAGGATATTACAAACACTGTAGACAGAGGATAACCAATAGAAGTAATATATTTGGATTTCCAAAAGGCATTTGATCAGGTACCATATACGAGATGATTTAAAAAGATAAAAACCCCTAGTGTTGGAGTGTGTATATTAACATAGATAGAAAATTGGCTAACAAATAGAAGACAGAAACTGTGATAAAGCAGGCATTTCCAGGATGGCAACTTGTAACTGATGCCACAGATATTTACAATACATGTTAATGACTTGGATGACAGAAGTGAATGTACCAACTCCAAGTTTACTGATGACACAAAAATAGATGAAAAGTCAAGTGATGAGAATGACACAAGGAGTCTACAGAGGGATGTAGGCAGCTTAAGTGAAATTGCAAAAATTGGAAGAGATGGAATTTAAGAAAATGTGAAGTTGATCACTTTGGAATGAACAATAGAAGAGGCGAATATTATTTAAATTGGGAAAGACTACACAAATATGAGACAGTATCCAATGTTTGAGAGTTGTTAAGCGTGAATCATAAATATCTAGCATACAAATTCAATGGGTGATAGGGAAGGCAAATTAATTAATGATCTTCATTGCAATGGGGATGGAATATAAAAATACAACGGTATGCTGAAATTATACAAGACCCCAGTCAGACCACTGCTGGAATCCTATGTACACTTTTGGGCCCCATATCTAAGGAAAGACATATTTGCAGTGGAGGCAGTCCAGAGAAAGTTCACTAGGTTGTTCGTGAACTGTCTTATGAAGAGTAAGTTGGGCTTGTATTCATGAGAGTCTAACCTTTTTAACCTTTCAGTTTTTGATGAACTGCAGCTGCTCCAGATATCCACTTTGATTTATATGTTCAGAATTCAAGTCTCGGGGAAGGAGAGAATTGGATGCGACATGTAAAGCAAGTGATTTAGGGTTGAGTGTGATTCAAATGAGTGGAAATAAGGTAGTCACCACTCAACAGAGAGATTCTGAATTCATCATGTATGAGGGGAAAATTAAGAAAACTTTACTTGACATTTGAAATCTGATATTTTTGTTTTAACCGTATTTTCCTGTCTCTCTTGCCATTTCTCATGCCAGTCCATTGACAGGAAAATTCCACCCATTGTTTTACTAATGGGTAAATGGTGACAAGGACTATCTTTTGCTCCTTAATACTAATGTGCAATCTTTTACATCGATCTGACAGGGCAGATGAGGCCTCATTTTAACAGCTCATCCAACAATGGTGTATACTCTCAGTACTACACTGGGTCATCAATTGAGATTTTTCAGCCCTCGGTCCCTGGGGAATGGGAATTGAATTCATGCCATTCTGACTTGGAGGTGAGCTTGCTACCAACAGAAGATCAGATAACCTACCCCTCCTCCCCCCACCCCCGACAATCAAAGGTCATACCATCAACCATCATTACGGTGGCAAGTTTAACACGTGCTACAGTGACATTTGAACAACATTGACACAGCAGCACAGAGATCAACAATTTTCTCAACAAAATCACTATTGGTTGTGAGTCCACACCAGAATTGACTTCAATTCTCAAGGGTGGCATTTGCTTGCTTGAATGATTTAATCTTTCTTACAACTGATTGAGATATTTAACAAACTCAGTGAACATCTGTAGTATATTATTGCAGTTGTTTTCATAATTTCCTTTTGAATGATCATGAACAGTCCTTTCCCCTTATCTGTATATGCATAAAGAGTAAAGGTAATGATGGACTTTGTCACATTATTTGAAAAATAAAGTGTATATATGGTAATTACAGGAGACTCATTATATACAGTTTTTTGAGAATACAACAAAACCAATGAAATATGCTTCTGGGAAGGCCCAAGTGTAGTTGCCAATTACCATCAGGAGTGAAGTTACATGGAACTAATTTCCAGATTGATGTCCTCCAGAAAATAGAATGTGCATTATGGAAAAATAAGATTGCATCGAGAATGGGTAGCATTGTTACATATTGTTATCGGAGAAACACATAACTCATTTTTCTAAAAAATCAAAAATGTAATTGAACTTGAACGTTAAAAGGAAAATAACTCCTAGAAAAGCGCATAGAGTACTTTGGCAAAAGACTTTGTCTATACAAAGGCACGAGCTGTACAGGTGCTGAAACATGTGGGAGATTTGGCACAGTGCTCAGGTTTCATAATTAGATTCACATTTCCAGGCTAGGCAGGAGACTTACACATGCTGGCTATTTTATAAATGTACAGGCTGGAGACAAACGAGAGTTGGCACTAGACACTGGCCAGCTGGATCATGGGCTACAGTCACGTACATATATTTAAAGCATTAACTTTCCTTCCCGTGTTGAAAACCAGAAAAGATTGTTAAAAGTAACAATTCTGTGCTATAACAGGAATATGGTTTCATTGCTTTATATATTAAATTTTATGTTTCATTATTTTTCATTTAATCTATAGCCAAAATGTGTTTAGAATGACAAAGGCACATGTGTCATGTCCCCCACCTTGTTGTAACCATGAGTGACAGGAAATATCTTTTCTCCATGTTCAAAATAGGACAATTAAGGCAACGATGGCTTAATGCAGAGACCTGGAATCAACAAATATTTATTTTTCCTTCAAAAATGGCAGGACAATTTTGTAGTTTTGTAAAGACTCTCTTGTTACAATCCCAAAATATATGGATGGATAGATCATGGGCAAAATCCTATATGGACCTTAGCAACATTGGCTATGGTGAGATTTGAAGTTGAATCGCATGTGAAATCCTGTCTTGCCATTGGGAGCAACTTGTTGAATCATTTATGTATTTGTTGAGAGGTGAGACACATTTCTCCTTGAGCCGTGACAAGTTGTCCATTAACGGGAATTATAGTTTGGTAAACAACCTCTTAATACCACAACTTGCTTCATTAATATTCAGTTTCCTGTCTTACCAAATGCAACAAACAAGGTAGACACCGAGAATGGAAGTCAGAGGTAGAGTTCATTGTATGGAATGGGCGTGGTACATTCTGTATGAACATGATATCCATAATGTTGGCACAGCTACATTTGGGTCTACATAAATTCAAACATATAATATAGTACAAAAACAAGAAAGTTATACTTCATTTACAGTCCAATATCATTCATGCCACCGCAGTGCATTCTGGAGGATTTTTATCTTTCACTCCCTCCCACCAGATCTTAATGTGCTCCCGAGTTCTGCAATTGGGTTGGAAGGAGCTTGTTCAGCAATGGAGCTCATTGGCCCTGAAAGTATGATCCAGCAACCCTTGGGTCATTTGTGACTGGACAGCCCAGACATGCTGTGAGACTTCATACCAGAGGCTTGTGAACTTTCTTTGGCTTCAATCTCCAAGGATGAGGAGTCAGGCAGAATGAAGGAGGAAGGCCTGGTGATCTGAGTGTCCTGAGAGGAGATCTCAGAGGGGCCTGTATGTGGTTCCTCCTCTGGCTGAGTGACTGTTGGCACTGAGCTACCTCCTGGTGTGGAGTGCCAGCCAGGTTCCTCGTTCACCCTGTCACCATGTGTTCAGTCCTGAGGCAAATCTGTGCAAATGTGTGCACCTCTCCAGCAGACCCTGAGAGTCCTGGATCTGGATCTCTACAGCAGACACCAACCAGTTGATGGAGGCAACTAGATGACTGCATACTGGGGGTAGTTGTGTCCCATAGCATGGTGGTACCCTCACAGCTTCTAGACATATCCCCACATACCACCCACAGCTCCTTTTGCTCCCTGTGTATGTGGATGAAGTCCCTGATTACAGACACCACAGGGTCCTCTCCTGCCAGGCACTGGGAAGGTGCCTGGTCTCTGGCAGTCCTCCGACTGTGAGTGATCCTGGGGGAGTTCTTCCTTGCAGTGAAGTGCTCACCAGATTGTACTGCCACTCTGTCTATTTCTATGGTTCCCACAAAGCTGTCAGTATCTGAGCTGGTGGGAGTGCAGAGGTAGCCTTCTCGATACTTCCTCTGAGACCTCGATACTGTCATCCTCAGACCTCAGGGACATATCTTCGGATGGAGCCGGCTGTTACTCTACAGAGGGCCGTGAACATTCCACTGGTCAAAAAGAGACAGATGGCTCTGCGGCCAATGGTTAGAAGTGGTGTGCAGTGAATACCTCTACTGGAAGGGTTATTGTGGGAGTCACAGGGGGGTAAAAAGTGGTACTTACTTGATTGTGGGATACGGATGTCTCTGTATCCCCCTCAGCGATACAGAGGATGACTGTATCGAGGTCTCAGAGGAAGCATTGAGAAGGCTACCTCTGCACTCCCACCAGCTCAGATACTAACAGCTTTGTGGGAACCATAGAAATAGACAGAGTGGCAGCACAATCTGGTGAGCACCTCACTGTAAGGAAGAACTCCCCCAGGATCACTCGCAGTCGGAGGACTGCCAGAGACCAGGCACCTTCCCAGTGCCTGGCAGGAGAGGACCCTGTGGTGTCTGTAATCAGGGACTTCATCCACATACACATACAGGAGATAGAGTAGGAATCTTTGCCTGTGAAACCCAGGATGTAGGGCTGGGCAGTCTAATACCTGGAAGCCTCATCACCTCTCCGATCCCTTTCTATCCTATTGCCAGCTGCCTTCTCCAGGAATGAGAGAAAAGAAGGGATTGAGTGAGCTGAAAGTAGGTGGCATGGCACCTACTTAGTGCTGGTATATGGGAGGTGTTGCAAGAGAGTGAGTAGGCAGGGAAGAGGCCATGCAGGATTAGTGGTGTAGGAGGTTTGCGAGGGGTTGGATTATTGGGGGAGGGGTGTGAGTGTTCATGAAGAAAGATATTGCAGTCAATAGTGAGTGCGGCAGAGCATGAGCCTTGGTGGGAGGTTGGCGCAGGGACAGGGATAAATTGAGCAGAGAGAAGTGTGTGGCACTTATATGGCACAATAGAGAAGGTCATTCACCTTCTGGTGGCACTGCTGGCCATTCATCTGCACCATTCTGAATATACTGACCTGGATGGTAACCTCAGACCAGCCTGCAGTGTCTGGTGGCATGGCTGCCTCTGTCAGCCTGGGAGGTGGACACGCTTCGCTGCACCACCCTGTCTACCAGGTTCCTGACAGAGAATTATGGGAACATCTTAACCTTCTCTGATATCATAGTACATCTGATCAGGGCAGCTATTAAATGTCAGTGTTAGCACATGAACCAGGGACACTGGCCTTCTGTCAAATATCCGCTGAGAGACAAATTGTTCCAGGATCAGCATGAGGGAGTTCCACAATTTTGACCCAGCAACACTGAAGGAATGGAGTAATATTTCCAAGTCAGGGTGGTGAACGGCTTGCAAAAGAACTTGCAGATGGTGGTGTTCTGATGTATCTGCCGTTATTTTTGGACTAGATCATAGCTGTCATGGGTTTGGAAGATGCTGTTGAAGGATCCTTGGTGAATTCCTTTTATAAATTTGTAGATGGTACACACTGCTGCTACTGAGCATTGGTAGTTGAGTGAGTGGATGTTTGTGATGTGGTGCCAATTAAGTGGGCTCCCTTATGCTGAGTAGTGTCAAACTTCTTGAGTATTGTTGGAGCTGCAGATATCCAGGAAAGTAAGATGTATTCCACACATTCCTGACTTGTGCCTATTAGACGGTAGACAAGCTTTGGGGTGTCAGGAGGTGAGTTACTCGCTGCAGTATTCCTAACCTCTGATCTGTCCTTGTAGCCACTGTGTTTACATGGTGACTTCAGATGAGTTTCTGGTCAAAACTAACCCTGGAATGTTGATATTGGGAGATTCACTGATGATGACGCCATTGAATGTAAAAGGGCAATGATTACATTCTATCTTATTGGTGATAGTCATTGACTGACCCTTATGTGACACAAATTTTATTTGTCACTTGTCAGCCCAACCCTAATTATTATCCAGGTCTTGCTGCATATCAACATGGACTGCTTTTGGAACTGTCTTCCCATTTCCTTCTAAGCTTCAAAGGATTTCTCCCCAGCCTTGATTGCTCGGAGACTTCTACTAAGAGCACCTCTGCTGGTATGAATCTCTTCATTATGCATGAAGCTGTTTCTGGCAGCCTCTCTAGGTTGTAAACGTCAAATCAGCACCCTCGCAATTGTCTTCATGGTCATCAAGCCAAAATCACATGACTGCACGTTAATTCTGATTTAATGTCACTGTTCAAAATTAATTTTTTTTTTAAAAAATGTATGATCTTCATACAGCTGAAGTTGCAAACTATTTTCACTTTAGAGAGGTGGTACCCAAATACCAACAACATCACTCTGACACAATCTTTGTAGGACATTCATGGTTTAAGCACTCAGCCTTTGGCCTATTGATCGTCATTTAGGGGCCTTAACCTGCCTCACAGCAATTCTCCCCATGCCATGTGTGAAGCCCAGCAGCTTCGCTGTGCAAGTTGGTGTCAGCAAAAATGGTACTAAGCCTCCTTTATGGGTGCTGTGTGTCCATCGGAGACACCCTGCTAAAAGTTGTCCTTTTCCCTTCCCCTGGCCTTCTGAGATCTTGTCTTTCTTGTCACTCCTCACTGAGCCTGTCAATCTGATCCAGCAAAACATCCCCTCCACTTACTGTAATGACCATCTCCCCTGGGGGCTTCCAGCATTCTGACCACTGGCCTCCCACCCGTTCACCCCCTCGACTGCTGGGTCACAAAGCTGCCCACCATCTGCCGGGTGGTGGGTATCATGGCATCCCGTAAACTCTGGGAAGCTGGCTCCTGGCAGCCGTTTTACACTCCACTCAACGATGGCACTTCTGCTGCAAAATGGGGAGAAGTCATGCCTTAGACAACAATCAGCCAAACAGATAAAGCAACTGTTCTGTGGTCCCCACTGTGCCAGCTTCAAGGGGTAGTCATTGTTGAGATAGATTCAAAGGAGCGGCTTTTGGAGGCCAGACTGAAGGCAAGCTCAGGGTACGAGTGAAGCCTGGTTAGGGTGCCAAAAGGTGAGCATCAAAGGGGGTATGAGCCTTTCAGGGGTGGGGGTGGGGGCTGCCTCCAATTGGACTTAACTGACCCCCTAAGCAGATTCTTCCTTGTCTACCCAATGCTAATCTGCACAGCTGCCAGACTAGCTACCCCCCGACGCCACTGGTAAAATAGTCCAGGAAAGAGGGTTATGACATGTAAATAGCCATCAATTGGCTGCATTTTATGTGCCACCACCTTCAACCACACCAGCAGGGCAGCCTAAAGCCCAGCCCCTGGTCACGGTACTGATCTGATTTAATTTTATTTCCTATCCCCTCACCTCATTCCTGCCTCCTTGGGGAGTTGGGTGGCAGTGGTGGGGGGTGTTCAGTAATATTCTGCCCAGTGTTTCTTCCATCTGTTGTTTTAATGCAGGAATGAATCTGTTGATTTTAATGTCTTCATGGTTTATGCCTCTTCCAGTATAGCAGGCAGAGATATGTGATCCGAATGCTATTAAGCATCCTTCTGTTAATGCTACCAGTTATCATTGCTGTCAAACATAATGTTACTTCCTTCTGGTTTACTTGCTGGCATGCCATCTTATAGACACAAAAAGATGTTTTAAAAAACTGTTTAAAATGTCCACTTGAGATGAATATTTATTTCAAAATAGAATAATTGAGGTGCAGTGAGTCATGTTGTTTCAGCATCCATATTAGCTAAGAAAATAACTGAAAAACTCTTCTAGAAGTTGATGTGCTAAATTGCCTTCATGGCAGAGTCCTGTTCTGATACCTGTATTTGTTTTGGAGAGGACCATTGAACATAGATTTCACAACGATGAAGTTATGGTGGCCATATCAGGGAATGTTAAATGCTGGCCTAACAGATGCAGTTCTGGTCCATTCCATAACTCTCTGTGTCTAACCAGAGTGTTTAATATCATTCTAGTAAATGAGCTAATTGCATTACCAACCAGCTATAACTCTGACTTTCTGACATCTGTACTAGAATCAGTGATTTCCATTTTTGTTATCCATTAGCAGAAAGCACAAGAACAGCAACAGGAAGTTGAGTTTTCGAGAATACAATCCAAAAACAAAACTTGCATTTATGTGAAATATTTGTTTATAAGGGTTTTAGGGCCATGGAGCAATCTTATGATGTCACAGAACTACCTAACATAGGGTATAAATAACACAGTGGGGCGGAGTTAAGTTAGAACTAAAAGAGAAGTACATGTAGATTACAGTTTCTTAATAACATAACAATGATCTCTAAGCCCGGTATCTCTCTGATTACCATCTATAACTATGCATGCTGTTAACATGCATTAATTAGAGCTCTATAGAAATCTAAGCTGCAAGACAATCTTGACTTTGTGAAGATTGTGTATTATCCCAAAGTCTCAGGCGTGAACTTAAAACCACACAACAAATGATCTTTAACACTTATCAAACAAAACAAAACCTGATCAAACTGTTAAATTTGAAGAGTATCTTAATGGAGGAAATAAAGGTAAAGAGATGGAGAGTTTTAAGAAGGACACTCTAGAGCTTAGAATCTTCATATTTGTCATTTGTAGAAAAATTAAAATCAGGGCTATTCAAGAGATCAGGCTCATAGGAGGGCAGATAGAATATAGGCTAGAGGAAACTACAAGGTTTTGATATGGGAGAGGAGGAAGGTTATGCTGAGATGTGGAGGGATTTAAAATGACGATTAGAACTTTAAACTCAAGTTCTTAATCAGGAGCCAATGATGGTTAATGCACATAGGGCTAATAGGGGAGCAGGACTTGGTGCTAGTCAGGGTTTGGATGACCTCAGGTTTAAAGAGGGTAGAATGTTAGAAATCGCTCAGGAGTAGATTGGAATAGTCAAGTCTAGAGTTAGGAAAGACATCTTCTAACAGCAACTGAACTGAAATGGGGACTAAGTGAGGTGATGTCATGAAGGTGGAATTGGACCCCTTAGTAATGTTTGATCATAAACTCATCTCAAAAGATGACATCAAGGTTTTAAACAGTTTACCTCAACTTCAAACAGTTGCAGAGAAAGAGACAGAGTTGGTGACTACAGAGCATAGTTTGTACTTGGGGTTGAAGGCAATGGCTTCTCAACATTTACTTGCAGGAAAAATCAAGAGAAACATTTCTTTGTTACAATAAAGCAGTTAATAGAAGGCTCTCAGTCACCCACCACATGGAATATTGGGGTCGTCTTATTATCTATAGCACGTTAATAGAATGTTCTCAGTTATACACTGCATGGAAAATTGGGGTCCTTTCATTATCTATAGCACAAGTTTATTTCTCTCGGCTCTTGGTAATTCCTCCTACCTGTTTATCAAGTATGTAGAAAATGGCTTGTTCAAAGTTTGAGGGTGCTGGAAATATATCCCACAGCAATAAGGCTGCATATTTCAAAAGGGGACAGTGTACATCTATTGTACACATTAGACTTTTTGAATTGATATTTAAGGTGACTTTTATTAAGATGAGTTGACCCTGTTTTTCAAATATTATATCATAAAATTATCCCAATGCACTGACCATCAATTTATTTCAGAAAGTACCTTATATAAAATGGTAGTGCTTTGTCTTACCTATTGGGATAGAAGTCAGTCATAGCCTAAGATCAGCAGCAAACCCATGATCAGGAAGCACGAGCGAACCAGGAATTAATTCTCTGTCATCATCAGAAATATTTGGATGAGCTGCCAACACCGGTCGTTCCTCTGCTTTTGGAAAAATAAATGTTTGGCTGTTTGCTTCACTATTGAAGTTTCAAGAAAAGGGAGGGTGTTTGGTCAGGACTACTGCAATATTGGGGGAGTTCTCTTACATTCCTGGCACCCCCAGTTTCTGTTTCTTTCAAAAAAAAATGTATAATCTTACATTTAGTGGGAACCTGCAGTGGCCACTGAAGATCTTTTTAAAAAATGGATTTGGAAAAGATGAGGTACAGTTCCTGATTTGCTTTCAGCAGCCAATTTTGGCAAGCAATCTAGAACAGATGCTTGGCTACTTATTTGTGTATTGAATGGGCCTGATGCCTGTTTTACGTGGCTGACAGGAACACCTGAAAACACATCTGGTAAATTCACCATTTGCCTAATGTGAACACAGAGTGCAGAGCATCCATTATTAAATTGGTCAGTGTGATATCTGTGTTGTAGGTAATAAGTGGGCCCAACCTATGCTAATTTCTACTCCATTGTGTTTAGAGAAGTATTTGTTTATAATTTATCCATGGATAAGACTGGAGAAATGAGAACTAAGTAAATACACACAGTATTCTTTTAATGTTTTAAAAGAGAACATTTTTAAAAGTATGTAAATAAATTACATGACTCAAAATCTTTTTAAAGGACGTTTGCCAATAGCTTAAAACAGATAATAGAGTTTCACCTTGTTTCTATTAGCTTCCAGCACCATCAATCGAAACAATGCATGATACTAATTCTGGATAGTGCTTGGAATTGTGCTCCTGTTCTTAGATGCACTGGCAGGGATAGCTTTTTCTTTCTGAAAAAAAAACATTTTTATATCAAAATATATTTAATGCATTAAGAAATTGCTTAGGGTACCCTAACAAAATTGTTAAATAGCACAGCAATTTTCCTTAAAATGCCCTTTTAAATAACTATGAATCCAGTGATCAACTGATGATTATCCTTTAAAAAAGCTGCAGTACGTTACCACTTTTCAATACATCAAAGAATAGTTATTAAGGAAAGAAAAGAGGCCATAATGTTCTGTGATTCTGACCAGCCCTCTGGAATCTTTTATGTCCACCTGAGATAACAGATGGGCCTCTCTAAAGATCTCATCTGAAAAATAACGTCAATCCCTCAGTACTACACCTGAGAATCAGCCTTGTGTCAGCAAGGCTTTACACTTTTGATTATATAAACACATTTGAAAAGAACGTTGAATTGTAACCCAATGTTAGCAGTTGCCTGCACTTTAGGGGAAGTTTTAGGAAACTCTATTTCATAGTTTTGAGCCCAGTGCAGGAGAGAGAGAGGATGGCGGTCGGCGGTGAAACAGCAGCGTGAAGGAGTGGGGATTGAGTGATCGAGCCCAGTGCAGGAGAGATATCAAAGTCAGCACAGGGGG
The DNA here is from genome assembly GCF_021869965.1 of Rhincodon typus. Taxonomy (NCBI): domain Eukaryota; kingdom Metazoa; phylum Chordata; class Chondrichthyes; order Orectolobiformes; family Rhincodontidae; genus Rhincodon; species Rhincodon typus. The sequence goes on along the minus strand of NC_063335.1, from coordinate 83,034,514 downwards.
AGAGTCCGAACTCAGAACGGGGGGAGAGATCGAACTCAGCACGGGGGGAGAGATCGAACTCAGCACGGGGGGATAGATTGAACTCAGCACAGAGGGAGAGATTGAACTCAGCACAGGGGGAGAGATCGAACTCAGCACAGGGGGAGAGATCAAACTCAGCACAGGGGGAGAGATCGAACTCAGCACAGGGGGAGAGATCGAACTCAGCACAGAGGGGGGAGAGATCGAACTCAGCACAGGGGGAGAGATTGAACTCAGCACGGCAGGGGGGAGAGATCGAACTCAGCACAGGGGGAGAGATCGCATTCAGCACAGGGGAGAGAGACTGAGCCTAGCACAGGACAGGGATTGAGTCTTCATGGGGAAAGTCCACTATGGAATTTTTTTTTTTCTGAAGAAGGGTCTCCCCTCCCCCAACCGTATCCCAAAACCAGCCCAACTTGTCCCCACCTCCCTAACCTGTCCTTCCTCCCACCTATCCCCTCCTCCCATCTCAAGCCCCACCCCATCTCCTACCTACCAGCCTCATCCCGCTCCCCCCCTTGACCTGTCCGTCCTCCCTGGACTGATCTATCCCCTCTCTAACTCCCCACCTACACTCACCTTTACTGGCTCCACCCCCACCTCTTTGACCTGTCTGTCTCCTCTCCACCTATCTTCTCCTCTATCCATCTTCTATCCGCCTCCCCCTCTCTCCCTATTTATTTCAGAATCCCCTTCCCCTCCCCCATTTCTGAAGAAGGGTCTAGGCCCGAAACGTCAGCTTTCCTGCTCCTCTGATGCTGCTTGGCCTGCTGTGTTCATCCAACTCTACACCTTGTTATTCCAGTATGGAGTGACTGGAGCCCATGGCTAAAAAAGGATGCAATTTGGAATTTGTAACTTTATTTCTTACTTGTTACTTTATTCTGAAAAGAACTGTAGTGTTGCACTTTTAACTTATTTCTTTATTTTTCTACCTTTTACCTAAGATTGTGTACCTAAGTACCTTGTATGTAAGATGGCATCACGAATGGTGACATTGTAAATTTTTCACTGTACTCCTGTATCCCTGTACTTGAGTACACGTCACAATAAAACCTAATTCTAATTCAAAATCTAACTCGAGTTTCCTGTAATACCAACTTGGCAAAGGCCTTCGAATTTACCTTACAATGGTATGAAGATACTTCTATTAACTTTTTTGAAGGTTTATTTTAAAGGAAAAGTGAACGGGGGTTCATTCGGATACATGGAGCCTCATTTTTAAAAAAGAAAAGTTACCAGAAAAGGGCACTGGGGCATTTATTTCTTGTTAGGCAGTTTATCGAAGTCACATGAATTAAGCTTATTGGACTTGGTGCTTTGTTTTAGATATAGTTTGGAGTTTAGCTGGAGTACAGCCATTTGAGAGAGAGAAACAGACAAGCTACCCTAGTTAATTCACTGCTTTTCAGAGAAAAACCCTTTTTTAGAGATCCTGAAAAACTGATGCAGCTGCTCTCCTGAAAAGCCTCTGAATGTTTTGCATCTCCTGAACAGACTGCACTTAAAAATCCATTGTCTGCTTTGGTGGCACCTGTCTACATGTTCCAGAATGCTGACTGATAGCCTTCATAAACACTTCATACATTACCCTTTTCCCTTAAAAATTAATCATTATTGGCCAAAGTTTTTTTTCTTCAAAATTAAACACTGCAGAGAAATCTCTTCATTCTTTTTAATTGGTGTTCATGGCTTATATTGAAAGATAAATGTTTTGCTTTCCTCTTTTAAACTGTGTGTTAATTAGATTTGGGTCTTTTCTAATTTTACAATAAATTAATAAGTGCATTGTTTATTAAAGAAAACTGTTTTCTTTTATTCTAAATCTAATTGGCCAGATATGAAACTGGGTAAATCACTGAAATTTATATTGTAACTTGTAAAGTGGTGGGGCTGGAGTGAGGCAGAGGGAGAGACAGAGAGAGATAGACACTCCTCAATCTCAGAGTAGCAACAGGAGGGTTGAGGATTGTCTTTTATAATGGTAAATAGAAACTCAACTGTGCTGGTACAGCTAATTGACTAATCATTTCTCAGTATTTTCATTTCTGTAGCAATCCATTCTCCAAACATTGAAACCTATGACTCCTATTTCCTTTAGACTCTGTCACACTGGGTCATTATAATATAATCATTCTTGTGTGTGGACATTGACGTTTTCTCCTGGGATTTAATTTCCAATATGTTGAGATTAGCTGTTTCAAGTGGCTGTCAAGGCATTTGCTCACACTCCTATACTTACTGGGTTTGTGTGTCCACAATATTTGGTTAAGGAACAAAATTATCCCACCCATTGTTTAGTTAACTTGGAGGAGTCATGAACCTCAACTAGTTTGGGGTTTGTGGCCTCTGACGCTGTTAGAATATAAGTTACCATGCAAGCTGTCACATTGGTTTAATTTGTTTGGTACATGGGAGAACTATGGCAACTTGAGAGTACCAGCTGTGTGCGCGAGGTGCATTACTGTCTGTGCAAACATGGACTCAAATCAAAAACTTTCACTTGTCAAATCTGCATGAAAATGACAGTCAGGTATAGACTGAGATAACACGGTGTAGAGCTGGATGAACACAGCAGGCCAAGCAGCATCAGAGGAGCAAGAAAGCTGACGTTTCAGGTCGAGACCCTTCTTCTGAAGAAGGGTCTCGACCCGAAACGTCAGCTTTCCTGCTGTGTTCATCCAGCTCTACACCGTGTTATCTCAGATTCTCCAGCATCGGCAGTTCCTACTATCTCTGTCAATTCATGTCATATCGTTGTGATTCCTCATCATATAAAGTTTCCACCCACACAGAGCCATAGAATATGTTGAGAGAAAGTGAAAAAAGTGAAAAACTTAAGGGAAAGTGAATTGTCTGATTGACATCGAACCAAACATGGGCACTATTTCCGGGTTTACTGCACCAGGGAGCGTGGGGTTTGGGTGGGAGGGTGGTGAGGATTTGTGGGAAGGAAAGTATTCAATAAGTGATTGGCTGAGGACACGATTGGTGGCCAATCAGTGGCAGCCGCGTACAGAAGGGAGACAGGACTTTGAAGGTAGAAGCCCAATTTAAAGAAACAATGGCAGTTGTTATAGTGATAGCCATCTGGTGTGGTTATGAAAAACCTAGGTCCTCAGGAGAGCTAGAGGCCTGGCATTGATGGTAGGGCTGCCTGAGATGCAGTCCTTGATTTTTTTTATAGGTGGCATACGAGAAGTGAGGGGTCTTGTTCTCACTGTGTGAAAAGATAAGGTCATCCTGGGTAGTGCTGGTTGGAGATGGCAGAAAATGTCTAGAGGATCGGGATGCAGTGCTACAAATGGTTTCATGGCCTTCTGCACTCTGGCAAAGTGAGTAGGGTTTGACACTGAAGCTACAGGCCTCCAGGTCTGTTGCTACCAGAGCAACTTCAGCTGAACAGCCTGAGGGTACATTGTACTCCTGAATGTGGGAGAATTGTGTGCTCAGGGCTTTTACTAACCCATCAGCCTCAGTGCTGTTTTAAGGACCTGGAGCAATTGGACATGCAGCTTTGTTTAAAAACTGACCCACTAGCATTGATGAAAGAGGCTGGTATTGCCTTATCTCTCTCTCTCTCGTCCTACAGGAGAAGGGGGAGGAGAAAGCAAGAGGATAGACAGAAAGAGAAGTGCCCTAGCTTACGATCCTCCTTGCTAAGGAGGAGGCAGCATGGGGCACCACCAGAGAGGTGCCACATGGCCAAGTGCCTGATGGAGAGTTGTGATAACCCATAGGCATTGGTATAAAGAGATTGAAACATGTAGAGACAAAGCAGGAGTGCACTTTCCCGAGTGACAGCGTGTCAGGAACCCAGCTCTGAAGAGGTTTCTGCAGTTCTCATCATGCCTTCCACAGGCAACATGAATAACTAGGGTTCTCTGTCAAAATCAAAGCACAGAGCCAGCACTGCCACCTTAACCACTAGGCCAGATACATTGACATCAGCACGTCTGTGCTTCATTAGGCAGTGTGGCACTCGGTGACAATCATGGCAAGAGTGAGCAGAAGGACATAACAGAGGCAATGGTGGAGAGTCTGCCTCAGAGGTTGTCCACTAGGCAATCACAGGAGGTCACACTGACCACTTGAGAGAGTACCCACTTCTTGTACAAGATGATCAATTCTGTCTTGTAGCAATCCTGTGAATCCATGTTCATTGCATGAGTCAGCAAGCTGTTCCACAGGTTTGCGACTTACCAAGAAATACAGGTGAAATAATTGATTCACACAAACGTTGCTTCATACCTATATTGTTTAGAAACTTCAATTAAATCAACTGAAACTACTCTAGAATTCAGATTTCAGTCGATCAGGGTAACTAAATCACTCTAAACTGTGAATCAAGACCAGTTTTTAGTTATTGATTTCTCATCTTTCATTTTTGCTTTGCTCTTTATTCTTCTTCACTATTACTTTCCTATTTTCCATCATTCTATTTTTATCTCCTTCATTTCTCTCTCTGCTAATTTCAGTTTATATCTCCACATTTATTTCTATTTCTTTCTCCAATTTCTATTCCTTTGGCTTTTCTCTTTCAATGTTATTCTATTTTTTTGGAGGTTTAGTCACTGTAAGGCCTAATGGGATTTCTCACCATAGCTTTCCAAACTCATCTAATTAACTACCTATCTCACCCCTAGAGCAATCCTCTCACCCCATTCTACTGCATGCTGTTCCTAGAATAACTTGCCACAGTGGGTATCCACTGAAAGACCAGCGTCCCTGGTACCTATGCCATCTTTAAAATGTTGCTGTATACCCAGGCGATTGTTGGCAATATGCCACTGCCCCTCACCAGCAATGTAATGGCACAGCAACCTCAAAGACATGCTGCCCAAGGTAGCCGGCATGTCTGACATACCCCCAAACAATCAATTCCATTCTCTCACCTGAATCGCTGTTTAACTATGAGCCCACACAGTTTTCCTGTCCTGACATATATCCTGTCTAATCACCCTCTCCAAGTCATCACTATTCTGACCCCAATGCCCACTCTAGACACTGCATCTTGTCATTGTCCATGAGGGGAATGTTACATTCAGGCAAGCGATTTGACAATTCCAAACATGAGCTTTAATTTATGGCCAGTTCATCTCCACAATGTAAACAGAGTGCTGGCACTATGACCAATGACTATTGAACATTCCTTGATGGTCTGGCTGCATCCAGTTCTCATTTATTGACACTGGGTGTCAGTCAGGTCCTATCTGCCTGTCAGCGTCTGATGTAGCTGGACTCTGTCACGCACAGGGAGACCTTCAATCTCCTTAAAGACCGCCATCCTTCTCAAAAGACTGCTCACATTCTCCGGTTCTGCTCACATTGCCTAGTTTCCTGCTCCTCACTACCGCCCACAAACTTGATTGGTCATTGCCCCCTCCCCTGCCCTTCGATCCCCACACACCCCGCACATGTTCTATGAAAATGTTGTAAAAATGTACATACCTTGGTCTGCAATACTGCTCCTGCACCAAGTGGATTTCTACCCAGTTTCCATCCAGGGATGGGAAGACTCGGAATTCTGGTCGGACAAGTAGCCAACAGCTAATGAACAATCTTAACAAATTACCATCTAACCTATTCCAATGGTAATCGGAATCCAGACCTTTGGTTTGAATGTTACTGTGCTTTCATAGATTTCTGCGATTTGGAGAAACTGGAATTCTTCAGCTGAGAGAAGGTAAGGTTGAGAGAAGATTTGATCAAGGTTTTCAAAATGATTAAGTCACCAGATGGAGTCAACAGGGTAAAAATATCCCCTTTAGTGGAATGGTCAAGGACCAGAAGGTACCAATTTAAGATGACTGGCAATAGAAACAAAGGTGACATGAATTAAAAAGCACCTTTTCTTTACACAGCATGTGGTTAAGATCTTGAGTATGCTGCCTGAGAGAATGGTGGGGGTAGATTTAATTGTAACTTACAGAGGGAATTGGATCTTTATCTGAAGAGAAAATATTTGCTAAACTATTGGGGAAAGGTGGGTGGAGTGTGACTTTACAGCACTTTCATAGGATGTGAGCATCGCTGGCTAGTTCAACATTTAATGCCATACAGTTAACATTATACAGTTCTGAAGAAGGGTCATTGGACTTAAAACATTAACTCTCCACAGACCTGCTGAGTTTTTCTGGCAATTTCTGTCATGATTATTGCATATCATTAGTTCCTTGAGAAGGTGGTGGTGAGTTGCCTTCTTGAACTGCTGCAGTCCATTTGCTCTAGTTAGACCCACAATGGTGTTAGGGAAGGAGTTCCAGGTTCTTGACCCAGTGACACTGAAGGAATAGCAATATACTTCTGAATCAGTGTGGTGAATGGCACTTGCAGATGATGACGTTTCCATAGATCTGCAATCATACATTGGAAGTTAAATGATTTAAAAGTCCCAATGTCACTTAGACAGTGACTGAGTAAAGGTCAGTGTGTAAGGTGATGGTCTAGGCTGCCAGGCAACTGGATGAGTGCTTAGAGTTGGTTGGAAATATGGGGATGAATTGGGATGGTGTAAGGTTGGTACTTCTCCTAGAGTTAGAACAGGTTTTCAAACTTATCTCTAACTTTTCTGGGCAATTATTAAACTTAAGTGAGTCAAAACAATTAAAATTCTGCAATTTTAGAGGGGCTTCTTGGTGGCTTCCAAATACAGAGAAACTAAACCCGTCAATATAAATAGTAGAAATCAATTGTGTTCTTTTACAGATATATGTTCTAATCTGCCCAATCTTAAATGTGCACAGTGTCCAAGCAATATTTACCTTAAACCTAGGACTCTCTCTCCTCTAGTGTTTAGATAATTGTTTTGGGATGTTAAAGGTCACTGCAGCCTGCATTCAGAGGATTATGATTTTTAATGTTAAGTTGCAAAACCAGGCACTGAAAAGACTCTATAATAGTGAACAACTAAAGCTAGTCCATTGAGCTAAAAAGCTTCAGTTATCCAAAGTTAAACTGACTGACTTAAGTCATTGGCCGTAGTCAACATTTTCTTTTAAATTAACCATAAAACACAACACAGGGACAAATTGAAGGTCTGGTAATGGCCTTAGTAATGTAAGTATATCAAAACTCATGAATCTTTAATGACTCCAGACCCCGCACATTTATAAATTGAACCTTTGGAGCATTACATCTTTATATCTAAGCAATAGTTAGCCATACTGTATATCAAAACAGCCTAAGAGATTCAGGATTGTGGGATAATGTGGAAAGAAATTATTTATATATTGTCTTTTCAGAACATCCTAAAGCATTTACAGTCAATGAATTGGAACTGTAGCCACTATTGTTATGCAGACAGACACAGAAATCAGTTTGCACACAGCAATGTTCTGCAAAGGACAATGAAGTGGGTGACAGCTAACGTCCTATGTTTAGGAGTACAATTCCTATCATGGCAGCTGGTAGAATTTTAATTCAGTTATTCAATCAAGAATTAAATATACAAATCTTGGCAATATTGATCATGCACTACCAGATTATTAGAACAACCCAGTTGGTTTCACTAGTGTCCCATAGAGAAAGAAATCTTGATAACCTTAACAGGTATGATCTACATGTGTCTCTAGGCCCACAGGAATGTGGTTGCTACTGAAGTGGCTGAGCGAGCTACTCAGCTGTGTTAAACTGCAAGAGGAAAGTGAAATAAAAGATCCAGGTGGAACACCTGGAATCAACCCAGGGACTGGAAATGGCAGCAACACACACAGCCCTGTTGACCCTGCAAAGTCTGACTTACTAATAAGTGATGGTTTGCACCAAAAATTGAAAGAGACTTCCCATAGAATAGTCAATCAACAGCCTCTCACTAAATCATATTCCACAACTGACGACACAATCTCCTCCATTATCAACATTGGGTATGTACTGCCCACTAGAGGTGGTTGCACAATGAAACAGTTAGGGGGAGGACTGACCTTGGGAATCCGATATTTTCAAGATCTCAGAAGTCTCATGTCATCAGGTCAAATGTGAGCAAGAAAACCTCCAGCTGTTTATCACTTACCACTGATGAAATAGTACTCTATTTTGAATACCAATTGAAGGAAGTGCTGGCGTACATGTGACTCCAGAACCACGGCAATTTGGTTGGCTCTTAACTGCTGCCTGAAATTGCCTAGGAAGCCACTCAGTTGTAAGTTAAATCTGACGTCAACCTAGGCACCGGAAACAAGAAGAACAAGAAGAACCCAGCAAACTGCAGAGTTCTCCTTCTGACATCGGGGGATTAGTGCCAAAACTGGGAGAGTTTTCTCACACACTAGTCAAGCAATAGCTTGACATAGTCATAATCATCGAGTCATACCTATAGACAACATTCTTGACAACAGCTTGAAATCTTAGGCCGGCAGGTCAAACACGAGCAAGGAAACCTCCTGCTAATTTCCATGTACTACTCTCACCCCCACCAATACCCCTCAGCTCATGAATCAGTACTCAAATTGGAGGAGACACTGAGGGTAGAAAGAGTGCAAAATGTATCTGGGTGGAGGATTTCAATGTTCACCACTAACAGTGACTCAGCAGCAGTATTACTGATCGAGCTGGTCGGGTCCGAAAGGAAATAGCTGCTAGAATGGATCTGTGGCAGGTGGTGAGGGAACCAACAAGAGGGAAAAACATATTTGACCTCAGCCTTACCAATCTGCTGACGCATCTGTCCATGACAGTATCAATAAAAGTAATCACCGCACAAAATCCTGCCTTCACATTCAGAATGCCCTCCATCATGTTGTGTGGCATTATCACCAAGCTAAATGGAATAGGCTTCAAACAGATCTAGCAACTCAAGACTGGGCATTCATGAGGTGCTGTGAGCCTTCAACAGGAGCAGAATTGTGCTCCAGCACAATATGCAACCTCATGGCCAGTCATATCCCTCACTCAACCATTACCATCAAGCCAGGGTATCAACCCTGGTTCAATGGAGAGTGGAGGAGGGCGGGCCAGGAGCAGCACCAGGCATACCTAAAAATTAGATGTCAGCTTGATGAAGCCACAAAACGGGACTATTTTTGTTCCCATCAACATAAGCAGCAAGTGATAGACTGGGTGAAATGATTTCATAACCAATGGATCAGATTTAAGCTCTGCAGTCCTGCCACAACTAGTTGTGAATGGTGGTGGACAATTAAACAACCCATAGGCTCCAAAAATATCCCCATCCTCAATGATGGGGAAGCCTAGAACATCAGTGTAAAAAATAAGGCTGAAGGATTCTCAATAATCTTCAGCTAGAAATACCAAGTGGATGATCCGCCTGATCCTCCAGTCACTGCCAGCATGAAGATACCAGTTTTCAGCTAATTCACTACACTCCACAAGAGTCAACATGGCTTTGTCAAGGTGAGGTTATGCCTGACAAATCTGATAGAATTCTTTTAGGAGGTATTGAGCAAGTTAAACAAAGGAGCCAGTGGACATGATCTATTTGGATTTCCAGAAAGCCTATCATAAGGTGCCGCACAGGAGGCTGCTAAAGAAGATAACAGCCCATAGTGTTCGAGACAAGCATAGAGGATTGGCTGACTGGCAGAAGGCAAAGGCTGGGAATAAAACAATCTTTTTCAGGACGGTAGCTAGTGACTAGTGGTTTTCCACAAGGGTCAGTGTTGGGACCACAACTATTCACGTTATACATTAATGATTTAGAATGAAAGAACTGAGGGTATTGCTGCTAGGTTTGCAAATGACACAAAAATAGGTGGAGGGACAGGTAGTTTTGAGGAAGCGGGGAGACTTCAGAAGGACTTGGACATGCTAGGCGAATGGGCAAAGTAGTAACAGATGAGATTATGCACTTTGATAGGAAGACTGGAGGCATATATTAATTTCTACACAGGGAAAGGCTTTAGAAATCTGAAGCACAAAAGGACTTTGGAGTCATAGTGCAGGATTCTGTTAAGGTTAGCAAGCAGATTTGGTTGGTGGTTAGGAAGTCAAATGCAATGTTAACATTCATTTCAACAGGGCTGGAATACAAGAGTAGAGATGTACCCCTGAGGCTGTATAAAGCTCTGTCAGACCGTATTTAGGATATCGTGAGCAGTATATAAGGAAGGATGTGCTGGCATGGAGGAGAGGTCCAGAGGAGGTTTAAAAGAATGAATGTGGTAATGAAGGGATTGTCACATGAGGAACAGTTGAGAATAGTGGGTCTGTACTCGATGGAGTTTAGAAGGATGAGGGAGGGTCTGTTTGAAACTTACACAATACTGTGAGGCCTGGATAGAGAAGATGTTTCCACCAGCAGGAGACACTAGGACCCAAAGGCACAACCTCAGAGTGAAGGGATAACCTTTTAGAACTGGGATGAGGAGGAATTTCCTCAGCCAGAGGGTAGCCAGAGGGCAGGGATGTGTGCTGGGATCCCAACTATTCACAATATATATTAATGATTTGGATGAGGGAACAAAATGTAACATCTCCAAGTTTGCAGATGATACCAAGTTGGGTGGGAGGGTGAACTGTGACGAGGATGCAGAGATCCTTCAGCATGATCTGGACAGGTTGGGTGAGTGGGCAAATCAATGGCAGATGCAGTATAATTTGGATAAATTGAGGTTATTCACTCTGGAAGCAAAAACAAGAAGGCAGATTACTACCTGAATGGCTGTAAATTGGGAGGAGGGAGTGTGCAGCGGGACCTGGGTGTCCATGTGCACCAGTCGCTGAAGGTAAGCATGCAGGTGCAGCAGGCGGTAAAGAAGGCAAATGGTATGTTGGCCTTCATTGCGAGAGGTTTCAGCAGGGATGTGTTGTTGTAGTTGTACAGAGCCTTGGTGGGGCCACATCTGGAATATTGTGCGCAGTTTTGGTCTCCTTTTCTGAGGAAGGATGCTCTTGCTCTCGAGGGAATGCAGCGAAGGTTTACCAGGCTGATTCCGGGGATGGCGGGTCTGACGTATGAGGAGAGATTAACTTGGCTGGGATTATTTTCAGACGAATGAGGGGAGATCTCATAGGATCTTATAAAATTCTAACAGGACTACAGGGTAGGTGCAGGGAGGATGTTTCCGATGGGGAGTGTGTCCAGAACCAGGGATCACAGTCTGAAGATTTGGGGTAGACGATTTAGGACGGAGATGAGGAGACATTTCTTCACCCAAAGAGTGGTGAGCCTGTGGAATTAATTACCACTGGAAGTAGTTGATGCCAAAACATTGAACGTATTCAAGAGGTGACTAGATATAGCACTTGGGGCGAATGGAATCAACGGTGATGGGGAGAAAGCAGGACTAGGCTATTGAATTGGATGATCATCCATGGTCGTGAAGAATGGCAGAGCAGGCTTGAAGGGCCGAATGGCCTCCTCTTGCTCCTATCTTCTATGTTCCTATGAATCTGTGGAACTCACTGCTACAGAAGGTTGTGTAGACCAAGTCGTCGAGTGTAGTTAAGTCAGAGATAGACAGGTTGTTGTTTGGTAAGGGGATCATTGGTTACAGGAAGAAGGCAGGAGAATGGGTTTGAGAAACATATCAGGCATGATTGAATGGTGGAGCAGACTTGATGAGCTGAAAGGCCTAATTCTGCTTCTATATCTTAAGGTCTTATTGTCCTAAATCAAAAAACAGTTGGAGGCACTTGATACTATATGGGCCTGATAACATTTCAGCAATAGTACTAAAGACCTGTGCTCCGGAACTTGCTGCTCCCCTAGCCAAGCAGTTCCAGTACCATTACAACTCTGGCAACAAAGTGGAAAATTGCCCAGGTACATTCTGTACACAAAAGCAGGAAAAATCCAACCCAGCCAATTACCACCCCATCAGTCTACTCTCGGTCATCAGTAAAGTGATGAAAGTTGCCATCAACAGCGCTATCAAGCAGCACCTGCTCAGCAATAACCTGCTCAGTGATGTCCAGGCTGGGTTCCACCAGGGCCACTCAATTCCTGACCTCATTTCAGCCTTGGTCCAAACATGGACAAAAGAGCTGAATTCCAGAAGTGAGGTGAGAGTGATGGCCCTTGACATCAAGACCACTTTCGATCAAGTGTGGCAACAAGGGCCCCTGATAAAACTGGAATCAATGGGGGCCAGAGAAGAACTCTCCACTGCTTGGAGTCATACCTGGCACATAGGAAGATGCCGTGGTTGTTGGAGGTCAGTGATCTCAGCTCCAGGACATCTCTGCAGGAGTTCCTCAGTGTAGTGTCCTATGCCCTATCATTTTCAACTGCTTCATCAATAACCTTCCCTCCATCATCAGATCAGAAGTAGGGATGTTCACAATGTTCAGCACCATTTGCAAACCCTCAGACCCCAAAACAATTCGTGTCCAAGTGCAGCAAGGTCTAGACGATATTCAGGTTTGAGCTGAATAGTGGCAAATAATATTTGTGCCACACAAATGCCTGGCAATGATCATCTCCAATAAGAGACAATCTAACCACCATCCCTTGACATTCAATAGCATTACCGTCACTAAATATACCCCACTGCCAACAACTCCACGGTTACCATTGACCAGAAACTGAACTGGATTAGCCATATAAATACAGAGGCTACAAGAGCTAGGAATCCTGCAATTCTCTCCCTAACAGCATTGTTGGTCTACCTTTAGCACATGGGCTGCACTGGTTTAAGTAGGCAGTACATCACCACTTTGTCAAGAACAACTAGGGATGGACAATAAATGTTGGCCCAGTCAGCAATGCACACATCCCAAGAATGTAAAAAAGAAAGAGATCAAGGCTTTCAAAGAAGAGGAGTGCAGAAAAGCTTGCCTGATATACCTAAAAATGCACTGTCAACCTGATGGAGCTACAATGCAGGGTTATATGCAAGCTAAACAGTGGACCAGAAGTGCTAAAACAGAGTTAACTGATCCAACAACCAACAGATTAGATCAAAGGTCTGCAGTCCTGACCATTCAGTTGCAAATGGCGTTAGACCATTAAACAACTAAATGAAGGATGAGATTTCACAAATATTCCAGTCCTCATTGATGGGGGGCCCTAGCAGATCAGGGTAAAAGATAAAGCTGAAACATTTGCAGATATCTTCAGCCCCCACAAGTCCAAAGTGGAGTTGTCACTTTTTGTTTATTCACACGGTATGATATCAAGAAATGGCTGAAGACACTCTATGTTTCAACAACTATGGGCCCTGGCAACGTTCCAGCAATGGTATGACAAAACCAACTGCAGAACCAACTGAGCAGCTACGTAAAATGTTCCAGCGCAGCTACAATGCTGGCATCTAACCAACAACATGGAAAACTTCCCACCACATCCTATCCACAAAATAAATTCAAATGCAATCAGTTACTCCACCATGTAGGGAAATCCAAAACTAGAAGGCATAGGTTTAAGGTGAGAGAGGATAGTTTAATAGAGGGATTTAAGGGCCAACTTTTTTACGCAGAGGGTAAATGCAGGTATGGAATGAGCTGCCAGGAGAGGGAGTAGGGTGGGTACAATTACAGCATTTAAAAGGCACTTGGATGGATACATAAATAGGAAGAGTTAAGAGGGATATGAGCCAAATGTCAGTAAATGAGACTCGCTCAGTTTAGGATATCTGGTTGGCGCAGACAAGTTGAAATGAAGGGTCTGTTTCCATGCTGTATAACTTATGACTCTATAATTGGCCTCACCATATAAGGCCATCTTCCTGTAATTCCCTGTCTGGTTTGAATCAGCCCCAGTGATTTCAGCCAGTTTACCTCCGTATGGTCAGAGTGAGGGAGATTTCGCCTGAGTGAGACAGAGACAGTACCTGGGAATTTGAGTCAAAGTGGGAATTTGGGATGGATGGGGGAGGAAGGTGCTTTAATTAAGGTTTACTGCAAGAAATAGTCTCCAGAGTGAGAGTGAACAGGAAAGGAAATAAGCACAGATCAAGAGGCCTGCCTGCACTGATATCTATGATGGCGTGATATTACGAGTGTAGCTAATTGATGAGTAGGATTGGTTAGTATTTCCAACTTATAAATGAAAATTTGATAGCTTGTTAGGTTTTCACGGTAAGCTCATACTTGTTTCTGTAATTCATTCACAGATATGGGCCTCACTGGCTAAAACAGCAGGAAATTAAAACGTGATCACATTTCTGTGGGTCTGGAGTCACATACAGGCCAGACCAGGTAGGAACGGCAGTTCCCTTCCCTAAAGGACATTAGTGAATCAGATGGGCTTTCCAATATTCAACAACAGTTTCATGGTCCTCATTAGCACTCAGCTCCTCCTGCGACTCCAGGCTGTGTCTTGGCCCGGATGCCTGCATGGAGTTAAGACTTAGAATCAACCATAGAATCCCTACAGTGGTGGAAGCAGGCCATTCGGCCCATCGAGTCCACGCCAACTTTCTGAAGAGCATCCCTGCCTGATCCACCCCATGCCCTTGCATTTCCCCTGTCTAACCCAACTAGCCTGTACATTCCCTCAACACTACAGGCAACTTAGCAATGGCCAATCCACCTAACCTGCACGTCTTTGGGCTGTGTGAGGAAACTGAAGCACCTGGAGGAAACCCATGCAGGCACGGGGAGAATGTGCAAACTCCGCACAGACAGACTTAAATAAGACTAAATCCTTTTGGCTTTGTTTCCTTCTTTTTTGCTTGTTTTTTATTTAAATTCTGGTTTTGAAATCAAATGTGTAATCAAGATGGTGCTAGTTATATCGGTGGAGGCGAGAGGCACTGAAAGGTGGGGACTTCCATTCCATGGCATGATGAAGGGGACTGATGCCTAGCTTCCAGGTCCATGGTCAATGTTGGAGCGCTTAACAAGAAGGATTGTAAAGTTGGACATTTTCTCTGTTTCTTCATTGTTCTGCCTCTATATTCAATATTTTGGTTTGTTTTTCTGTGTTTTAAGATGGCACCAGATAGAGGTGACACTATTCAACTTTTTCATTGTATTTTGTAACATGATACACGTGACAATAAATAAATCAAATTAAATCAAATCTTCATTCCAGATTCTTATCAAATTTAAATTCTATCATTTGGCATGGTGCGTTTCAAACCCAGGGTTCCTAGACACTACTTGGGTCTCTAGATTAATAGTCTATAATAGTAATAATGCAACTAGGCCGTCAGCTCCTTCTAAGTGTCAGAATTAGTTTTAGGAGCAACTGGATGGTGGGTCAGAAGATCCAAGTGGAGTGTACATCCTGCATTATGTGTAAAGTCACAGACATACTATGTGTCCCAGACAAACACATCTGCATGAAATGTCACCAGCTGCACAAGCCTGAGCTCTGGGTTTCAGAGTTTAAGCAGAGTCAGGAGCCTCTGTTTTTGTAGCCATGGGTCAGAGAACTATGTGGAATGTACACATAGGGAGGTGGGCTCACCCAGACTAGAAATGGTCAGGCAGAGAGGGAATAGTCTAAGAAAGTCAGGAAGGCAGTGCAGGAGTTCCCTGAGTCTATCTTACCTGTTAATGGGTATTCCATTTTGGAAACTGGTGAGGGCAATGATTCCTCTGGAGAGTGCAGCCAGACCCAAGACAATGGCACATTGCAACACAGCTGCACAGGGGAGGAGAAGGAGGAAGAAGGATGGAAGAATTACAGTTATAAGGGATTGCATAGTCACAGGATCAGACAAGCATTTCTGTGGAATTAAATGTGACTCCAGGATGGAGTATTGCCTCTCTGGTGCCAGGGTTAAGAATGTCATGAAGGGATGTCCTTCTGGGGGAAGGGGATCAGCCAGAAGTCATGGTCAGATTGGTACAGATGACAAAGGTAGGAAAAGAGATAAGGTCCTGAAGGCAATTTTCAAGGAGTTAGGAAGGAAATCAAAGTAGGACCTGAAGGTAAATAAACTCAGGATTACTCCCAGTGTCACATGCTAGTGAACAATAAGAACAGGAGGATTTATCAATTGAATGTGTGACTGGAGAAGTGGTGTAGGAGGAAGGCTTTGAGGAACCAGGTAACCAGGTGGAACCCAACGCTGACCATGACCACCATGAGCTATATCACTACCATCACTTTCTGTTCCCTCAATGTAAAATATAGCTGGAAAATGGTTGGGACAGCAATCACGGTGGACGGAGTCAATGTGGGTGAAAGTGTGGGATCCACGTCCACTGGACACGAGGACATTAAGTGGGCAAATGTACATTTGTAAACTGCAGCTACATTTAATTTTCAATCATTTCATCATTCATTTACAATGTATGCAGAGTGAACATTTTAGGGTTCAAATTCTGGTCAGAGGCAATTTGCGCCCTGTCACTGGACCTTGCAAATTGAGGATTGGCATCTCAATGATGCAGAAGTTAGTGGTAATAACTTAAAAAGTGGTGAATGCTAGTCAAAAGCATCCCATCACTTGTGAAACTTGCAAGGGTCCTGTGGGAGATGGAGATAATTATTTCATTATCTGTCATATGAGTCTTATGATGGGCTCAATGAGAAGTTTCATGGGATAGGAAGGGGGTTGGAGCACAGCAGATATTCCTTTCTTAATGTAATGTCCCAGTCACTTAGTCAGTGTGACACCTTCACCAAGTCGGTACACAGACCGAGGCTGAAGCTAAATGAATGGTGGAGATGTGGTCCTGGTTTGGACATGACTTACTGCATAGAGCAATGTGTGCGGCCTTGTGGGTATGGCATTTGTGACTGGTCTCAGTGCTAAGAACCTGTTTGCTCCTTGTGTTCCAAAAATAGGTCATTAGCTATTGCAATGAGTCCTGTGCCCCACTGCTTGTGGGATGTTGGTCATTATGGATGCCTTCCTAAGAATACAAAGGCAGATGCAGGAGGACCAGGACTGACAGCAAGCCCAGATGTATCACGCTGCCTCAGAAGCTCAGGAACATACAAATCAAGCTGAGGTCACACCCATAAATGCATGCAGTCCATAGGAGGACTCCATTTCCTGGGGATGAATGAGGTGCAGTATTGCTACAACAACCGTAAACCCAAGACATTGCCTTGCTGCTGAAGTGGGACCTGAGGGCAGCAACAGTGCGACCCCCATCCTCTCCTGGTGACTGGGAAGGTGACATACACTTTGAACTTCGATACGACTGGCTCCTTCCAGGAAGTGACAGGTGATCTACGTGTGATCTCTCAGTGGAGCCTTGAAAAATGATGCAGGACCAATGGCCTCTGTGCAAGGTCACACCGAGTCATTTCATTTTTCCATAAAAAGGTCCGTGCTGCAACCCAGACAGTGGGCTCTGGCAACATCATTGGCTTTGCTTAAGTCCAGGGTGCCATCAACTGCACACAGTCCGTATCTCAACACCCACTCATCAATAGGAAAGCGTTCTATTTCTTCAATACTCAGGTGGTCTATAATCATGGTTACCGCTTCCTGGAGATGAGTGCCCGCTATCCTGGTAACAACTGTGACTTCTGCATCTTGGAGCACTCTCGTGTAGCTGATGTGTTTAAGAGCCCAGGTGCTTTACAAAGCTGGTTACTGGGGTTAAGGTCTATCCTCTGTGACCATGGCTCATGATACCATTGCACAACCCCTGACTAATGCAGAGCTCAGATATAATTCCACCCATGCTTCTACACGGCCCATGCTGGAGCAGATTATAGGGCGACTGCTGCTTGGGCCAGTCTGGTGGAGGGGGAATGGGTGGAGTGCGGCTGGACACAGTGTACTGTATCATCCTGGCGTCCTGCACAATTAGAGCAGACAATGAGGCGGTGTGTTAGAAGTTAGGGGAACTGGGAGAACAGGAGCAGTCTTTGGAGGAAGTGGGTGAGAGCATTAAGGGAGAGGAAGCTCTTGTTGTATGTAACAGAGCTCAGCAGTGTCAGGCACTTCAAGCACGATTGACACTCAGTGCCAGTCATTGAGAGCAGCAGACCATCTTGGAATGTAAAATTGTAATTGGTCATGATCCCAGCATATAGTTTGCACTGAGGGCTGGGGATGAACTGTAGCCTCTATTTGCATTGTTTGTGCTTGTTTTTGCCGGCTGTAAATAAAACCTCATAGTTGGAATTGTCCAATTGCTTGCCTGTGTGTAATGTTTTCCTACTGGACAATGGCAAGGTGCAGCTCTAGAGTAGGCACTAGCAACAGTAGTGGTGACTTAAAGATGTTATTCTGACAGGGTATAGCTAAGGACAGACAAACTGTGGCATGGTGTTTATACAGTGACTAGGGTGAGAGAATGAGGTTCCGCCTGTGACGGAGTGTCAGCCATACCAGCTGTGAGGAGTGTGACTTTGAGGCTGATGTGCCAGTGAGGGGCAATGCCAGATTGCCAACGCCTGTCCAGATGTGCAGCGATCTTTTAGAAATGATGCAAGTGCAAGGAATGCTGATTAATTAGCAGATATCCAGTGAGTGGTGGGTTGCTCTGGCAACAACATGCTGTAAGATCATGCTAGAATTGGGTGATGGGGATAACACTGGGGCAGAGTAGGTAGTTAATGCGATAGACTTGGTAAGAAACAGCAAGTGATCCCACCAGACCTTGCAATGAGAAACTTCCATGAAGCAGAACAAAACTGACATCGGATCAATAAGCTTAAAATTCAGCCCATCACCACTATTTCATCACCATTGCTATATCCTCTTACAAACACTGTTGGTATTTCTACGCTACGTGAACAGCAGTAAATCACCATTTTCACACTGATAACTAGGAATAGGCAACAAATAGTGGCTTTTCCAGCAATGGCCTTGAATGAATAAAGAAGATTTTACGATTTTCAAACCTCAGAATTGGTGCCATCTAGCTTTTTCCTCATTCAACTGGTGTTCTGAACAATAAGCTTTGCCTCTCCACCAAGATTCTCAACAAAAAATATATAATAATAAAATTTAAGATGTGCAGCACTGAAACTCAAACTGTAGTTTCATCTTCGGATCCTGCTGATATTCAAAAGCTACTCGAGCTAACTTGTCATTAGAGTCACTTGAATAAATTGCTGTCTTTTAACTCACAGTTAGAGTGCTATTATTCTATATTTAAACATTCTAGGATCTATATAGCCATCAATTTTTAGGCCTACACAGGTGGCATGGAATTCTAAGAAGAAAAAGGCTTATTAACACGGCACTGTGATTCCACTTTTGGACATGCAGACCACAGCATACTTTCTCTTACACAGCTCAGACATCAATGCGGTTAGCACTGCTATTTGTTAAAATGTCTCATTTCCATATTCTATTGTGCCAGTTGTAGGAAAGTATTTAATGTATTCAAAATCTGTGGAGTCTAATTGTTTTTAAACAATCGACATTTATTATATGAGTCATTTACTTGTGGCTGATACCAAACAGGCCTAGAAGCAACTGTGACACCCCAGGCCTTAACATCTGTTTTATTACACAAAACAGAAACCTAAGAATATCTGTATATTTCACAAATGTTTTCATTAAAAACAGAAAATCAGAATGTTCTCCATTTACAGAGAAATTGAAGATTGTGATAGACATAGCAATTAAATATCTAAGACACTAAACAAACTGGAAAAGAGTAGATGGAAAGCAGCTCGAGACTTTGATCACAACGTTCCAAGGATTGTATAATTTAGATTGCTTAGTGTGGTAATAGTCCCAATATGAATGCTACTCCGTTGTAGATCTGAGTAGGTGAATATCCATTGGTTCCTCCTGCTCGTCTGCAGTGCAAAGGCAAATAGACCTGGAAATGCTGTACAAAAGACCTCACCACATTTTCCCAGCAATTCTCTGTTGGATAATCAAGAAAGAGCCCCTGTGGAAATTTATCCCCATGTCTTCATTTGTTTTTAGATTAAAATATTTCCTATAGGCTTTAGAATAATATTTTGCTGATTAGTTTGACAGAATGCAGCATGTAAAATGAATCCTTCCCAAATACTGAACCTGGTGCTTCACTGCACAAAAACTTTATGAGAAATTTTGCGTGATCTCAATTCACAGAAATGAAACATTTTGCTGAAGCATTTTGAGTGGTTAAAAATAAAAACAAATGGAATTTGTGCCAGACATAGGGAGATCTGTTAATAAATTCCTACTTGATAAATCAATGATATTGTAAAAGCTACCTCTTTGAACTTCCTATGGCTCTTGCATCTGTGATCAATTTGCAGGGTACTCTTGTCTCCACATGATTCTGATTTTAAAGCTTTACCCCAAATACAACTAGGTCAGAATTCTCTAAAATTAGAATGTAAGCACTAAAATTATACTGCAGATTAGTAGCGGACAAACATAATAGGGGCTATTTTCAAGCTTAACTCTGGAATGTGGTGGACAGGCATGTACTTCATATACTCGAAGGAGCTGGCGCATTTATGTGTGTGTGTGTTGGGAACTTAATGGTCAGGCTTAATTTATATTAATCTCATGAATTTAACACCCAACAGATCAGCCAAGATCAGGCTTAAGAGGCTAACGGCCTATTCAGTTCTTATATTCTTTACAGGGTGCTCTCAAATAAGAGGTTAGGACATCCTTGAGGATAATGTGATTTTCATAAAGAGAGACAGCAGCCACAAAATTCATGCAACAGCAAATAAAGCTACCTCCTCTGGATATAGTGGAAATATCATCACTGAACATGTCAAAACCAGGAAGGAATTCTTCTTCCAAACAATGGGGGTCAAGACAAGGGACAGAGAGGAGTATCCGAAAATGTTGCTATCAGTAGCACCACCCCCAACAACAGTCTAAAATGAAGAGAAACCATGAAAAACCTGACCATGGTAAGGTTATTGTACTCTTGTATTTTTTCACAGCTCTGTATGACTCTAATTTAGCTCAGACATGCACAATCAATCCCTTTTCTTCCTCCTGTCGTTGTCAACATCAACAGTAAAGACTTTCACAGACACGGTCACTCCTTTCTTCCTTTCACCAAACAGACTATGACATGATTTCTCATACATGTTGCAAGACTTCGCACAGATCCCATTTTACTGGACTTCCACTCTCCTTGCAGGAGGAGCTGATAGAGAACAGGGGAAGTCTAGCAGAACAGGTGGAGCTCCTTCCTGTATAAACACTTTCACTGGCATCATCAATGTTATTGGTGAACAAAGGGCACACACATGACAGGCTATCAGGCTGAAAGTGTAACTGTCTGGGTACCCTTCATTTATATTTTCTGTCTATCTAATTCACTCAGTCACATATTGGTACACACAGCATGACAACCTGATGGTGCACATTGCTGCCACTCCATATGTTACCATTTACATTTGCCTTTCCAGCTAATTTATTCTTCTGACTTTCTGGTTGTTCCATCAGATGGCTTGGACAGGTGCTCTGTCACTTTTTTTTCATCTTTCCAAGGAGTACAGTTAACAACATCCCTGCCAAACAGGAATGATACAGAGTTCTGCATTTGACGGTAGCATAGTGATAATGTTCCTGTTTTGATGATTGTGCAACTGGACAAGCACCGTCAATCCGAGTATGGTTAATGACATTTGCCCCAGGCATAGGACCATAAGATACAGTAGCAGAATTAGGCCATTCGGCCCATTGAAGCAGCACATCCCCATTCTTCTGCCTTGTCCCTGTAACTATTGATCCCCTTACTAATAAAGAGCCTATTTGTCTCTGTCTTAAATACATTCAATGACTTGGTCTCCACAGCTCTTGGCGGCATGAATTCCACAGATTAATCACCCACTGGCTGAAGAAATTCTTCCTCATCTCAGTCCTAAAGGGTCCCCCCTTTGCTCTGAGGCTGTGCCCTAGTCTCTCCTTCTACTGAAAACATCTTATCCATGTCCACTCTATCCAGGATTCTCAGTATTCTGTAAGTTTCAATCAGATCCCCCTCATCCTTCTCAACTCCATTGAATACAGGACCAGCATCCTCAACCGTTCCTTATATGACAGGCCCTTCATGCCCAGGATCATTCTTACAAACCTCTTCTAGACCCCCTCCAATGCTCTCTTGAAATGAATGGCAACATAACAGGTTAGGAGAAATTGGCACCCTGTTTCACCAACAGGGATATGGAGGTCCTACTGGACTGATTGCTGACCTTCCATGCTCCACCAGGGTAAGTGGCACTACCTTTTCGCTATTACCTCACACTCACTCCATCTCTGCTATTGGACACACCAAGGCTCACACTCTACCGTTGTCATTACTTGCTCCAACCCACCGGATTCCCCCTCCCCACCAAATCTGCTTAGTTCCTGCGCTGTCTACCCACTCATTCAAGATACTTCACCTACATTCCCACACCTGCACTAACACTACCACCCATTTTCATCTCACTCAATCCCCCTCTTTCTCTAATTCCAGGAGAAAAAAGTCTAGAATAGGGCAGAAAGAGACTAGACGAATTGCAGGATTGCAGTTTTGAGCTCCTCGCCTCCTACAGGGAGAGGACCCTGACCAGCACAAGAGGCTGAATGACTAAGCCCAAAACCCCTGGATTGATATCAGTCACCTTGCCTTACTGAGCTAGGATCCTTGACTGAAAACTGTCACCATTGACTTGACTGAGCATTACCCCCTTTAGACTTTGGGACATGGCCATTTGCCTGAAACAAAGCAGAGTGTTTTTGTTTATGGTGCCAGTACAGCCATGGGAAATGTAGGGCTACAGGGATAGGGTGGGAGTATGATTCTGGGAGGGTAGCTCTACAGGGGATCAGTATGGATAGGTGGGCCAAATGGACTGCTTCCACACTTTAGGGATTCTATGATTCTACATGGTAAAGGTGTGAGATTTACATAGCACAATGCCATTCAACAACATATGGCACTGCATCCTCAAAGCACCAGGGACCTGGGTTTGATTCCACCTGTGGATGACTGTCTGTATGGAATTTGCACATTCTCCCCGTGTCTGCATGTGTTTCCATCTGGTGCTCCATCTTCTACCCACAGTGCAAAAATGTGCAAATTAGCTGGGTTAGCCAAGGTAAAAACCCCAACCTAGGGATGGGATGGGTCTAGATGGGATGCTCCTCAGAGAGTTGGTGCATAATTGTTGGGCCGAATGGCTTTTTTTTTGCACTGTGTGGATTCTAACATGTCCACTTCGTTGACAGATGACAGGTTCCTTGGCTTTGGGTCAACACTAAAAACTATGACAGGAGTTTTGAATTCCTCTCTGTCCGCAGGGGTGTTGTCAGGGGATTGGAGGACAGCTAATACTGTTGCTCTTTCCAAGAAGGATATCAAGAGAAACACCAGGGAATTACAGACAAGTGAGTTTCACGTCAGTGGAAGGAAAAATATTGGAGAAAATTCTGAAGAAGACAATTAATCCCCATTTAGAAAGACAGGTTTGATCAGGGATAGTCAAGATGGCTTTTTCAGAGGGAGGTCATGCCTAACAAATTTGGTTGAAGTTTTTTGAGGTGACCAATGAATAGATGAGGGTATTGCAGCAGATGTTATTTATGTAGATTTCAGCAAGATGTTTGACAAGGTCCCACCTGGATAAAGAAGGTACAAACATATAGGAGCTAGGGTGACTTTGCAAATTGGATCTAAAATTGGCTTAGTGCAGGAGACAGAGGGTGGTGATGGAAGGCTGTTTGTGTAACTGGAAGCTGCCATCCAGTGGTGTTCCACAGGGATCAGTGCTGGGTGCCTTATTGGTCGTGATATATTCAAATGATAGCCAGTGGTGAGCTGAAGTCACCAGATACCTGCTGTGACTTCCATGTCAAGAATTCGCAATGTCATTGCTCATTTGGTAAGCTAGGAAGCTGAATATTCATGAAATAAGTTGCGACATTAATAAGGTGTTGAACAAGCAAGAACACACCTTAATTGGGAACTGGTTGCTGCCTGGCGGGAAACTCACCTTGCTGCTTAGCAAAAGCATAAAAGATTCAGCCAGTTGCTCGCAACATCGAGATGGGTCTCACGGAACATCTCAAGTGATTCTGCCACAAGTCCCACCACGGTCCACGTCACTAAGGGCCTGCCCCTTGTCTCCTACTGGCATATAATACAACAGAATAGATCTGAGGTAGAGGAAAACTGAAGAACTGCAAAACCTCGATTCCCATCATTATGGTTGCTCTAGATACCTTTGTATGTGACAGCATGTAAGGAACAGAGGAAGCCATACTTCTCTACCACTTTCTTAAACTGTCATCACTTTCTCACCCATTTCCACACAGGCATGTGCATGTCGGTGATTCTTAACTTCTAGCTGCAATGGATCACATGCAAAATTGATAGCAGCAGAAAAATCAGCAGAAGGATGACTTCTTGGGCACACTGATAACAAAGACCTACATGTGTTAACCTCAGGCCTTTTGGAATTTGGATTTCTCTAAGCTTAGACTTCAGCCTGGCCTTCTGCTATCAATTGGTGGTGGATCTGCATACTGTTTGTAAAATGATCTAAAAGGACTTTTGTGATGTAGTGGGTAGTGCCCCTACCTCTGAGCCAGGAGGCCTGTGTTCAGGTCCCACCTGACCAAGAGGTATGTAATAACATCTCTGAGCAGGTTGATTAATAAAACCTATAAAATAATGCAGTAGCAGAGAAAATAGATGGCAAAAGACCTAGAGGGGGATATAAAGCTATTCTTAACTCAGCCTATTGTAGGGGTTTGAAGGTTCACTGTCTGAAAAGGTGATGTGAGCAAATTCAATAGTAATTTTCAAATTGAATGCAAACTTAAAAAAAAGAAAAGTTGGTGGAACAACTGGGAAAGACCAGGACAGTGGAACTAATTTAATGACTCTTCCAAAAAACTGGTACAGGCACTAATGGCTAAGTGACATTCTGTCCTACATTATTTATTTCTCTACGTGTTTTAAATCTATCAATGTATACGTATGTGATATTCTTTTGCATCACTTTTCTTAGGCTTTCTAATAGAAGTGCAATTAAACTACATTCTCAGTGAACAGGGCCTAATTGTCTGAATCTTCCTGGAAAAATAATGGCATATTATTGACCCACATGAACATCAATGTAGAACTGCCCAGCAGGTTCAGGAGGTGAAGGGTTATGGCCCAAACTGAGAATCTCCAGAACTTGTTGGGCGATTTACATCATGCTGCTATCTGTCTTACACAAATGACACCTTGTCTTTAGTTTTCTATTTTTTAAAAGTTGCTGGGTTTGCACCTCAAGGTTCCAATCTCATTGGTATTTTCTAATCTACCTTTTCAGAGATGTTATTACACACTGCTGGACCATGTGGGATTTGAACCTTGAGGTAGAGACATTACCACTTTACAATGGGAGCATTTCAGATTTCATATGACATAAAATTGACAATTGTTAATTACAATGACATGATAATTGTCAATGCGATGCGATGCCATTAAATCACTCCAGCCCAGACAGGAAACAATTTAAACTATTAAATTTTATGCCTGCACAAAGTAAAGACTTTTGAAAAACATTTTCTTTGTCTCTCTCATCTCTATATCTTAATCCAATCTTTCTTTCGCTCTCTTTAATGTTCTTCCTGTACCTGATTAAGTCAAATTCACCCGCTTTCTTTGTTATTTGTTTATTCCTTCTCAATCCTTAAATCTGATTAATTAAGAAGATACACAGTTACCTCAGCTTTCAAGAAGTCCCAGATACAGTTACCCTTGTCATTCCAACAACAGCTTGCAATGCATTTTTAGCTGAAGGGTACAGAGAGAAAAAACAACTTAACCAACAGCACACACTGTGAGATGCTCAGGTTGAGCAAAATTTGGCCCATTGTTTTACATTAGTTACATTTCTATGCCCTGAGGTTTGTAATAAACTGTTTTTCAATGTGTGTGAAATGAGGTGCTCAGCAGGTGACAGCAGGGAGTAGCAGTTAATGAACTTGTACGAGAAGGGTTTTTTATTTGCACAAGGTGATCAGATTATCACCATTTGAGCTAATATTAGCCTCCTCCATAAAAGACCCTGCAGAGACAGCTCACAAACATCATGTTAACCAGCAGTGATTCGGAATCTTGTAGGAGATTAGAAGCATCTAGGAGTAATTGCCAGGTAGAGAGAGAGACATTGTAAAGGTGCAAAGTATGAAATCATTCAAATGTTGAAGACCAAAAGCAGGGACAGATGGATCTTGTTCTAAATTTATTTCTTGGTCATTGAACTGAATTCAACTGTTCCAGGTGCACTTGTACAAAACAGAGTGTGATGTTTCAAATTGAACTGGGTTGTTGCACTGGACAAATTTTTACTCCAACATTTATGATTTAAGCTAATCACACTAGCTGGCAGACTTCAGTCAAGGATGTGTCTTTTTAATCACACATTTCCACACGATTTATTTCATCCAGGGTCTCCCATCAACCTAGCACACACACAAACTGATTTTGTAGTCCCTCAAGATTAGAGAGCTGTCACTGGGGCCATGGTCTGTGCCAGCTACTCACCGGTGAAAAACAGATGAGACCGTGTGATCAATCTGATATGTCCTGTTGCCAGCCTCATTATGCAGCTAGTGCTCTCGGATCATATCCCAACTCAGCTACAGTGGAATTTCTAGGCCACATGTAAAGTTTAATGTTGTATTTTATCTGCTTCAGCCCTCCAGCCCCACCATTTCCAGAAACTACTCAGACTTTGGAAGACCCTCACCACATTTTCATAAACTCATGTTCCGTTTTTTGGAATGATGTGATCTGTAACAAACCAGAGAGCAGTCTATTTTATGTCTGGCAACGAATAATGAGGCTGAGTTTATTCATAATTTCATAGTAAAGGATCCTTTTAGTAAGAGTGATCATAACAAACTCATGAAAGGATTCTCTCAGCAAGAGTTCTGTTCGATGGGGATTGACTTTGCTTGATTAACATCTTTAAATTGTTATAATAAAGCATTCCTGCTGTGCTGCAAATTCGCTCTGATTCCATAAATCAGTTTGCACCAATTTGGATCTCATTTTTATCCAATATGAAGTTATGGCCAATTCTGCCATGAGAAGATTTGCAGACCTTATCGTGGTGCAGCATCTATTGATCCATGTCTCAACTTCCATTTCAGCATCAGCAGAGATCCATCAAATATCTGAGTCCTGCAGTGGAAGCTCGTCTAGATCTGCAAGACATGTTGCCATGCAAGCCCAGCTTGGTGTAATTCAGTTGCAAATACTGCCATTGTGGATGCAGATGCAAGATCTCAAGAGGTTGTCACATGTTCTAAAATCTGTCTTCCAACAGATCATTAGGATTGCTGAAGTGCCACACTGTGGAAGAAGAATTGACTGCCATCTCTCAGGATGACAGCAGTTGGGTTCCTACCAGTACCATTCCTTCGGTATCCTTGCAGTTTTCAATCAGCCAGCCATTCTGCTGCCACAATGAAATGGTGGTGCTGCCTGAGGTTGGGAAGTTCTCTGGATCATGTTGCACCCTGCAGCTCCATCTACATTTTCTCTAAATGTCATCTACCTCCCTCTGACCATTCTGCAGACACTGGAGTAACACTGTGTGGTCAGGTGACCCATGACCTCCAGGATTGTTACAGAAATATTGATATTTCTTTTCATGAGCATAAATGAAAATGCAAAATGTAGAAGCCAAGTTTAAACTTTGCCAGACTTGGCAATTTGCAACTGTAAGAGCTGGAACTGGTATTTATGCAGCCAGGCTTAACCAAACAGGACTGGGACTACCTGGCCAGGTTCTTATAGCCACATTGTTTCAAAACAAACTGTGATTTACATCTCCAGAGAACCTGTTTTGTTAGAAGAATGTTACACAGACTTGTGGCATCAGCTCAGGAGGACCTAAAGGCGTGACAAGGACAGCTCTTGACAGTTGAAGGCTCAAAACCTCACCTCAATGGATCTTTCAGTCCCCACCCAATGCTAGCATCAGGCACAGGCCACAGAATCTTTGAGAAAGGTGCAAAGAGGGGAATAAAAGAGACAACTTGGAGCCCCAGCTTGCTATGCTATTTGGACCTTCTTCAACAACATCTCCAAAGAGCGTCTTCAGCTGGAGCTGAGCTACACAGCATCTCCAGTTCCCGACCAGAGGCAGAAGGACCATCTCAGTGAGATGACCTGAAGACCAGAACCAATTCTAGACCAGAGGGAAGCACAAATCAAAACTGTAGATCCTACAAATTCAGCCAACCCTCAAAGACCGAGGAACAGCCTCTCCCAGCATTACTGAATGAGTACAGTATTATCAATCTTTTCAGACAAACAATTCAAATACAGTGGAAGGGACCTGTGGACAGGGTACAGCAAATCCATAGATTGCATGTCAGAAGTAGATAGCTAGTGTAGATTTGAGACTGTTTACTTTGAGATTTAAGATGGTTTACTGAAGAATCTTGTGAAGAGATTGATAGCGTTTAATTAAAGTACAATAGTACAGACTGACAGATATTGTTTTTCTTTGATAAAGTGTTCAATAAACTTGTATTGGACCTTTCCCCGACTCTTGTCCCCTTTGTCTGTCTCACCGTGTAAGCTCCTGAGAAAGGGAGAAGATAGTTTCGAGTTGTTCGATAAATATTACCTCAGAGTAAGGAGTTTAGTAATAATTTCAGACTAGAAATATTTGAGTGAAGGGTTATTTGAAGATGAGAAATTGTAATGTCAGTTTTATGAAGACTCCAGGAAGAAGCTATCAGATTCTCAAGAATTCAAGCCACAATTAAATTAAGCTCCATAGGGATGACAGAGAAGGGAGTTGTCTTGGGTGGACAAACAGGAGGCTGGAAGAACACAGCAAGCCAGGCAGCATCTGGAGGAAAGGAGAAATCAACATTTCGGCTATTACCCTTCTTCAGGATGTGGGGGTAGGGGGAGCTGCAGATAAAGGTGGGGGTGAAGGGATGGAGGCAGAATGGTGATGATAGGTGGACACTAGTGGTAGGTACGACCTGGTTGGTCAATGGAAGGGATGAATCTGATTGGTGGCTGGAAGGGAGGATCAGGAGGTGGAATGGAAGGGAGGAGGTGGGGCAGAAAGGGAGTCGGAAGTTTATTTGAAATTGGAGAACTCAATGTTGAGTCCTCCGGCTGTAGGATGCCCAGGCGGAAGATAAGGTGTTGTTTAAAGCGCTGCTTTTGGGATTAATATTGTTACGGTGTTTTGAAATCTTTAAATATGTGTTATTTATAAATAGTTTGGTTTATTCTGATTTATCTTTGTTTCTTTACCATAGTAAGGTTCTATTTTCTGGTTAAAACCAAATCTACAACACTTGTGCTTATGTTTTAGTAAGAAACCACCTTGTTAAAATCAGAAAAACAAAGTATGATCTATCAAACCAGATTTCTTTCTGGGACCTGACTTATCCAGTAATAAATCAGCTGGAACCATAACACATGAGTCACGTTCCACATTGTCAGGTAGATGCCAGTGTTGAAACCAGACGTGAAAAGCTTGGTCAGAGGCATAGCTATTTCTAGAGTATAAATCTTCAGTGCCATTTCCAGAATACTGTCAGGGCCCATATCCTTTGCAGTATCTAATGTCTTCAGCATTTCCTGTTCTCAGATACAGTGAATCAAATTGCTTAAAGAATGGCATCTGTGATCCTGAGGACCCCAGGAGAAAGCCGGGATGGAATATCCACTTGATACTCCTGGTTGGAGATATTTCAGCCTTGTTGTTTGCACATATGTGCTGGGCTCCTCCATCATTGAAGATAGAGATATTTGTGGACCGCTACCCTCCTATTGTTTAATTGTCCACCAACAATCATGATAGGGTGTGCCAGGACTGCAGAGCTTAGATTTAGTCTGTAGCTCATTGGTTCCCTCAGCTCTCTATTGCATGCTGTTTTCGGTGTTTGGCATGCAAGTAGCCCTGTGTTGTAGCTTCACCAAGCTGATACCTCATTTTTAGGTTCGTCTGACGTTACTCCTGGTATGCTGTCCTGAACTCTTGATGATAATGGTAGAGTGGGAGATATGGTGGGCCATTAGGTTACAGTTTGTGGTTTCAATGCAATTTTGTTGCTGTTGATGGTCCACAGCACGTCACGGGTGATCAATTTTCAGTTGCTCGATCCACGTGAAATCTAACCCATTTCGTAAGGTGATGGTGCCATACAGTGTAATAGATTAATCCTCAATGCTAAATCTATGAACATAACTGAAGGTGCTCATTCCTGGAACGTTACGAATGGAGCTTTGCTGCACTCTTTCTAGTGAGCATGAGACCATAAGATATAGGAACACAATTAGGCCATTTAGCCCATCGAGTCTGCTTTACCATTTAATCATGGATGATATGTTTCTCAATGCAGGTCCACTTGCTCATCAGTACTTGGGGAAATTCAACTGCAGAGTTGGAGTTCTGGCTGCCTGGTTGTCCAGTCTGTTGTGAATTTCAGAAAATTATTGGTCCTTTTGAACATAGTGTTGGTGACATCCCTAATGTGTGTAAACATATGAACATAAAAATAAAAATCTACTCAGTCCCTCAGGCCTGTTCTGTCTTTCATGGTTCATCTGAGTGCTCTGCATTTTCACCTACACTGGATAATGTCTCACCCTTACTTACGAAGAATCAATCTATCTATGCTTTAAAAATATTTAAGGACTTGCTTCTACTGTCTTTTGAGAAAGACAATTCCAAAGCTCACAATCATCTGTAAGAGAAAAAAAATCGCTTTCTCTGTTTTAAATGGGAAACTGATTATTTTGCATCAGCGAAGTCAAGTTCTAGATTTTTGCTCAAAAAGAAATATCTTTTCCACAACCATACTATCACAACCCCTCAGCACTTCAATCCACTTCAATCAAATCATCTCTTAACCTTCTGAACTCTGCCAGATAAGGCCTGTTACAGCTATTAGTCTGTAGTCTTCCCTGAACTGCTTCCAACATGTTTACATCCTTCCTTAAAATTCGAGACAGGAACTCCAGGTATGAGTTCACCAATGCTCTGTATAACCAACACATAACCTTTGTACCATAGCATCCAGTTGCCCTTATAATAAGTTATAACATTCTATTAGCTTTCCTAATTACTTGTACCTGCATATTAACTTTCTGCAATTTACCAACCATGATATCGAATGAAGCTCAGCACAAGCTGAAAGAACACCACCTCATTTCCCAGTTGGGGATCCTGCAACCTTCTGGACTCAATATTGAATTCGACAATTTTAGGTCGATAAACAGGAGGCTGGAAGAAAACAGCAGGCCAGACAGCATCTGGAGGAAAGGATCAGTCAATGTTTTGGGTATTACCCTTCTTCAGGACTGGTGTCACACTGGCTTTAGTTGGTAACATCCTCAGTTACATACTCTGCCCCTTATTACATTGGAACATTGAAGTTAAGGACAGGAGTAGTCCATTTGACTTTTCAAACCTGCTGCACCATTGAATCCTGAAGAAGGATAATACCCGAAACGTTGACTGTTCCTTTCCTCTAGATGCTGCCTGGCCTGCTGTATTCTTTCAGCCTACCGTTTGCCTACCTTGGATTCCAACATCTGCAGTTTTTTGCCTCTCAACAATTTTAGGGCCTTAGCACCTTCTCTCATGCCCTTACCCCAAGCCCCACACATCAGGCCTTATCATCTCATGGGCTGCTGCCACAAACAACCCATTACCAGCCAATAATAGTCCCCATTAGCAACTATTTATTCTCCCAGCTGACCTTTACTCATTCCTTTGTCTGCCTCTCTCTGGGCTCCACCTCCACCTATCATTTATTCTTCCCCTTCCCTCTAGCCCATCTTCAGCATATATATCTACATTTTTGTAGCTACAATCAGTTTTGAAGAAGGGTCACTGGACTCAAAACATTAACGCTGCTTTCTCTCCACAGATGCGGCCAGATCTGCTGAATGTTTTTCAGCAATTTCTGAGACAATATATACTTTTTATTTATGCTTGGGTAACTAGGAAATTGCACATACGTCACCTATGGAGACCTGAAATGGCCTAATGATGCAGCAATTCAATGCTGAGGGAAGTTTAAATGTCACTGGTGAGTTTTAATGTCACTGGAATAGATTGCCTCCAATTCCATAGGAATATAGGTTTTCCTGCAGGAGACACCATATGTCATTGTTTTCTGAGCCATCTTTATTATTGCCTCTCCAACATTTGCAGATGGTTACACTGCCTGTAGTATTTTCAGTGAAGCACCATTGTATGGTGTCACACTGGCTTTAGTTGGTAACATCCTCAGTTACATACTCTGACCCTTATTACATTGAAACATTGAAGTTAAGGACAGGAGTCGGCCATTTGATTTCGCAAACCTGCTGTATCATTTAATAAAATCATGGTTGATTTAATTATGGTCCTAACTGCACTTTCCTGCCTGCCCCCATAACCCTTAATTCCCTTGTTTATCAAGAAGTTCCCTAACTAAGCCTTGATTAAATTCAACGACCCAGCCTCTCTCAAGGGAAGAGAATTCTACACACTAATGACTGTCTGAGAGAAACAAAATCCCCTCATCTTCACCTTAAATGGGAGATTCTCAGTTTAAATTGTGTCCCCCAGTTTTAGTCTGGTCCTTTAGAAGAAACATCCACCCTGTCAAGTCCCCTCAGGATCTTATAAACTCAATACGTTCACCCACTGTTCTTCTAAATTCTAATGGTTATAGGCTCGGCCTATACAAACATTCCTCTTAAGCTCAGCCCTTCATCCTATGAGTCAATCAAATAAACTTTCTCGGAACTGATTCTAATGAAACTTTGTCTTTTTCAAATAAGGAGAACAAAACTGTACGCATATTCAAGCTGTATTCTCATTAATGCCTTGTACAGTGAAACCAAAAATATGCCTATTTTAATATTCCAGTCCCCTTGCAATAAATGCCGACATTCGATTTGCCAATTAAACAGTTGCTGTACCTTCATATTAACTTCCTGTGATTCATGGAGGAGGATCCAGATCCCTATGTGCTAAAGAGTTCTGGAACCTCTCCTGATCTAAACATGTAGCAGGAATCCAGATCCCTATATGCCAAGGAGTTCTGGAATCTCTCCCCATCTAAACAATGCACTATTTTGTTTCAGCTTACCAAAGTGGACAAATCCACATTTTCTCCTCATACTTCATCTGTCAAACTTTTGGCTACTCATTTAATCTATTTTATTCCCTTGTACACCCTTCATTTCCTCTTATAAACTCAATTCCCTACCTATCTTGCTGCCATGGACAAATTAACAATCCTATATTCGGTCTCACCACCCGTCATTGATAGAGGTTGTAAATAGTTAATGCGGCAGCACTGATCTCTGTGGGATGTATTGGCTTGTTGGCCATTGCTGTGCCTGACTGGTGGGCCATTCTCTTTAACTCACCTGCCAATACATCAAAAAGCACTGAGTGCACAAGACTCATCCTGTCTGAAGTGAAATTCAGTCAGAAGGCTGTAAAGGTTTGTCAGTTCAATCTATTTAGTTGGTTGTCCTGACTTGAAGATGATGAATCAATGGAGAGCTTACTGCTGTGCACTGACCACACCTGGTCTCCACATATCACACTGTGACCAACTCTCTCCTCAACCTGGCTCCTCCGCCACTTCTTCCAGCTGCCATAGCTATAGCCGTGGACACTTCCAAACTGACCCTGGAACTATTTTTTTGGGGAGCGGCACGGTGGTTCAGTGGTTAGCACTGCTGCCTCACAGTGCCGGGGACCTGGGTTTGATTCCACCCTCAGGTGACTGTCTGTGTGGTTTGCACATTCTCCCCGTGTCTGCATGGGTTTCCTCCGGATACTCCGGTTTCCTCCCACAATCCAAAGATGTACAGGTTAGGTGGATTGGCCATGCTAAATTGCCCATAGTGTCTGGGGATGGGTCTGGGTGGGATACTCTGAGGGTCAGTGTGGATTTGTTGGGCCAAAGGCCCTGTTTCCATACTGTAGGGAATCTATGATGATTCTATGATTCTAGAAGCCATCATCCTCTATTTTTACCATTATTGATCTGGCCTAGATTACCCTTGATTCTTCCAACCTCTATCATTGAACTGCCCTCATCATTTATAATCTCCCCTCTATCATGCTTGATCTGCCTTGGGTAAAATCTGACCTCTTATGTTGTTCAGCTCCCTCTTTCTATCCCCCATGACTCCTTCGTAGCTGCCACAAGATGACCTCCCTTCTTCGGTCTGATTCTCTGACCTTCCTAAGCAGCAGATACCCTCACTCCAAGATGTCTCAACTTCCCAGGACAGCTTTCAAACAAGCGCAATGCTCAGCCTCCTCATCATTGGTCCAAAAAAGATGCCCTTTAAATGAAACCAGCTTGTATTTAGTCCAGGAATTCTACCCCATCTATTGCACACCACTTTTAACCAGCCATGAATCCACTGCTGACTTAATCACAAAGCTATCATTTAATTTGGTAACCACTGTTTTAATGAGTATGCATTACATGTTAATATATTAAAAAAATAGGTTGCAGGGTACCTGCCATTGAGAACCATAATTTGCTTTTAATATGTTGCCAATGTAATTCCCAACTTTCACCCTGCCATTGAAAAACTGATAGTTTGCTTTTCATAAAGTTAAGTGCCCCAACCCACCTTCGTTTTCTGCTCCCAGTGCATTCTGCCCAATGTGTTTGAAATAATTAACTAAATGGAGGCTAATCCAGGCCTTCAACCACTATCCCACATGAAATAAGTACACTTTTAAGAGTTCACATTCAGTTCAGCATACAGAAAACTGTCATTACTCAACTACACAGCAGCTGAATTTTGTGCCTGCAGAACAGGAGTTAGTGAGTAAAATTGCTCTATTTGCTCAAATTGTATTTGATGTATGATGAAAGGTGTGGTTTCAGGAATTCACAAAAGTCTATTGTTTGTTTATACTTCTGATAATGAAATTTCAAAAGTTTATTCCAAAATTTGTAAATTCCAAAATTTATATCCCACACCAGAGAAGTGATAGCATGATATTTTTCTTTCTTGAAACAACTGTTGACCCAAAGGCAAATGGCAGGTGCTTTGAGGGAAATTTTCTATGCATCCTAACTGTGAGTATGAACAATGAGCTGCTCATTTTCATCTGAAAAATGCTTGGGAGCTGAATATCTATGTATTTAAATTCTACATAGAAATACTAAGAAAGTTAAATAGTTGCATACAGTAAACAAAGGTTATGGAACTTTGGAGGAGTGTAGTTTTTATTTCTAGGAGTTCAGGTCAATTTCCCAAACAAATAAATGTCATAATTCACTTTCCCTTTTTGGCACGTGATCCTCTGAGTAATATGTTACAATGAATAGTTTTCCAAAGGAGGTAGTTTCCAAGCTGTGCCCTGCTCAAATGTGAAGAAATCCTGAAGGGAACTTAATATATACTGAGTGAGTCTTTGTGAAGTTATGCTTGTACACAGTCTGCAATCTATGATATAACTAAATTTTCCATCTGAAAATTAATTAATAACAATTAATAAAAATAATACCTTAAACTACTAAAAGAAAGATCATGATGCATTTACTCCTCAAAATTAATATCTTGCCACATTTTTGTAATTGGTTTCTTTTATTCCATTCCGTTTTCATTTCTTCTTAAATTTCTGGCTTTAACATAGATCTGTTTTCCATTTTCTTTCATATGGGCTGGTTCTCTATTTGAACATCAATAGGGAAGGCTTATACAGACTAGTTAATGGTGCAGGAGAGCAATTATCCCTGATTATTATATTTACCAATAAAAATGTTTCCAGATGAGATATTTCAAATGTAAAAATTCAGTTTGCCATTACAATTTTGCAGAACTGTCCATTAATTATAGTGATTACCAGTAATTCCATTTACTTTAAGAAGATATAAAGCTACCTAAAATACTGTGAAAAGTTGTTAGCAAAATTGCAGGCAACTTGCCTTGCTGCCTTCCCAGTACTATATTACCAGCCAAATCTCTTTGTAACACAGCAGCATATGGCTCAGAACAATGAGATTTCACCCAGCTAATAGGGTTAAATTTAATTTTAAGTTTTTTTTTATTCTAATGCATTCTTAATAAGGGTGATTACAAGTGTAGAGGGCACTTTACTACTCGCCATATATAACACCCAAATTTATTCACTTTCTTGTGTAGATAACAAAGACATGCTGTCTCACTGAAAGACTCAGTAATCATCATCTCCCTCCTGATTTCAATTCCCACAGTATTCTGTGCAGCCACTGAGCCTGCTCAAACTCATTTGTGAAACCAACAGGACCATTGTATAATTAAGGCCCATAAATGGAACACGGACAAGACTATTAGATCTTTTTTGAGGGGGTCAAGAAGAAAAACTGGATAATCAGCTAATGGAGTTGAACACTGCCATCTTGTGGGCAAGCTTTAATTTCTATGCTGCTGCGGAATCTTTTTCATTGATTACGGAATTTTCAAAGTTCATCTTTAATAAAGAAGTATCCTTTCAATTTTTTAAATGTATACAGACATGATAACTTCTTCTCATTTTTCCTTGTCATGTGTTATTCGATTTAAAAAGTATATTTTTCACAATTTTTCATTATTATACAAATTGTTTTACGAAATTCTAATATGAATAAATGTAATCCCTTTGTCCATTTTATTCTAATATTTTGAAGTGTGTCTGTCTGCTTCCTTCTATCTCTCAAGTATGCTAAGTTTAATTCAATTCCACAATTCAGCAGCCATATCCTTGTTTCACAGCAAAGTAAATAGCTGTGCTCAACTTACTTTAGCTCTTGGCTAAGGACATGAACATACAAACATATGAATTAGGACCTTGAGGAAGCCACTTGGTCCCAAAGCCTGCTGTGCTGTTTAATAATATCATGATTGATCTGATCACTCTGCATTCCTCTCTAACCTTCACTCCTGTGCTAAATAAGAATCTATACACCACGGTCTTAAAAATGTTCAAAGACCCTGTTTTCACTGCCTTTTAAAGAAGTGCATTCGAAAAACTCACGCCCTCTATGAGAAAAAAAGTTCTCTCTATCTCTATCGTAAATGGGTGACCTCTTATTTTCAAATAGTGACCGCTAATTCCGGATTCTCTCACAACCATAAATATTCTTCTACCCTGTCAAGACCATTTAGGATGTTTAAGTAAAAACAGACAGTGCGGGGGAGACTCAGCAAGCTTAGCAGCATCTGTGATGTGAGAAAGAGAGGTAACATTTCAAGTCCAATTAGACACTTCTCTGGAACTAGAAGGGGTTTCTCATACTTTCATGTAGTCTATCTCTGACTCTTCCCTTCCTTTCCTTGACTTTTCTGGTTTCATTTCTGGGATTGAACGTCCACCAATATCCACTAACCTCCATAGTTACCTTGACTACATTTATTCACACCCCGCTTCCTGCAAGAACGCCATTCCATTCTCCCAGTTTCTCGATCTCCATTGCATCTGTTCAGAAGATGCAGTCTTCCACAGGGTTACCTCCAACATACCTTTGATTTTTCCTCAACTGGGGATTGCTCCCAGTACGGCTAACGGGGCCCTCAGCTGCGTCTAACCTACTTCCTGCACTTCAGTCCTCACCCCTTTCCCTTCCTCCAAGGAATCAATAGAGTTCTCCTTGTCCTCACCTTCTACTCCAACACCCAGAGGAAAAACACAGTAATAAAAAATCTCATATTATTGTACAGGTCCATTTTAAGGTGTACAAGATGAGTCAGACTAGTCTGTGTCATTCATAGATTTCCCTCTGTTTTCCCTCCTGGACAACATCTGCTTTCAAAGGATTCTCCTCGACCACTTTAGCCACCTCCAGCAGCATTCCAGCATCAAACACATTGTCCCCTCCCCTGTCAGCATTTCACAAGGACTACTCCCTTCATGTTACCCTTGTTCATTCCACCATGATTTCCAGCACTTCTTCACCCATCCATGGTATCTTCCCATCAATCCCAGAAGGAATAAGACATCTTCCATCTTCATGTGCCATTTCAATACACCAGCTTGCTGTCATGGTAACATTTCTGTCCAGGCCTGCTGCAGTGTTCCAGTGAAGCCCAAAATGCAAGCTGGGAAACAGCACCTTACCTTCTGCTTAAGCACTTTACAGCCTTTAGGACTCAGAAATGACTTCAACAACTTCAGACTCTGAACTATGATGTGATTTTTGACAAGTCAAGCAGGGGGGCAAATACATAGCAGAACTTCAGCGTGATTTGGACAAGTTAAATAAGGGGGAAAATATGTGACAGATGCAGTAGGTAAGGTGGTTAAAAATAGGCTGGAAAGTACATTTTGGAGAAGACAAAAGGAAGGCAAAAAGACATAGAGATAGGTTAATTGAGTGGACCAAAGTCTGGCAAGTGGAATAAAATGTAGGAAAATGTGAAATTGTCCATTTCAGTAGGAAGAATAAAAAAGAAGCATATTATTTAAATAGTGAGAGATTACAAATCTCTGAGGTGCAAAGATCTTGGTGTGTTAGTACATGAATCACAAAACTTTAGCATGAAGGTACAGTCAACAAGTAGGAAAACTAATAAAAAAAAGTTACCACATATTGCAATATCAGCAACACCTGTTTCTAATCAATAAAATAAGGGAAGGCGACTCACAGGTTCATTTCTTAGGGCAATGCCTTGGCCAATCAGAATTAACTTGCCTGATATAAAATTTAACCTAAGGTTGGCAGTTAACTGTCAGTCATCATTAACTAGTGAATTACCAATGGCAAAAACCTTCAGCAGAATCCACTTGTAAACCAGAGAGAACTTTTCTCTTATACAGTATAAATGTTGCTTTCATTTACTTAATTTTTTATGAATTGGTCTGACGAGTGCAAATTGTAAAGCATCAACAAAATGTGTTGTTTTTCAGCAATATTCAAGCAATTTCCTGGCAAACAACTATTTGCAATTAGTATTTGTAATACAAATTGTAAGACAAAAGGCTTATTTTATGAGGAGAGATTGAGCAGTTGAGGTCTGTACTCACTAAAGTTTAGAAGTCCAAGAGGAGATCTAATTGAGGTAGATAGGATGCTAAAGGGGTATGAAAAAGTAGACATAAAGTGGATGTTTCCCATGGTGGGGCAATCTAGAATGAGAAATTATAGTTTTAGGCTAAGGGGCTAAAACAGAGTTGAGGAGGAAGTACTTCTGTCAAAGGGTTGTGAATCCTGGGATTTACTACCCCAGAGTACAGTGAACACCAGGATGCTGAATAAATTAAAGGAGATGGACATATTTTTATTAGTAATGAGTTAAAAGGTTATAGGAATCGGGCAGGAATGTAAAGTTGAGGCTGTGATGAGATCAGCTATGATCATATTAAATAGCAGAACAGGCTCAAGGGGCTGAATTGTCTGTTTCTGCTTCTAGTTCTTATGTTAATATTCCTTAGTAGCCTCATTATATCCTCCTCATAATTTACATACCTACCAATCTTTGTGTTATCGGCAAATTTAGCTACCATGCTTCACTTCCGTCATCTAAGTCATTTATATAATGTATAAAATGTTGGAGCCCCAGCACTGATTTGTGCAGCATACTATTCATTGCATCTTCCCAGAAAATGATCCATTTACGCCGACTCTCTGTTTCCTGTTCGTTAGCCAATCTCTATCCATGCCAATATTTTATCTCCTTAACAACGAACATTTATTTCCCACAATAAAATTTGATGTGGCACCTTATCCAATTATTTCTGAAAGTCTAGGTATAATACATCCACTGCATTCCTCTTTGCAATATGTTACTTCCTCAAAGAACTCAAAAAGTTTAGTTAAACATGATTTCCCTTTCACAAAGTCACATTGATTCTGCCTGATTACCTGGAACTTCCTAATTTTCTATGACAATTTTAATATTAGATCCTAATATCTATCTTATCACAGACATTAAGCAGATTGGCCTGTGTTTCCAACATTTTGCCTCTCTCCCCTTTTGAATAAAGGAGTTATATCCAACATCTTCCAATCTACTGAAACCTTCCCCAAAATAGGGAATTTTGAAAAACCAATACAAAGATTATTAGCCACTTCTTGTAGGACTCCAGGTGAACTCCATCAGGACCTGAGGACTTGTCAGTCCACAGTTCCAACAATTTCCTCAGTATCACTTTCCTTTCAGTTGCACTTTTGAGTTCCTCCCTCCCAACCATTTCTACAATGTTGCTAATACATTCTACAGAGAAGACCAATGCAAAATACTGTTCAATTCATCTATCATATCTCCTTACTTTCCATTATCAATTCCCCACCCTCACTTTCTATAGAATCTCTGCTCACTTTGTTAACACTACTTTTTAAAATATTTACAGAAACCCTTATTCTTTGTTATTATATTTCCTGCTAGTTTTCTCTCAAAACCAGTGTTTTGCCTCCTTTATAATTTTTTAAATTTTTTTATATTCTATCATTATAGATTGTGTTCATATTCTTTACCATAATAACATAAAATAAAACCCTTTGATCATGATCCTAAACTGATCTTTATTGTGCTGATAAACTGACTCACTGTTATAAACGAATTTCTCCCATTAGGTACAAACTATTGCTATACATAATGATGCAAATATAATTATACCAGACTTTAGAACTTGAAGTGTTTCAATCGTGATGGTATCATTTTGAAACCACAACCTTTTAATGTCTGCAATGGCAAGTAATGGAGATACTTTCCCACAATATTCCATACCGACATTCTGCCTGACAGCTCCTGGGTTCAAAAATGAAACAAGTTTCGAAAATCCAAACCTAGTTTCAACTGGATGTAAGCCTGCAGCACAAAATGCATCTTAACTTATCTCTGTCATTTGTTAGGCTATTGGTTTCAGGTTTAGGACAGCTGATAAGAATGGCAGTCAGGAAATAATAAGGCAATCTGGTTGTAGAATCATAAGCCTAGTGCATTATACTTGCATATTGTGGATCTGAACCAGAATGTTTTAATTACCATTACAATAGCCCCATAATTGAAGGAACACTAGACTTTGGTAGATTGAGATGTAGATGTTACGTTATGTGGCTATTAAAGCAGTAGCTTCTTGAGATAAGAGTTAGACTGAAATAGCTTGATTAAGAATGTGGTAGTTAGATGCAGCCCAGTTTGACAGAAATTTGCAAAAATTGATAATTGTTGTGTTGTATGGACATAAATGGAGTAAGAAA
This sequence comes from Rhincodon typus, assembly GCF_021869965.1. NCBI lineage: Eukaryota > Metazoa > Chordata > Chondrichthyes > Orectolobiformes > Rhincodontidae > Rhincodon > Rhincodon typus. The sequence continues at coordinate 82,993,592 of NC_063335.1, read as the reverse complement.
ACTTTCTTGAGGCAGAATAATGATGTGTAGAGGTAACTTTATTGCACTTCTGGCTTACAGTCTGTTCCTAAACTAAGACTACTTCCCACTAATATTGTACCTTCTAAATCTCCTGGCCTACCACATTTCATTTATAGTTGCTCACAATGTAACACAAAACTTTCCGAATGTTCAAACAGAACATCAGAACAGTGCAGTTCGGAGGTGAGTCTAGTCATCATAGATCCTCCTGAGTAATACAAATATATTAATATATAAAACAAAAATGAACACAGAGAAAGGTGCAGAAACTCAGCAGGTCTAGCAGTTTCTGTAGACAGAGAAAAGTACTTAACATTTCGAGTCTGTTATGACTCTTCTTAAGTAATATTGCACAATTTATGTCACAGATTCTCCTGTTTCAAGTGTATTCTCATAGCATTTTTTCAGCTCAGTTTGTAAATTAGGGAAGTTCCCTGAATAACACTGCCTGCATTTTTCATTTTAGTGTGATTACTGAGCATGCCATTCCTTTTTAAAATAAATCATCGCTGTGCTCACCGTCTCTCCCAATCTCTTGCTCCATCAAGCTCACCACTTCCTTCTCAAAACCTTCACTGTTTCCACTTCATTGTTTTTATCTGTTGAGTGCTTATTGTTAATGAGGGCTGGAAAGTGGGAAGGAGGAATTGGGAAGGTCTGGAGAAGAAAGCGGGAGGCAGGTGGCCAGGGCATGGAAGCTGTAAGTGATTCGATTGAGAAAGGGAAGTGATGAGTTAGCAGAGGGAGGCAGTGAAAAGAAGAGATGGGCAGGGTGGTAAGTTCAGTGAGAGGGACAGTGAGTGTCAGGGAAGAAACAGGAAGCAGGAAGTAAGTAGAAAGAGTTAGTGCACTATTGAGAATTAATGAGAAGACTTTTGAGCCTGTTAAGTTCCAGGAAACTAATATAATTTTAATACAAAAGTTAAAGTCATGAACATAACCCATTTTTATTACATGTTTTATCGTGGGAAAGTGATTTTCATTTTAGCATTATTTTGTTTAGTGTGCTATTTTTTATGAACACATTGGGAATGTTAAAGGATATCTGTAATTCAAGGATATTTACGATGTTTAGACTCTGTTAGTTCATGAATAATGAGGTGTTCCACTGACCCATTTAAATGAACAATTAACAGTTCAGCAGCATCTGCAAAGGTAACAACTACAGCTATTAATCTCTATCTGAAATCAAAAATAATCACCTTCTGGCAAAGAAAAACTATTCATCTGTACATATGTGAATTGATCTGCATGTGCACTTACATTTTTAAGGGCTTAGGATCTAAAGCAGAAGCTACTTCCAGGGTCTTTAACAAATGCATATCACTAACCAGAAACACTTAAGAGTACAATAACTTATGATGTGGAGGTGAAGGTGTTGGACTGAGGTGGACAAGGCCAGAAGTTACACGACACCAGGTTATAGTCCAACAGGTTTATTTGAAATCACAAGCGCTGCTCCTTCATCAGTTAACTGACTAACTACTGGTACTTCCACAGAGTTGCTTACAGTAAATCAGATGAACTGTTGTATTAGGCACCTATAAAATTGGAGCAGAATTAGACCATTTGGCCCTTCGATCTTGCTTTGTCATTCACTATGACCATGGCTCATCTCTCAGTTCATAATTCCAACTGCCTCCAATTACCTTTGATTCTCTTACCTAGGAAGAACTTATCTGCCTTAAACATATTTAATGACCCCACTTCCACTGCCTTCTGAAGCAGAGAGTCACAAAGTCGCACAACACTATGAGAGAAAAACATTCTCTTCAATTCTGACCTAAAAGAGCAAGCTCTGATATTAAAACCCTGCCTCCTACCTCTGATTTCACTCATAAGAGGAAACATTCTCTCCACAACCACCTTGTTGAGAGCATGCACTTCAATCAGGTCACTCCACTTCAGTGTTCCCTGTAATACTGTTTTCATTTTACAGACCTCTGCGGTCCGTGCACAGAAACAGTTTCCACAACTGGAAGCTAATTGCTCAGCAGCATGTGCAGACCCACTCAGCAGCTGGGCAGCTTAAAAGGCACATTGCCCCCCATTCTTCAAGGCAGCAGTGGAAATAAACCCAGTCTGTCTAAACTATCCTCAAAAGACAATCCATTCATTCCAGTTATCAATCTAATAAACCTTCCCCGAACCACCTCCAATGCATTTAGATCATTCCATAAATAAGACCAAAACTGCACACAGCATTTGAGATGTACTCTCACCAATGCCCTGTATAACTGAGCAAAACAATTTTACTTTTATGTTCAATTCATCTTGTAATAAATTATAACACCATTCTAGCCTTCTTAATTAATTACTAAACCTACATACTAACTTATTGTGACTTATGCACTAGAACACCTCAATCTCTCTGCAACCTGGAAGTCCACAGTCATTTTGTAAGAACAGAAGCCTTTTTAAAGATCAGGTATTCACTTTTTTCTGTTTTCACTGAGAAAAAATGTCGTGAAATTTTATTTTGTAATTCCAGTAGAAATCCCTAGATCCCAGGCAAAATAGTGAAATTTGACTTGTTCGGTCCAAAAGGCCCTGAATCTTTGGAACATTAGACTCTTTGCATATCATATGTAAGGCTATGAGTTTTCCACATTCACAGAAAAAGAGATTAAAAACTGACATATGATTCCCCAAATACCAGGGTTTTTATTAAATCCCTGCAGCACAACGGAAAGTTGATTATTCAGTCAAAATGGAACAATGTGGAAAATGTGAGGTTTTTCACTTTGGTCAGAGAAACATTTATGTAAAGTATTAACCAGTAAGAGGTTGAAAAGTACAGACGAAGAGGCACTCTAGGAGCGCTTGTCAATAAATAACTGAAGACTAACATACAAGTGCAGCAAATTATTAGGAAGGTTAATGAAATGCTGGCCTTGATCATAAGAGGATTTGAGTACAGGAGCATTGAAGACTTGATTCAATTATATGGACCATCCCAGAGCACTCTGAGCAATTTTGGTCTCCTTATCTTAGGAAAAATATTATTGCCGCTGAGGGAGTCTATCCTGGGATAGTGGAACTTTTCTACGAAGAGAGATTGGGCAACTAGATCTGTGCTCCCTAAAGCTTCTAAGAATGAGGCTACTTCTGTGAAACATACAAAATACTTTAATGGATAGACAGAATTGATGCAGATATGTGCCCTTGTTGGGGAGTACCCAGAATCAGGATGCACAATTCAATAATGAGGGGGATGCCACTTAAGTCCAAGATGAGTGGAGAGATTTTTACTCAGACAGTTGTGAACCTTCTTGAATTCTTTATTACAGAGAGCAGTGGAGGCTCAATCCCGAGTATGTTTAATGTAGAGATTGATGGCTTTCTGATTAGCAGTGGTGCATGGGATTGTGGAGATAGAGTGGGTAAAAGGCATTGAAGTGTTCAATCACCCACAATCATACTGAATGGGGGAGCAGGCTCAATGGGGTGAATGGTCTAATCCTGTTCCTATGTTCCTGTCACTGCAAACATGAAGTTAGATTTTACATGGGGCAGGCGTGGGCGAAGTGTTCACCCTCCCCTCCTCCATCAATCAAACAGTCAACCAACAGCTCACAGGCTTTAGAAAGGGCTGATGGATCATGGCCATTACAGGGTGAGCGTGGGACCTCTGTCTGTCCCTCAGGCACAGGAAATCCTACCGTCGAAAACCAATCTGATTGGCTGACAGCTCCAGAATCGGGTATTGGTCTCTGCTGAGATTGCAAAAGTGTCCCAAGAAGATGATCATGAATACTGGACTGAGGCAAGTCCAGGGGTTTTGGTTGGTGTTTAGAGAGGGGGTGAGAGAGAGGGGGTGAGGAAGTGGAGAAAGGTTAGGTTTGAGAGAAACAAAGCAGGTTACAATCTTGGAGGGCACTCCCAAATGAGAGTAGGAATCTTTCTGAAGGGAGGTAGCCCCCATCTGTCCTACTTATTGTGCCAAATTGGGAAAGTAGTAAGCTGGTCACTTCCTTTCAACCTTCCCCAAACACCACACCCCTTCCATGTTACAACTGAAAAACGTTCTTAAATTGAGCTTACTTGGCAGCCTAAGGCTCTGGATAGGCTAAAGAGCAGACAACTAGCCACAAAATGGTGGGCCCTTCAAGGGTAGGCAGGAGGGTGATGAGACAGCCATCTTTTTGACTTTACAGCTTCACCAGGTCAGTGGGGGAGTGGGAGGACAGGCGTTGTGCAGAGATTGGGCGTTGGGGTGGTGGGCTTGGTGAGGGGGATGTGATGGGTGGGGTCTAATCGGGAGGAATGCATAAAATTCCCCCCACAATCACAGGAGTTCAGCGATTCCAACTCGGTTTGCATTGAGGCATTTGTGTCAGCAATTCTCTGTTGGATCACTAGATGGAGCAGCACATTGTGAATAGGGCTGATATTATTTCCTTATTCAGTTAGAAGATTATTTCAGTTTCTTTTGAGATAAAGTTCGGCAGAAAATAAATGGATCTTTGACTGACAGGATCTAACAAGTAGTGTCCCACAAGGCATCTTGAGGCAGTGGCCTGATTGGGATGAGGGAGTTGGTTCGCTCAGTTGACTGGATGGCGGCTATGCAATGCACAATGACAGCAATAGCATGGATTCAATTCCTGCTCAAACTAAGTTACCACGAAAGTTTTGCCTTCTCAACCTTGCTCCTTGCCTGAGGCATCATGATCCAGTTGGCTCTCTCTCCCATTAAAGAGTGTTTCATAGAATCTGTGGAAGCAGGTCATTTAGCCCATCAAATCCACAGCTACATCTGAAGAGCATCCCACTCAGACTCATCCTGTGCCTGTAACCCTGCATTTCGCATGGCTAATCCACCTAGCCAGCACATTCCTGAACACTACAGGGCAATTTAACGTGGCCAATTCACCTAAACTGCACATCTTTGGACTGAGAGAGGAAACCGCAGCATCTGGAGGAAACTCACGCAGACACGAGGAGAATGTGCAAACTCCACGCAGTCATCCAAGGGTGAAATCAAATACAGGTCCCTGGCACTTGAGGCAGCAGTGCTAACCACTGAGCCACCACGACGCCAGCTCTCTGGGGTTATGGTGGCTTTACTTAGGTAAGAGGAGCAAAAGCATTAAATTTCTATAGGACACAAAGAACTTGGAAAATATATGATGAAGAAGACGTAAGAAGTTTGTAGATGAGAATAGTTGAGTGGGTAAAAATTTGAGCAGATGGTGTATAATGCGGGAAAATGTGGAATGCATTTTGTTAGGAAGAATGGAAAAGCAGAGTATTATTTAAATAGAGAACAGCTGAGGAATTCCAAGGTGCAGCAAGATCTAGATTTTCACATAAATGAGTCATAAAAATTAGTTTGCAGGAGCAGTAAATAACCAAGAAGGTTAATGGGATACTAACCTTTATTATGGAGGAATTGAAAAGTGAATACATTATGCTTCAGTTATACAGGATGTTGATAAGCTCACATCTCCAATACTATGTGCAGTATTTCTGTCTCCTCATTTAAGGAAGGATGCAAATACACTGAAGGTGGTTCAGAGGACGTTCACGAGATTGATGCCTGGAAAGAATGGGTTGTCTTAGGGGAAAAGGTTGGACAGACTGGGCTTGTTTCCAGTGGAGTTTAGAAGAGTGAGGGATGACATAATTGAACTGTATAAGATCCTGAATGGTTTTGATAAAGTGGACATGGGAAGAATATTTCCTCTTGTAGGTGCGTCCAGAACTAAGAGGTACTGTTTTGAAATTAGGGATAACCCTTTTAGGACAGAAATGAGGAGAACTGTTTTGCTCTTAGTGAGTTGCGTGACATTAGAACTGTCTGCCACAGAAGGTGGCAGAAGTGGGATCATTGAGTATATTTAAGGTAGAGGTAGATGGATTCTCATTAGTCAGGAGAATGAATATATCTGATGTTTTCCATACCAAAGGTTTCCAGATTTCTCTAATTTACCTCCTGAGGTTTGATCACTAGTAATAGAGAAGATACTCAATGCCCAATGATATTGGCACTCATCACTGTAGCATTTGCTTTCTATGTATCCAATTCCATCCAGGGATCCACTTGAGATATCTACAGGATATTTCAGGTAGCTGGTCACTGCTGCCTTCAGGAGGTCACCAATGCTTAGGTCAAAAGGTCTGGAAGTTTCATGTAACTGATAACCTGGCACAAGGGTCTGTTAACCTCAGGGCCATTGCCAGCTTCCTGCAGGAGTAATCATTTGCACCCATGCAATTAAAGCTCTCTTGGAGCAGCCTGTAACCTTTGTAACCAGGAAGGATACTACTCAATCATTGTGCAAGCGGTCATCAAATCTCCATGCAGTCATCCTAGAAATTTGGGAAGGAAAAGACTTCCTCCCACTTCCTCAACTTCAGGAATGCCACTATCTTCAAGAATGGAGAAAAATTATGCTGTGGGTGAATATCAACTTTGTTATTTCTGACAGAAGGAAAAAAAAAGCAGCATTCTATTTAAAAAGAGAGTAATTGCACAACATGGTAGTAGAGAGGAATCTGGGTGTCCTCTAACATGAATCACAAAACATTAGAATGCAGGTAACAACCAGTGGTTATGAAGGCAAATGCAATTTTATTGTTAATTGCAACAGGCTTGAAATATGGGAATAGGAAAGCTTGACACAGATGTACAGGTTGTTGTTGATAACAAATATGGAGTACCTGTATATAATTTTGGTCTAAGATAACAAGGTGTAGAGCTGGATGAACATAGCAGGCCAAGCAGCATCAGAGGAGCAGGAAAGCTGACGTTTCGGGCCTAGACCCTTCTTCAGAAATGGGGGAGGGGAAGGGGGTTCTGAAATAAATGGGGAGAAAAGGGGAAGGCGGATAGAAGATGGATAAAGGAGAAGATAGGTGGAGAGGAGACAGACAGGTCAAAGGGCGGGGGGGATGGAGCCAGTAAAGGTGAATGTAGGTAGGGAGGAGATAGGTC
>NC_063335.1:82924937-82986531 GCF_021869965.1 Rhincodon typus | reverse complement strand
AGCGGATACAGTATACCACATTAGCGGATGTGCAGGTGAACATTTGTATGATGTGGAAGGTCTTCTTGGGGCCTGGGATGAGGGTGAGGGGGGAGGTGTAGGGGCAGGTGTAGCACTTCCTGCGGTTGCAGGGAAAAGTGCCGGGTGTGGTGGGGCTGGAGGAGATTGTGGAATGGAAAAGGGAGTCATGGAGAGAGTGGTCCCTCCGGAAAGCAGATAAGAGTGGGAAGGGAAAAATGTCTTTCGTGGTGGGGTCGGATTGCAGATGGTGGAAGTGTTGGAGGATGATGCATTGGATCCGGAGGTTGGTGGCGTGGTACGTGAGGACGAGGGGGATTCTGTTTTGGTTGTTATTGCGGGGAGGGGGTGTGAGGGATGAGTTGCAGGAAATGCGGGAGACACAGTCGAGGGCGTTCTCAACCACTGAGGGGGGAAGTTGCGATCTTTGAAAAAAGAGGACATCTGAGATGTTCAGGAGTGGAATGCCTCATCCTGGGAGCAGATGCGGCAGAGGCAAAGGAATTGGGAATAGGGGATGGCATTTTTGCAGGAAGGTGGGTGGGAGGAGGTGTATTCTAGGTAGCTATGGGAGTCGGTAGGATATCGGTTTACAGGTCGTTGCTAGAGATGGAAACAGGGAGGTCCAGGAAGGAGAGAGAGGTATTGGAGATGGTCCAGGTGAACTTAAGGTTGGGGTGGAAGGTGTTGGTGAAGTGGATGAACTGTTCGAGCTCCTCGTGGGAGCACGAGGCGACGCCGATACAGTCATCGATGTAACGGAGGAAGAGGTGGGGTTTAGGGCCAGTGTAGCTACGAAACAGGGATTGTTCCACGCAACCTACAAAGAGGCAGGCAAAGTTTGGGCCCATGTGGGTACCCATGGCCACCCCCTTTGTCTGTAGGAAGTGGGAGGAATTGAAAGAGAAGTTGTTAAGGGTGAGGACGTGTTCAGCTAAGCCGATGAGTATGTCAGTGGAGGGGGACTGGTTGGGCCTGCGGGACAGGAAGTACCGGAGGGCCGTTAGGCCATCTGCATGGGTATGCAAGTATATGGGGACTGGACGTCCATGGTAAAGATGAGGTGTTGGGGACCGGGGAATTGGAAGTTTTGGAGGAGGTGGAGGGAGTGGGTGGTGTCACGGACGTAGGTGGGGAGTTGCTGGACCAAGGGGGAGAAAATGGAGTCAAGATAAGTAGAGATAAGTTCGGTGGGGCAGGAGCAGGCGGAGACAATGGGTCGACCAGGGCAGTCAGGTTTGTGGATTTTGGGAAGGAGATAGAAACGGGCGGTGCGGAGTTGGGGAACGATGAGTTTGGAGGCTCTGGGTGGGAGGTCACCTGAAGTGATGAGGTTGTGGTCTGCCTAGTTGAAAAATGATATAATTGCTTTCAAAGCAGTTCAGTGAAGGTTCATTTTTGTAATTCCTAGGACTTATATTTTGAAGAAAGGTTGAATAGGGTAGGAATATTTATTGGAGTTGAGAAGAATTCGAGATGATTTGATTGAAACATACAAGAACTTAAGGGGGCTGGTGGATACCCAGAGGATGTTTCCTCTTGTGAGGGAACCTAAAATTAGAGGACATAGTGTAAGAGTAAGCGGTCGCTTTTAAGACATAGGTTAGGAGAGTTTTGTTTCTCTCAGAAGGTTGTTAGAATGTTGAATTATCTTACCATAAGGTAGGGAGACAAAGACTTTAAATTTATTCAAAACTAAATCAAATAGGTTATTGATTAGACAACGGGGTCAAGGTTTATGGAACTGGGACCATCAGCCAGATCAACCATGATTTTATTGAAAGGTGGAACAAGCTCAAAGTGCTAAATGGTCTACTTCTGCACCCAAGTATAATGTCCCTATGGAAACTATTGAGGTTTTTCCCTTATGTCCTTAGTAGGGGAAATCCTGGCATACCTTCTCTTGATCAGCCTACTTCCTCTATCTGAGGAAATCCTCCCAGAGACATAGTGTTGCTTTTGACCTTCCAGAGGATTTGTGGATTAAGCTATCACAATATGGATTTCCAACAACTTCATTCTGCAAATGCTTCATGATGATACAATTGCAACAGTTTTGAGTGAGAGATATGAAAAAGATGCCTTAAAAGTCAGGCTCAGGGTCAAGCAAGGCTGTATGAAAGCTCCCAATCTATTTACAATCTACCTAACATTGGCTGTTCACCTCATCAAAGATTGTTCTCAAAACTCAGAGATAGTAAGAACTGCAGATGCTGGAGTCAGAGATAACACAGAGTGGAGCTGGAGGAACACAGCAGGCCAGGCAGCATCAGAGGAGCAGGAAAGCTGACGTTTCAGGTCGGAACCCTTCTTCAGAAGTGTTCTCTGGCGTGAGAACCTTTGATTAGCTGAAGGCAATCCTAATGGAAGAAACAGTGTTAGCCACTCCTGACTTTACCAAATCTTTTAAACTGGAAATTGATGTTCATAACTTGGAAATGGGTACAGTCTTGCTCCAGTATAAATTATGGATCAAGAAACCAGTATGGGACCTTCCTAAGAAATTAAACTAGTATTAGAAAAAGTAAGCTATTGTGGAAAAGGAGAAATTGTGATTATTATTAGCTCTTCAAAATTTTGAAATATATGTTTGTCACTGTTGCCAAGAACCACCAATTTACTCTAACTATAGCCTATTGGATTTGTTGAAAAATGTGAAACTTGAAATGCACGATTGGTTTAATGGAACTTATTAATGGATTTCATATAAAAATAGTTCAAATTGTGGGGCACAACAATATATAATTATCAAGATAGCAGTTGTGCTGCGATAGCTTAAGAATTTGGAAGGAAAACTAACAGGTAATTGTGTAAATCCTGCATAAAGAATTACTGAGAATCACAATTGACGTAATTTCTTGTGTCTTATTGTCTTTATTCACTCATGGGATATGGGTATTGCAGGCTGGGCCAGCATTTAGTACTCATCTCTAGTTGCCTTTGGTGGTGAGTAGCCTCCTTAAACTGTTGCAGTCTATTCTGTGTAAATCCCTTCGCAATGCTATTAGGGATGGTATTTCAGGATTTTGATCCATTGACACTGAAGGAGCAGTGATAAATTTACAAGTCAAGATGGTGAGTGGCTTGGTGTGGGAGCTTGCAGATGATGGTATTCCCATGTATCTGCTGCCTTCTTGTCCTGCTCATCTAACTAATGCCTCTGGACTTCAGCTCATGGGTCTCTCTATAGCTCCCTCTCTTGGACCAGTCTTTTTTTTTGTAAAAGATCAGACTACACTCATCTAAAGCTGCATGATTCTGCCATTCAGTCTGTGCATCTGCTAAAACTCCTGTATTTATACCCACTGAAATTCCAGTCTCCTGAGTAAGCTCCTGTTGGCTATGGAACCAATTCTAAGTCATTGCCTAATAGTCGCTATCTATCAGTGGGTAGGTTGTATCACTGACTAAAAGTGAAAGGAACGACAATTTAATATTGTTAAATGTTAAGTGCAAACGTGACTAGATTCTGGAGAGCCCAAACACTACAATTTCCTCAATTACCAAAGTCTGAGAGTTAAGCACTCTGCTACATTGCACTGAGTCAAAGCTGATGGATCATCATTGTCGAGGTCTACCCACTTGACATGGCTGCTGATGCCAGCGAGAAACTCTCACACTGCAGCTTAAGAAAACTGCAATGTTTGCCACACATCACTCTGGGCCACAATAGAACAGACAACCAGCCTACTAAAGATTAAATTCTGTTGTCCAGACCACACCGCTGGAGTTTGACAATAAGAATAGTACAGCCCAGTAAGGACTTCCAAGTCATTCACTGTGCTCTGCTCAAACTGACACAGTAAAGAGGGGAAGCCTTGTATGGGCATGGAGGAACTTCAGTCCTCATCCGACAAGTTGTTCTATGTGCAATTACATTTAGTACTTACCATCATCCACTGCCTAATCTGCAGAGAGACCATAAGATACAGGAGCAGAAGTAGGCCATTCAGCCCAACGAGTATGTGGAACCACTCATGGCTGATATGTTTCTTGACCCTATTCTCCTGCCTTCTGCTTGTATCCCTTTAGTCTATACCTCTGTTCTTCCTACCAAAATGCATAACCTCACACTTTCCCACATTACACCCCATCTGCCACTTCTTTGCCCCACTCTCACAGGCTGTCCAATTCCTTTTTCAGACTTCCTGCTTCCTCAACACTATCTGTCCCTCCACCTTTGTGTCATTGAGTCATAGAGTCATACAGCATGGAAACAGACCCTTGGGTCCAACCAATCCATGCCAAACAAAATCCCAAACTAAACTAGTTCCAGCTGCCTGCTCCTGGCCCATATCCTCCCAAACCTTTCCTGTTCATGTACTTATCCAAATGTACTTTAAACGTTGTAATTGCTCCCACTGGAAATTTGCAAAATATTTAGTGCATCCCAGTATCTCACCAAAACACTCAGGATACATTTGTACCAGAGGTTTTTGCTCTGACAGGAAGTTCTGATATCTTTTGTTGCTGTGATTTTCAATGAGCACACTACCTACAACCCCCAGTGTTCCCTCCTTCACAGTTTAAAAGAACTGCAGGAACAGAGGAACCTGGGGTGCATGTGCATTAGTCTTTAAAGGTGGAAGGATTTAATGAGATTAATTAGCATACATATGGGTTCTTGCGCCTCATAAATAGAGGTATTGAATACAAAGCCAGGGAAGGTATGCTGAATATTTATAAAACTCTGGTTACATTGTAACCCAAGAACAAGAGTGGGACATTCTGTCTATTGTACCTACCCTGCCATTCAATGTGGTCATAGTTGATTGAATACTTCAATGCCTTTTCCTACCACATCCCCTTAACCCTGGAGGCTACTGGTAATCAGAAATGGATAAATCTCTGCCTTAAACATACTGAAAAACTGAGCTTCCATAGCCCTTTGTGGTAGAACATTCCACAGGTTCACAATCCTTTCAGTAAAAAAAAACTCGTCAGCTTGGACCAAAGTGGCATCCCCTTACTTTAAAATTATTTCCTCTGGTTAGGCCCAAATGAAAGAACTGTATCCAATTCTGGTCACTATATTTTAGGGGAGAAGTAAATGTCCTTAGCAGGTTGATGAGGGGATTTACCAGGATGGTTCCAGGAATGCAGAGTCTTAGGCATAACATTAGATTTAAAAGACTTGTGAGGGTGCTAGAATCAGAGACAATGACTTCAAAAGGGAATTGGATAGACAGTTGAAAGAAATAAGCATGCAGGGCTCTGGGTAATCAGTGGAGTGAAGTGATTGATTGGCCTGTTTTACAAGGAGCCTGCAAGGACTCAACGGGTCAAAGGATCTCCTGCTGTGTCACAAGTGATTTGGTGACTTCAAGGTTTATTGAGGAAATTGTAACTCTTCACAATTGTCTAATACCAGGGAAAAAAGGAGATATGTTTTGGTGGCACTGAAGATATAGTTGACATTTTTTTTTTCCTTTGTGTCTTCCTATGATTTAAAGTCATAGAGCTGTACAGCATGGAAACAGATCCTTCGATTCAACTTGTTCATGCCAACCAAATATCCTAAATTAATCTAGTTCCATTTGTCAGCATTTGGCCCAAATCTCTCGAAACCCTTCCTATTCATGTATGCCCATCCAGATGCCTTTTAAATTCTGTAATTGTACCAGCTTCCACCATTTCCTCTGGCAGCTCATTCCATACAGGCAACACCCTCTGCATGAAAAAGTTGCCCCTTAGGTCACTTTTAAATCTTTCACGACTCACCTTAAACCTATGCCCTCTAGTTTTGGACTCCCCTACCCTAGGGAAAAGACCTTGACTACTCACGCTATCCACGCCCGTCATGATTTCATAAATTTCTATAACGTCATCCCTCAGCCTCCGACACTCCAGGGAAAATAGCCCCAGCCTATTCAGCCTCTCCCAATGGCTCAAACCCTTCAAACCTGACACCATCCTTGTAACTTTTTGCTGAACCCTTCCAAGTTTCACAACATCATTCTTATAGCAGGGAGACCAGAATTGAATGCAGCATTCCAAAAGTGGCCTAACCAATGTCCTGTACAGCTGCAACATGACATCCCAACTTCTACACTCAATGCACTGACCAATAAAGGAAAGCATACTAAATGCCTTCTTCACTAACCTGATTACCTGCAACTCCACTTTCAAGGAACTATGAACCTGCACTCCAAGGTCTCTTTGTTCCAACACTCCCCAGGACTTTATGGTTAAATGGATACGTTCTGCCCTGATTTGCCTTTCCAAAATGCATCACCTCACATTTACCTAAATTAAGCTCCATCTGCCATTCCTTAGCCTGTTGGCTCATCTGATCAAGGTCCCGTTGTACTCTGAGGTAACCTTCTTCATTGTCCACTACACCACCAATTTTGGCGTCATCTGCAAACTTACTAACCATACCTCCTATGTTCACATCCAAATCATTTACATAAACGACAAAAAGCAGTGGACCCAGCACTGATCCTTGTGGCACACCACTGGTCACAGGCTTCCAGTCTGAAAAGCAACCCTCCACCAACATCCTCTGTCTCCTACCTTCAAATGTGTTGTTCTTAGATGTCAAATCTCAGTTTCCACATTAGTAACACATTGTGCAGATGCAGAGCATCTTTCCTTGGGTAACCATTTTGATTTCAATTTACAGGAAAGAACTGGTTTGTATAAGTGGGCTGATGTTACTCTATGCTTCAGTAAAAATCTTCAGCTTCATATTTATGAGTGTGGGCTTATTTCTCGCCCTCTTCTTGATCTGATTGAGTGAGTCAATTTATTTGCTTTGGGAACTGCCACATCTAGTTATGTTGATTTCATGCAGGTTTAGGTTTCTTCTGTCTATGTGTTCTCAAATTGATGGACATCTGCCAGGATATGGATGTTTTGCTTTCTTTCCCTTCTCATCTCAGTTCCTGATAACTCGTTTATCATCCTCTTTTCTTGCTGGGTATATCCTTCATCCACAAGCTGTGCAGTGTGAACCATTAAAAGGATACTTCTATTTGACTGTGAACTCTTGTGCTCATCCACAACCTCACATATCTTTCTCTCTGTTTGTTGTGCATTTGTTTGTCGCTCTTCATCAATTCTCCTGCCTTTATTTTGCCTTAGCTGAATACCCACTTAGGGAGCCAGAATTTTCATCTGTATACTCATAGCTTCGTGTGTTCTGGCAGTGTCCTTTCCAATCAATTTTTTTGTACTTCAGAGTGTGTATAGCCCCAAATGAGTTGATCTATCAGCTTTTCATCCGTTTCCAAAAATTTACATTTTCATGCTACATTTTTCAATGTGGCTCTTGCCTCAGGCTCTGAAATTTATATTGTAGGATCCATTGATTTGACTTTGGCTGGTGATGCATGGTGCATTTTTCAAATATTTCATCTCGGTTTTTACTGTAACCTTCACTCAGTTCACAGCTGTTAAAAGAAATTTAACTCTTTCTCTTCTGTAACTGATACTTTCTTCTTCACTGGTGACTTTTAGAAAGCTACTGAATATGACTACACTTTTGTTTAAATTTCTCAAATGCCTGTCTAACACTGTCAACCTCCCAATTCTTCGCGATCTGGAGCTGTGTGTTCATTTCCACAGAAACAAATGTTGATTCCATACAATTCATTCTGCTTTTTTTTCTCTCAGTCACTAATTTGGGATAATCGTTTGTATTATCTAATTCAGCACTAAATCCATTTGAATTCTTGTTGTTTTTACTCACAGATACCCACAGTCACCATTACCATCTTTTGATTCTCTTAACTTCAAAATGATCAGAGTTTTTAACTCAAAATGCTGGAACTTCATTGCTCACGTCTTACAGCTCTCCATGTGGCTGGTGGACTGATACACTGTTGCTCAACACCTGATTGCTGTGCAGTTGTAAAAATGACACCACAGATGTACATTCAACATGAAATCTGTAGTTTCAAAGGGAAACTGTAATATGAAATTGAGAAAAGAAATTGAGCCTCCCGCTTCTAAAGAAACTGAGACTGAAACTGAGATTGAAAACCAAAATTTCTGATGAGTTTGGAAACAGTGGAAGCCATATTAAAAGGATTGAGAGCCAAAAGAACTTGGACAATGATCCCAGTGGTTCAATACAGGCAGGCTAAAGAAAAAAAACAGGATGGATCCAGAGGCTGAGAATAGGAAAACATTCAGATTCTGCTGCTGTTCTTGTTAACTGAAGATAAAATTGGTGACTCTATGCCACCCAGACCACCACAAGCAAAATTAAAGACATTTTGCAGAGGTGTGTCATTTCTGGTGAGAACCTTGCCTGTAGAACTTGGATTGGTTGTGCATTGCTTTTGCCTAGGGATTAGGATAAATTTTAGAAGAAGTGGTACTGAATTATTTGTAAGAAAGAATTTTGAAAGGCTTTGGTTGAGATTACTAACATATATGCTGAGTGGTCTGCCAGGCCAATTTGTAAGATCTATCTTACTGGCACCTGCTATTTAATGTATAAATTCTAATTTATAATTGACTACAATTTCCCTATTAATACATGGTTAACTTACGTTAATTCTGTGTTTTAGCATATAGGTGGCTACCCATCATAGTATCTAATGTTTATTTTGTTTGATTCCTGCATAATAAAAATTCTTTGTTTTACACTATGGAATCATGTGGCTTCATCATTTCAATAACTAACTGGGATTTCGGATTTCCCTTTTTAAAAAAGTTACCAATCTTGACCAAAACTATAATGCTCTTAATGAATAATACAACTGTATAATACTATTATATATTGATAGCCTCTAGTTTTTCTGTTTCCCACAGGTGGAAACTGTCTCTCTGTACTCTGCACATAATTTTATAATTGTAAAGACCTCTCCTAAGTCATCCCTCAGCTTTTTGTTTCAAAAGGAAAAGAGACTCATCCTGTTAATCCAGTCCTTAAAATGTCACAGTTGATACCATTCTCAAACATCTTCATTTGCATTCTCTACATCCCATTTATAGAATGTAGGCCAGAACTGCAGGCAATACACCAATTGGAAGGTAATTAATAAAATAAGCCTGAATTGATGTTTTTATTATATATCAAACATTAATGTCAATGCCACAATGAACATTGCTTAAAAACACAAACGTTCCCTGAAAGTATACCCAGTTATAAAGAACATACTGAGACATGTATAAGTTTTACACAAACGCTGTTCGTAAATTTGAAACTCATGAGATTAAAGGAGCAGCAGCAGCATGGATAGAAAATCGTCTAAGGGACAGAAAATAGAAAAATGATGCTTAATAATTGTTTTTTATATTGAAGAGAGTTATACAGTGATGTCTCCCACTGATCAGCATCAAGACCGCTGCTGTACAAAATATATGTTAAAGATCTGGAGTTGGGTATACAGGTGTAAGTCTCCAATATTCAAAACTTGCAGATGTCACAAAACTCTGAAATGTGTTCAACAGTGAGAAGAATTGTGACAGACTTCAGGAGCACATAGGCTTGTGAACTGTGCAGACAAATGAAACAATGTAATGCAGATAAATGCAAAGATTTCCATTTTGCATAAAGAGTTAGAAGAGGAAACATAAAGTAAGCAGCACAATTTTAAAAGGGCTGGCAAAACAGAAACACCTGGGAGTGGATATGTACAAATTCTTCAAATAAGAAGTGCTTTGAATTCCAGGAAAATAGAACTTAAAAATCATTACAGCACAGCATTACTGAAAATATTCTCTCTTCCAATTCCTTTTTCAAAGCTCGAATTGAGTCTTGTCTCCACCCCAGTTTCAGGCAGTGCATTCCAGATCCTAACCATTTGCTTTATGAAACAGCTTTTCCTCAGGTTATTTTGATAATCACCTTAAAACAATATCCTGCAGTTCCTGACACTTGCGCCAACAAAAGTAGTTTCTCTCTATTAACTCTTTAATTTGTAAAAGAGGCACTGAGTACATGACAAAGGAAATTATGTGCTAAATAAATCACTGATTAGGCCTGAACTGGAGTACTGTACGCATCTCAAACAAACATATTTAGGAAGGATATCAATAACTTTTTTTAAAATGGGAGGAGACTTAATAGAATGGTGTGAGGAAGGTGGAATTTAGAGAGGAGAGACAAGAGAAGCTTGCGTATTGTCCTTAGAACTGCAAGAATTAATGAGAGAATCAATAAAGGTGTTCCAATTTTGAAGGGGTTGACAAATAAATGCGAAGAAACTGTTTGCAGTGGCAGTAGGCTCTGTAATCACAAATCATATACTCAAAGTAACTTTTTTCATTACCAAGTTCTGGAATGCACTGCTTGGAAGTGTGATAGAAGTTGATTTGACATTATCTCTTAAAATGGAATTGTTAAATTTTTGAAGGGAGAAAATGTGCAGGGCTATAGAGAAAGGGCAAGGGAGTGAGACTACCACAAAAACAAAATATTGCAGATGGAGGAAATGAAAACAGAAAATGCTGGAAACAGAGTTAATGCCTCAGGTTGATAACAATCCTTCAGTCCCATTCTGATGAAGGGTCAGCATCAACAAAAAATATCATCTCATTTTCTTTCCATAGAAGCTGCCAGATCTGTTGAATATTTCCAGCATTTGACTAATTGAATAGATCTTTCTTAGCACAAGCACAGGCATAATAGATATGGCTCCTTTTGTGCTACACCATTCTATGATTTGGCTGGTTTGTGATCACACTTTTATCTGATAAAATATAAACATATAACAGGTACTCAAAAACTCCATTTAGAACATCATGTCCACCCCATATGGACATGATTTAATCAAATATGCCATTTCCTCACCCACAATCACGTACATATCTGCACATATGTACTGATTCCTCTTTTCTTTAGAGTATTTAGATAAAATTGTACTCTTACAAAGAAGGCATACCACAGCTGGCCTCCTCTTGGACATCTTAAATATCATTCCACAATTCCTCTCTTGTCTCTGATGTAGCTGAAAAATGTGAGACAACATAGTCTGATTCTCCTATTTGATCTTCCATTTCCTGAGGAAAAGCATTCAGGTTCCACTTAGTATGTTGGAATCAAAGGAGGGAAGGAAGAATAGATGTTGGATTAAAACCTTTTCTGAAAGAGGAACATATGACTTTCTTTTCCTAAAAATTCCCCACTTATTCTTGCAGTCCAACACTGGAGTACAAAGGAGTCTAGTCTTCGTTGTATGCACTTAGCACCTTAGGTGAAAATAAATATCTTCTAGGAAACTTTAGCCAATTCGTCTAGAAAATAATTTTTAGTAAACAATTATGATAGTTGCAGAGATAGCTGCAAACAGATGTCCTTTGATTTTTTTTTGAGGTTAAACACTACAAAAAGCACTGAAGAAAACATCTTGTCGGTATCTACAGACATGTCCAACAGGACACAAATTAATAATTTAAATGGAATAAATGCAACATATCTGAGCATGTGCGTCTTGAATTTTATGCTCCAATTCCAATTCATCAGGTGGCAGAGGTTAAAAAAAAGAAAAAATTCTGTTGTAGATAAAACACGGCAGTTACTCTAAGCAGAAACTCATGCATTTTCATTCTCACAAAAAGTGGATCACTAATTAGTTAACATTAAAACTGAACAATGGATTGAGAATTTTGGAAATATGTCATCTGTAAATAGTCCATTCTTTATCATTGTGAGTTCCTTAAAACACAATCTAAAACATATGTTATTTCCAGTTCATGAAGTTGATCTTCAATTTCTTCATGTTGTTTCGTTATATTGCTTATGGAATTGCTATCCCATAGAACTGATGACCTGATTCATTAAAACATTTGTACGAACAAAGCAAGGCTCGGATGGGAACAACGTGAACAGGACTAATTATGCTAATTTTCTGAAAGATAAGAAAAGGAATATAAATCACAAAACAATATGATATATTTTATGTCTGCAGAGAAAAAGACTTATATTAAATCAAAAGTATATATTACAGAAAATTTTCCCTTGAATTATTAAAACACTTGTAATGAAGTAAAGTTTGTCAAACATTACATAGTGAGACAGATTCATATTATGATGTCAATGATGAATAGAATTGTATAAAATTTGTACGTTTTGCTACATTGTCATTCGGTTTCAATTTCTCACCCCCAGGCATATATCCACAAACAATTTTATCATTATATAACAGCCTTAAAAAGATGTAAAGTGACCAGTGGTTGAGAGATGCAATGACTCTGAATTTCGCCAGACCAACCATTTTGGCCTAAGTTCCAAAGGTAGCTTTGGTTACCTTCAGTGCTGAACCCCCTAAAGTATGTCAAATCAGAGGCATATTACCCAAAGATATAGTTTAATACCTATTGTAGTATTAGGGGCAAATAATGAATGTGGGTTAGTGAGCAAAGAAGCAGATCCAGTTCATCCCTACTGACCCAAAAGCTTAACAGCTTAGGGCATCCTATCTAGAACTGTAATGATTGAGGAATCTTGCCCTGAGATAGTCATAACATTATATATTGGGAAAAAATTTCTTGAAATATAGAGGCTCGAACTTATGTGAATTATCTGCCTGGTATCTTTCCTCACAAGATGGTCTCTATTTTTGCACTATCAAATTCAATCTTAATGATAATGACTCAGATATGCCCCTGACAACCTAAACCTGCATGGTCAAAATACCAGTTCATATACATCTTAACTAGCAATGAATTGTAAAGGTGAAATCTGGGTCATAGCCTTGGATGGAAACACAGGCTTCATTAAATCAACAAACCAAATCATCAGATGTGTTGAATAATTACAGCACAAATTCAGCCAGTGGTGTCTGTGCTGGCTCTCCAAAGGAACTATTCACCCAGAGACACTCCATCCCTGTCACCATAGCCCCACACATTTTTCTTTTTCAGATAATAATTCAATTCTCTCTTGCCTCATGCCTCCACCATACTTTCAGGAAGTTCATTCCACATCCTAACCACTCGCTACATGAAAAAGTTGTCACGTTGCATTTGTTTAAGGTTGTTAAATCTGTGCCCTCTCGTTTTCAATCATTCCACCAATGATTAAGAAGAGAAAGAAGAGGTGTTGTTGTGCCTTCTTGACCGTCACATCTACGTGGGAAGTCCAGGACAGGTTGGCAGTTATCGTCACTCCGAGGAACTTGGCGCTCTCCACACACAACCTCAGTACCGTTGATGTATATGGGGGGCATGTTCTCCTCCTTTCTTTCTGAAGTCAATGATCAGTTCTTTAGTTTTGCCAACACTGAGAGCTAGTTGTTCTCATTGCACCACATCACCAAGCCCTCAATCTCCTTTCTGTGTTTTGACTTGTTGTTAGATATCCATACTACTACAGTGGCATCATCAGCAAATTTATAGATGGAGGTCATTCAGAATTTGGCAATACAGTCGCGCATGTACAGAGTACAGTAGGGGGCTGAGGACGCTTCCTTGAGCAGCTCCAGTGTTGAGTGTTATTGTGGAGGAGGTGCAGTTACCCATCTTCACTGATTGTGTCACAGAAACCTGAGGATCCAGTTGCAGAGGGCGGAGCTGAGACCAGTCTGGACAGGATAATGATGTTGAAGGTGGAGCTGTAGTCAATGAGCAGGAGTCTGATGTAGATGTCCTTATTGTCCAGATGTTCCAGGGATGGATGCAGGGGGAGGGATATGGTATCTGCTGTGGACCTGTTATGTCAGTAGGCAAATTGTAGGGGTCAAGGCAGGCTAGAAGATAGAGTAGATGTAGACCATGACCAGCCTCTCGAAGCACTTCATGATTATTGAGATCACAGCCACTGGGCGGTAGTCATTAAGACATATTGCATGTGCTTTCTTAGGTACAGGGATGATGGTGGTTTTCTTGAAGCAGGTGAGGACTTTGGCTTAGAGGAGGGAGACGTTGAAGATGTCAGCGAATACCTCCGCCAGTTGGTCCGCACAGGATGTGAGTGCTCGGCCGGAGACACCATCCAGGCCTGTTGCTGTTGTTATTCTGTTTGAATTTCCTTGAGATTCCCAGCAAACGATCCCAATCAAAAACACTGCTTAAATAATTTATCAGCCCTTATTAATAGGGCAGTAAATTATATCAATATTTTATCATATTAATATTAAATCTGCAGAGTTCTGTCGAGTTCATGACTTAGGCCGGTACTCCAAGGTAGTTTCAACATTTAACTTGGCACCAAACTTATTTTCATTAAAAAAAAACTAGCCAAGAGTCAAGAGATTCCAGGTAAATCCATTCTTTCCTGAGCCTGGAATAGGCCACAGCCTATTCACAGTCTGTGCTCCCTTTGATGTGAAATCCACATTAAAGTAAGACCCCATTTTACCAAAAACAAATGCAAATGGAAATTTATGGAGAAAGCCAGGACTCAAAGGAAGTTTGCTAGTCCCAAAAAGTGCAAAGATTGGCTGGTTTGAATATCAGCTGGGTAGCAACCAGAATTTTGGATGGACAGAAGGCAATCAGGAGGAATATAAGCATTGGTTGGTACTGGCTGCAACTTAATTCAAAACTTTAAGAAGTCTTACCACTCATTCCAACTCCACAATAAGGTAAGCAAAAAATCCCACTTATCTCTAGAAGGGAACCTCTAGCAGTAACTTAAAAACACTGAATTTACAACCACACATCTAAGAATACTGACACATGCTGCAGTCAGTGAATAATAAATGGTTTAGCAGGAGCTTCCACCAAATCCCCAATTTGCAAGTTTAAGGAGTCTAATACCTATTTCATAGATGACCCCTGAATGCCTATTTGGAGAAGTATTTACAGAATGGAAAGTGGTGCACTTCCAGTACATATTATATATAAACATAAGATCTGCCATATTGAAAACATAGTTAATGTAACTTGGAATTTTTGTAAGCTTCTACTCTGCATTCAGTTGTCTGGATGGCTGATTTGTGATGCAAAGTGATGCAACAGCATAGGTTCAATTCCCATACTAGGTAAGGTTACCATAAAGGACTCTCCTTCTCACTTCTTCTCTCACCCAATGCATGGTGACCCTCAGGTTAAAACCTCCACCAGTTGTCTCTCTCTAATGTGAGAAGGGCCCTATGGTCTGGTAGGACAACGGCATCTTCATCGATATTGTATTTTTTTAATCCTGGTATTCATTCAAATCCTGCTCATTTAATTCTGTATATATGTACATTACGTATTAATGAAAACAAAATATTTACCCTTGCTAGATCAACAAAGCTCACACATTCAAGCCAGGTGTTCAGAAAGCTACTTTTACATACAGCGCATAAGCTTGCATGATCCAATATTTTTCTTGCTTCTGGATAATGTTCAAGAGCTTTGGTGAGTGAATTACCACTCAGTCCATTCAAGATATATCGTGCTGCAATTTCCTTCAAATTGAAAACAGAATATACAGTTAGACAAGCAACATTGGAATGACATTGGTATTTTGCTAAAAAGACCAGCATCAGAATCCAAGTCAAATTATATAAGTGATAGTTTTAATTCATGATTTAAATTCATAACGGGATGGAGGGGTTGTTGTTGTAAGAAATGGAAATACTACATTAAGAATAAAGCTCTTCGCTGATTTCATTAAATAACAAATGAGATAAAATGGATTGGATATTTTGATGTTGACCTATATAATGTAGAAAGTTCATATTTAAATCAACACTTGTACTGAGATAGCTGATCTTAGTGAAGCAGTCAATGATACAGGATGAAGCACCTCCTCTAGTATAGGTAAAGGTGTAAAATCAACCAGAGTTTTTATTTTCAATTGTTACCTAGTAATTCTCAGAGTGAAAGGACCAGGCT
The DNA here is from genome assembly GCF_021869965.1 of Rhincodon typus. NCBI lineage: Eukaryota > Metazoa > Chordata > Chondrichthyes > Orectolobiformes > Rhincodontidae > Rhincodon > Rhincodon typus. The sequence continues at coordinate 82,970,793 of NC_063335.1, read as the reverse complement.
TTATTTGATGCCCGCACACTTACGTAACCCATTAATTATGGTTGCCAATTTTCTTTGCATATATTCTTTGAAACATCCAAACATCTTGCCAAACAAATACTATTTTATCCATGATCTCAATTCTTTTTAACAAATAGCCAAAAATATTTTGAAAAATAACAAAATATTTATCCACTTGAGTTATATCTTTGCAGTGCCTTCACTTTCTGGAGTTTTATGCATTCATTTTGTGGGATGTGAGTATTGCTGGCTGGCCAGCATTTATTGTCTGTCCCTAGTTAACCTTCAGAAGGTGGTATTGAGCTGCCTTCTTGAACTGCTGCAGTCCACAAGCTGTGGGTGACCCACAAAGCCCTTAGGGAGGGAATTCCAGGATTTTGACCCAGCAGCAACGAAGAAATGGCAATATATTTCCAAGGCAGGATGGTGATTAGCTTGGAGGGGAACATGAAGGTGGTGGTGTTCCCATGTATCTGCTGCCCTTGCCCTTCTAAATGGAAGTGGTTGGGGGTTTGGAAGGTGCTATGTGAGAAGCCTTGGTGAATTTCTGCAGTGCATCTTGTAGATAGTGCACACTGCTGCTACTGAGCATTGGTGGAGGAGGGAGTGGATGCTTGTGGATGCAGTGTCAATCAAGTGGGCTGCTTTGTCCTGGATGGTGTCAAACTTCTTGAGTGTTGTTGGGGCTGCACTCATCCAGGCAAGTGGAGAGTATTCCGTCACACTTCTGACTTGTGCCTTGTAGATGGTGGACAGGCTTTGAGGAGTCAGGACGTGAGTTACCTGCCACTGTATTCCTAGCTTCTGACCTGCTCTAGCAGCCACTGTGTTTATGTGGTGAGTCCAGTTGAGTTTCTGGTCAATGATAATTCCCAGAATGTTGAAGTGGTGGATTCAGCGATGGTAACACTGTTGAATGCCAAGGGGCGGTGGCTAGATTGTCTCTTATTCATCATTGTCATAGCCTGGCATTTGTGTGGCGCGAATTTACTTATCGCTGGTTTATTGTCAGGGTCCATATCCAGTGTCTCCAACCATTTCTTGATATCACATGGAGTGCATTGAATTGGCTGAAGACTGGTAGCTGTAATGCTGGGAACCACCGAAGGAAGCCAAGATGGTTCATCCACTCGGCACTTGTGGCTGAAGATTGCTGCGAAAGCTTCAGTCTTATCTTTTGCACTGAAGTGCTGGGCTCTTCTATCTTCCAGGATGGGGATATTTGTGGAGCCTCCGCCTCCAGTGAGTTGTTTAATTGTCCGCCACCATTCACAACTGGATGTGTGGAGCTTACATCTGATCCGTTGGTTGTGGGATTACTTAGCTCAGTCTATCACTTGCTGCTTATGCTGTTTGGCATGCAAGTAGTCCTGTTTGGTGGCTTCACCAGGTTGACACCTCAACTTCAGGTATGCCTGGTGCTGCTCCTGGCATGCCCTCCTGTACTATCCATTGAACCAGGGTTGATCCCCTGCCTTGATGGTAATGGTTGAGTGGGGGATATGCCAGACCATGAGGTTACAGATTGTGCTGGAGTACAATTCTGCTGCTGTTGATTGGCCACAGTGCTGCAATGATGCCCAGTCTTGAGTTGTTAGATCTGTTCGAAGTCGGCCCCATTTAGCACAGTGATATTGCCACACAACATGATGGACGTTATACTCAATGCGAAGACGGGACTTGTGATGGGGCACTGACTACATCGACTCAAAAAAATAGCCACTTTACAGACATACAATACAGTCGCCAATACTGTTGGAAGTATACTTGTGCATGAGTCAGACTGCCATAGTAGCAATGGGCACAGAATATGGTCTGGGTGAGGGGCTTCAGTGTCCATCACAAAGCGTGGCTTAATAGCACCATCATAGACTGAGTTAGCCTAGTCCTAAAGGACATAGACACTAAACCTGGTTGAAGCAGGTGAAAAATCATACTTGTCCTTGTTCTCCCAAAATCTGCAGCAGATGTACCCAACAGTACCATTAGGACTGATTGCCGCCAGTTATGGTGAAGACTTAAAAATGAGATCTAAGCTACAACACAAGACTATTTGTATGTCAAACAGAATAAGTAGCATGAAAGACAGGGTTAAAAGAGCTCACAACCAGCATATCAGATCTTACATTGCCAAATGGTCAGGGCAATTAGGAATGGGAAACAAATGTTAGATAAGCCAGCCATACCCATATCATGTGACTGAATAAATAAAAGTGAGACTTGGTGTTAGCTGAGCAGGGAAGCAAACTAATTAAAGAAAAGGCATGTTGTGCATTAGTGCAGACCGCAAATTTGTTTGTATCCAAATTTCAAATTTCTTGATCAGACGATCAGAATGCAAATGACAACATGTTTTCACGTTTACAGAGTTAACATCTTGAGTCCAAAATGATTCTTTTGCAAGATTAGGCATATTGGACTTGAAATGGTAAGTCTGTTGCCTGTTTTACACAAGCTGGCAGACCAGATAAATTTATCCATGATTTTTTTTTGTTCAACTTCAGAGGCTTGGGCTGAAACTTACGATATTACAGTTGTGTGATTTTCGTCAGGTATCATGGAATGTTTCTCTATGCAAGATCTAGTGACTTGTCTCATGTTATTATCGCAAACGTATCTCATTAACTTCCTACCATGCCACTGGCATCTGCCTAACAATGTGGAAAATTGCTCAGGTATGTCCTGTACATAAAAAGCAGGACAACTCCAACCCAGCGAATTACCACCTCATCAGTCTACTCTTGATCTTCAGTAAAGTGATGGAAAGTGTCATCAACAGTGCTGTCAAACAGCACCTGCTCAGCAATAATCTGCTCAGTGATACCCAGTTTGGGTTCCACCAGGGCCACTCAGCTCCTGGCCTCAGACAAGGACAGAAGAGCTGAATTCCAGAGGTACGGTGAGACTGTCAGCCTTTCACATCAAGGTCCCCTAGCAAAACTGGAGTCAATGGGTATCAGGGGCAAATCTCTATTGACTGGAGTCATACCTGGCACATTGGAAGATGGTCATGGGTGTTGAAAGTTGGTCATCTTAGCTCCAGGGCATCTTTGCAGGAGTTCCTCAGGGTAGTGTCCTATACCCAACTATTATCATAAAAGCTTTATCAATGACCTTCCCTCCATCATAAGGTCAGAAGTGGGAATGTTCACCGATGATTGCACAATGTTCAACACTATATGCGACCCCTCAGATGCTGAAGCAGTCCATGTTCAAATGCAACAAGACCTAGACAATATCCAAGCTTGGGCTAACAAGTGGAAGTAACATTTGGGCCACACAAATGCCAGGTAGTGACCAACTCCAATAAGAAATGACCTAACAACCATCACTTGATATTTAATGGTGATACCGTCAATGGGTCCTCTACTATCAACATCCTGGGGGTAACCATTGACCAGAAACTCAAATAGACTCACCACAAAAACAAGAACAGGTCAGAGACTAGGAATAATGCAGTGGGTAACTCACCTGACTTCCCAAAGCCTGTCCACCATCTACAAGTCAGGAGTCTGACGGAATACTCCCCATTTGCCTGGATGGGCGCAGCTTCAACATCACTCAATGAGATTGACAAAATCCAGGACAAAACAGCCCACTTGACTAGCTCCATATCCACTCCCTCCACCACTGACAATCAGTAGTAGCAGTACGTGCTGTGTACTGCAGAAATTCACCAAAAATCCTTAGACAGCACCTTCCAAACCCACAACCATTTCCACCAAAAAGGACAAGGGCAGAAGATACATGGCTGCCAGTCCCCCTCCAAGCTGTTCCCCAACTTGACTTAGAAATATATCGCCATTCCTTCACTGTCATTGGGTCAAAATCCTGGAATTCCCTCTGTAAGGACATTGTGGGTCAAACTACAGCATGTGGACTGCAGCAATTCAAGAAGGCAGCTCATCACCACCTTCTCAAAGGCAACTAGGGACAGGCAATAAATGCTGACCAGCCAGCATCCCACAGTGAATAAAAAAAACAGCCGTGCCACTTTCATCTCACTCACTACTTTCTTTAGTATGTCCCCTCAGTCTCCTCTGCTCCAAGAAAAACAACCCTAAGCTATCCAATCTCTTTTTTCATGACTAAAACATCCTGATAAATCTCCTCTGAACCCTCTCCAGTTCAATCACATCCATCCCATAACATGGATTCCAGTAATGCACACAATACTATAGCTGTGGCCTAACCAACTTTTTGTACCTCCTTGCTCCTTAAATTTGATGACTCAGTTAATAAAGGCAAACATCCCATATGACTTTTTAATGTTTTATTTACCTACCCTGATACAGTAAGGAAAAGGTGGACATGTACACCAAGGTTCTTCTGATCCTTGGTTCTACCCAGAATCCTACTATTCATCACGTATTTCCTAGTCTTGTTTTTCCTTCCCAAGTGCACATCTCACTAATCTGGATTGAATTCCATTTGCCAGTGATCAGCTCATCTATATGCTCATGTAGTTATTATTTACCACTCCACCAACTTTTATTATCTGTGAGATTACTGATCAACCCTCCTACATTCAAGTCTAATCATTTGCAAGTAGTTCTCCTATAACGCGATCGTTGTATTTGTAAATCACAGCGTAAACTGGAGAAACAACATCTCATCTTCAGATTAGGCACTTTACAGCCTTCTGGACTTAATATTGAGTTCAAAACCTCTAAATTGTGAACCATTTTGTCCTTTCCTCTTAGCTTCCTCCCATCCCAATTACTGTCCTTTCAAGTCTGAAGGGAGACACAGCATTGTTCTGCCATTCTCACATTCCGATCACTTAATCTGAACTATTAACATATTTTCTCCACCAGCACCCTACACCCACTACCCCCAACACCCTCCCCCCATAATTGCTGTCCTCTCCACATTTTGTTTATTCATTCACGGGATGAGGGCGTCGCTGGCTAGGCATTAGCTTGCTCTCTCTGTGTGGATCCCTAATTGCCCAGAGGGTGGATAACAGTCAACCACATTGCTGTGGGTCTGGAGTCACATGTAGGCCAGACCAGGTAAGGATGGCAGTTTCCTTCCCTAAAGGACATTAGTGAACCAGACAATGTCGGTTTTTCCGACAATCGACAATGGATTCATGGTCATCATTAGACTCTTAATTCCAGATATTTATTCATTTCAAATTCCATCATCTGCCACGGTGGGATTCGAACCCAGGGCCCCAGAACATTGTCTGGGTCTCTGGATTAACAGTCCGGCGATAATACCACATCGCCTCCCCACTTCACTTCAGCTCTGATGAAGAGTCATCTAGACTCAAAACATTAGCTTGCTCTCTCTGTGTGGATGCTGTCAGACCCGCTGTGATCTCCAGCATTTGTTGTTTTCAACTAGAAACAGGAATTCATTTTCTGCCACAGAAGGTTCCTGATTTCCAGTATTTTGGTTTTAAATGACATTATCTATTGATCAGACTTGCGCACCATTGTCCTTTTTCTCAGTGGCAACTTAAGACGAGAATTTGAAAGCAAATTGAACAGATGAAAAGTATTTAATTTAACAATTGCAACACAAAAAAAAAACATACAGTTAAAGCTAAACAACAAATATTGCTATTTGTCAGCTAACTTACACAACTTGTTTTAAAAATTGGCAGCTCAATAGCAACTTTAAGTGGAACAAAATAAGAAACAGAAGCATTGAGAGTGAATCAATACATTAGGCAGAAAAATCATTTTGAATTCATGGTACATCTGTGAAAGCCAATAATAAAATAACAGATGCTGCAGCAAAATTCACTGCCTGCTGCCCACTATTCCTAAAATGTATTCTTGCCAGCTCACCAGTTGTACAGGAATTTTGCATTTAGGGTAAGTATTGGGATGTGAGAAGTGAGGCCAGCTGATATAATATTCTTTCGCTCCGTGAGGCAATAACATTATGGCATGTCTGTATTTACTCATAACACCTGCACTCGATTTAAAAACAGCTGATAACACAAATATTATTGCCAGCTATTGGGCTACACACTACATAGAAACCCACATTTCATTTATTCAAGATCTGCTTTTGTTGGCTTACTTCAAATCTATAATAGAAGAGCTGTAAGGCTGTTGGCTTTATTACAAGTTTCTGCATTCAATAAAATGCTGCAATTTGTATGCAGTTTAAATGAACATCAAAGGAGGATAGCCATGAGACAGATGTGTGTATTGACCCATGCAGATATCTATATGCACAAAAAATTGTGAGAAATGATGAGTAGTCATTTTATAAAGACATGAAAAATCAAAGACGTTATATGTATTTATAGGTTGTGAAGCATGTATGGAACTTCTGTACACATATTTTGAGCATCATATTACTTAGCCCTGTATTTTGCATGCTTCTGTTATTTGGTGTGCAAGTAATTCTTGTTTTAGTTTTTGCCAGATTGACAACTCATTTTGGCGTGTCCGCCTGCATTCCTCATTGATCTAGGGTCAATCTCCTGGATTAATGATAATAGTAGAGTGAGACATAAGCCTGGTTATGAGGTTACAGATTGTGGTTGAAGGTAATGCTGTTGCTGATCGCCTACAGTACCTCATGGATGTCCTGTTTTGAACTACAGCATCTGTTTGAAGTCTGCCTGATTTAACATGCTGATAATGCCACACAACATGTTGGAGGGTATCCTCAATATAAAGCTGGGACTTTTTCTCCACAAGGACTTTGTGGTAGCTACTCACACTGATAATGTCAAGGACAGACACTTCTGATAGATTGATATAGAGACCAAACTTGGCATCTTACTTAAGACCATAAGATTTATGACCAAAATTAGGCCACTCTGCCATTCAACTGTGATTCTTAGAAGTCCCAACCTCATTCTCCTGCCTTCTCCCCTTAACTTTTGATCTCCTTACTAATCAAGGAGCTATCTATCTTTGTCTTAAATACTTGTTGGTTCTCTCACCACCTGCCCAGATCCAGAAGGCCAGGAATGCCCTTTATAGGATCGGCCTACTCAGTCAGTAGTGGCACTAGTGAGTTTCTCTTGACATCGACGTTCTGCACTCGGAGTACATTCTGCACCTTTATCACCCTCAGCGCTTCCTGGAAGTGTTGTCCACTTGGAGGAGTACTGATTCATCAGTCTTCGTACTGTTTGTTCAGCTGAGGCGGAGCAGGAGGTGGTAACCAGCAGGATGTTTCCTTCTCCACATTTGGCCTGATTCCATGAGATTTCATGGGATCATGAATCAAAGCTGTGCACTCCCAAGGCAATGTAGTCACAACTGTACACCACTGTGTCACTAACACTCTTGGACTATCCAAAAGGTAGCATGGTGATGGTGGTACCTAGGAGATTGTCTGTAAGGTATTATTCCACGAGTGTCTTACTTGATAATCTTGAGAGCACTCTCCCTTAGTAAGGAGAATGTTGAATGATCAACAAGGTTGTGTTTGCTGTTGTCATTCAATCCATTCGGTTTTATTCCTTTGTTTAGGATTCATTACGGCTGAGTAGCTGGCTAGACCATTGCAGAGGGCAGTTACGAGTCAACCATATTGCTGTGGGTCTTGATACACAAAGAGGCCTGACCAATTAAGGATGGCAGAATTCCTTTACGGGAATTAGTGAACCAGATGGGTTTTATGATAATCAACTGTGGTCACATGTTTGTCATTAGACTGGCATTTAATGGAGGATTAAATGAATTCGTATCTCACCATTTGCTATGGTGGGATTTGAATCATGTCCCCAGAACGTTAGCCTGTGACTCTGGATTATTGCTCCAGTCACATTACTACAATGCCCTTTGCCTCCCTCAATGGTGTGGGTGGGGCACATTGGCATGGATAAAAAAAAAATTGTCTAGCTAATGGGAAACAGAGTTTAGGCATAAATGGGCATGTATTTTTCTGGTTTACAAGATGTAATGAGTAGTCTGCCGCAAAGATTAATGTTGGGCTCACCTTTCCACAATACATATAAATGATCTGGATGAATGAACAAAGGTATGGCTACTAAATTTTCTGAAGAAACAAAGATAGGTAGAAAGGTAAATTATGAAGGAGGCCAGAAAGTGATAGAGGGAGGTTAAGTGAGTGAGTAAAGTTTCGAAAATAGAGCATAATGTGGGAAATCGTGAAATTGCCCATTTTAGCTAGATGAATAAAATGCATTTTACTCAAATGGTGAGTGACTGCAGAGCTCTGAGATGAAGAGGGATCTGGATTTATGCATCATGTATACAGGACACTGTTAAGACAACCTCTGAAATACTGTGCACCTTATATTGGTCTCCTTATTTAAAGAAGGATGAAAATACATTGGAAGCAGTTCAAAGATGGCTTACTATACTAATACCTGGAATGGGCCGGTTGTCTTATTTGGAAAGGTTGGACAATCTAGGCTTAAATCTGCTGGAGTTTAGGAGCTCTTGATAGGATAAATGTGGAGAGAATGCTTCCTCTTGTGACAGTATCTAGAACCGGGGTCAGTGTCTAAAAACCAGGTGTTGCTCATTTAAGACACGGATGTGGCAATTTATTTCTCTCATAGAGTCATAAGTCTTTAGAATTTTCTTCCAAAAACTTGGTGGAAGCAGAGTTGTTAAATATTTTTCACATGGGACAGTTAGATTTTTGTTAAGCAAAGGGGCAAAAGATTATCAGTGGAAAGTGTGAATCTGGATTGAGCTTACATCTGATCAGGCATCAGGAACTAGTAACTAGTATATCTTTGGTGAGATTAGCATCTATAGAATATCCATAAAATTTTCAAAAAGGGCAAATAAAATGTCAAATCAATTATTGCAATATTTTAATGTGTTCAAACTCCGGTACTAAACGTGATGGAATCAATCTTTATCTTTCATTCTGAAATGCATAGTTCGTATCTGACCAGCAAAGGAACAAACTTTCATGTCAGAATTGAGCAAAATTTTGCATTTTTGGCTGCAATTTGTCAGGAACAGGCACCCAACATCAGTTTTGCCTTGACTGGCCAAATGGTGGCCAGAAGGTCCACTCACGATCCAAATAAGGATGGTAGTTGAACTCTCAAAGCTGGAGGATCAATAGAAGGCCCTCTGGCACACAGGGAGTTGCAGTTTGACACATCGTCCCAGGAACTGAAACATACATGAACTATAAAATTGGTCAATGCTGCCAGACCACAGTTGTGCCTGTTGTAATGTCAACCACTACCAGCTTGTGGATGGGCTAGCTGGCTGCCACCATTCTTTGCTTTAACTGGGTCTACTTGGTTTTCATTCAGAGAAGAGAACTACTAGGGAGACTTAATAAAATGAGGCTCTCTCTTAACCAAGTTTACTACATAATCGCAATCAAGTACAAGGTTAGACATTGTTATAAAGACAATTGGAAGACCTGTGGACGTCGTTCTTTATCCTACAAGATCCTTAGATATTCTGCATTTCCCCACCAAGTCCTCATGATATCATCTGATTGGGTAATGTCTCCAACATTTATCCTTTCAGAACTATTCCTTTATACAACTTCTCCCTTCATCCATCTGTGTATATAATTGCATTTACTACTACCCCATCTCTCTCAAGTCTCTGACTTCACAAATTCAGGCGATCTGAAGTTTCACAATTCTTCCAGAACAGAATCTCTTTGGACTAGGAAAATTCTTTGGCTTGATGACTGTTGACCTGGATTCTGTTCTGACTAATCAGTGTCTATAAAGTCTCTTTACTCGATTATTCTTTTGGATGTCCTTCACTGAAGATGCCATTCCTGCTAAACCAAGTAGTCCATTACCTCATTTGGAAACTTCTTAAAATCTCCTGAATTTATTTTGCAGAGGAATTCTTTATTATCAGGTCACTACCCCATAGCATCAACCGCGGGACATTTGATCTCCCAAATTTCCCTAATGGAAGACACCTGCTCTGTTGAAACAGATTACTTCTTTTTTGCATTATCCCACAATTTTGGAAAAGGCATCTTGACTGTGCCCTGAATTTGTGGATGTTAATCATCCTACCTCAGCATTGGCTCCCATGGAAATGTTTGTAGCGCATTTTTAATTTGTGTAAAGAAATCAAATTCGCAATCTGCTGATATATCTGAGTTGAAGTATGTAAATTTTACTTCAACTGTATGTGAGGCTGAATGTCTTAATTATCCATCTGTGGTTCTCTTATTGGTGAACCAACATGTTCATATCCTCTGAGTTCTGAGGAAGGGTCACCAGACCCGAAACATTAACTCTGTTTTCTCCTTCACAGATGCTGCCAGACCTGCTGAGCTTTTCCAGCAACTTTGTTTTTGTTCCTGATTTACAGCTTCTGCAGTTCTTTTGGTTTTTATTATGTTCATATCCTCAGTCATGCTACTGTTACAGGGTAGCTTGCTGGAAATCAAGTTTCACTATTCTCGAAGTCATCACAAAAGTTAAAGATTTTATAAAAATAAGCAAAATACGCCAAGTGTCTCATAGACCCAGATTGATAGACAGTACTGACCAGGTTCATGGGCTTAACGAGAATTATTACAGATTTATTTATTAATTTCTACAGATTACTAGATTCCAGCTGCAGATAAACAATTATGAATCATCAACATATAAATCTACTAGTTAAAACTCTAACCTCCCCCACTGCTTGAATAAGCAGCAGTGTAAACTGCACTTACAACGAACATTTTGTAACTTGTTTTTAGATTTACAGCAATTATTCCACAATCATTTATGTTATAAAACAATCCTTTTCACATTTCAGTCCAGAATCAAAATTCAAATCTTCTATTACATTTTGTTGATTTTTGTTTATAAATTACATATAAATTCTCCACTACATTACACCCTTTTTGTGCAGTATATCTTTGATTTTACCACAACCATGTGGTTTCATTTCAATAGGTTGGCCCTGGTCAAAACTGAGGGTTAGGGTAACCTAACTCTAATCCTAACCACCTTCTTTGGCCAAAATGGAAGTTTCTCACCTTCTATGAGTAAAATGATGATTTCCTGCTTTCTCACACAGAACAGATGATTTCCTGCTTTTCACAGCCTCTTAACAATGCCTGTCTTTTTTCATGGCATTCTCAAATAAAGATTGGTGCGTGCAACCATACAAGGTTATTACTAGGTTAAATTATGGATCTGCCATCATCCTCTTTCCTTGACAGTGATGATGGGCATTCGCGGTTTATAGTAGTAGGAGAAAACCAGCAGGAAGTCATAAGAAGAGGATGATGTTCTCTTTAACAAGCTTTCAAATAATCCACTGGGATCTTTAATGCATATCTCAGAGAGCACAAAATATATACTCACCTATAAAATTGAAATATTCACTCAGTACTGCACTAAGTATCAGGCTCAATTTTGGTGCTTAAGTCCTGGAGTGGTGTTGAATCCACAAACTTCTGACCTAAGCAGGAGAGTTAGCAATTGGTCCATAGCTAACACAACTTGCTTGAATATTCATCAACATCCTTTGGTACATTTCCGCTACATAAGAGGTAACAAAAGAAGTCTTGTAGTGCCCTGTTTCTGAGCCAGACACTCTAGTTCAAGTCCCACACCATCACTTGATGGCCAAGGAAGTTGCTTTCATAACTAACTTGAGTATCAACTGGCAGATCATTCCAACGTGGGCAGCCAGTAAGAGGGAGAAATTCTTGGTCAGCAATGCAATGGAACAAAATTAGAGCTTCTATCATCACTAGCTATAGCTCCAGGTTACCACATACATGTGACAGTATATATTGCCAGAGCAATTTGGATTCCTTTGAGTGTGTGGGTATGGAGGGGTGTGTGTGTGTGTGTGTGTGGGGGGCGGGTGGCGACTGGTTTGTGTGCGTGTGTGTGGAGCGGGGGAGGTCAGCTTGGTTAATTTGGCAGCTACAGTGCATCAAATTGGTCCCAACAGTATGGGATTTGATTCTGCCTTAGGCTGGAATGGATTTAGAACCTGCCTCCTTGTCCTACTTTGTGGCACATTTTAAAAAGTGTGAACTGGACCTAATTTGTGCAGGTAGCTGAAGACGGACACACACCAGTCTCAATTACTCTGCTCACCTTAACTTCAACATTTTCATTTCTTGTATTTTTAATACTGATATGTAAAAGGATACAATTTAGTTTTCAATTAACAATTGATGCAACTACTTGACTATTGTTATACTCAATAAAAATTTGATTTAGTCAAATATTTCACTGGCATATTTATGCCTTCTGAGTTGTAGTCACTGATGTAGTGTGTCTATTCTGCTTTATCCACTAGCCACCCAATGTACTGTAGTTGTGAAGTTAAATTTACCACTAACTGCCCAGCTGTTATTGTGATGGTATGAAATCATGTGAAATACTGACAACTGCACACTGTCCTATATTTAAGCTACATCAACATTTGGAGTCATGCAACAGCAATACTGGTTAGATACAGTTTGTATTTACATCACTTTTGAAATGAAAATGACGACATGGGTAAATCACATCAACAAATATATACATCCTGTACAGCACAATGCTCAGCCTCCTTTAAAGAACATATTTTGAAACTACAAGTTGAAAATGTCCACAATAATTTGGGGTTCTGAACCATGGTCATGACAGGATGAGGAGTCTGAACTCAAACGATAAGAAAAAGGAACATTTCTCATGGCCCAGTCAACTTCTGTTGTTGAGATTACAGCAGCCGTGGAATCAATGGGACATATTTACATCAGGCTGCAGTTTAAATGAGAGTTAATAAGAAATAGTAGTTCAGCGTTCAGAGTTTATGACAGAGTTAAACATACTGATATCTGAAACCTTCTCTGGTTCCCACAGTTATGCCTCTAAGAAATCCAGGCAGCTTGTCCTGCTGTAAGGTGTCTTCATTTCTAGAAACGAAGACAGTTCTTTACTTTTAGTGACAGCTGCTAGGAGATGTGTTCCTTCAACTAAGTGTGTACTGAAGCAGCAACTTTACTTCAGAGGTTGTTGCTAGGTAAGTTTCAGGACAAATCAGTCTGTCCAGCAACTGTAGGCCTTAAATCCATCACTTCTCTCTCTCAAAAGATTTGCTTTGCTTTCTTTCCACAAAGTAAGTTGACTTTTTATGAACAGTAGATGAACCACAGCACATTTCAAATTTTGACTGTTCGGTAAGTATAGGTGACTACAACTCCTGGAGTCACTTGTCCCATCAAAACCTTTGAATTCCCAAACAGTTCCATAATACAATCTTTATAGTCCTTAAATATAAATATAAATTTCCATCAAAAGACAACAGATAAGTTCTTCCTTCTGTTACTATATTACATTGAGTGTGCACATGCCATGTTAAAATCAGGTACTTTGTAAAAGCCTTCACTGATTAAAGGAAATTAACTTAGATCCTATCAATCACCTTGAAAACATCTATATAATATCAGAATGTTAGGTGTTATGCCTCACTGCTGTAGCACAGTGAAAATCAAATTCCACTAGTCCCAGCGTTAAACCAAAGTAAAAGACTTTATACAGGCTTGTAAATACCCACTAACCATTTAATATTGAAATACTATCAATGGCACATCAATCATTAACCTCTTGCCATTGTTAAATCAAAATTTGTTTCTTTCACATTATTAATCATTATCACATTAAAAATATGCTTATGAAACAGCTGTTTAAAAGTAAGTCAAAGGTATTCAGTCAGGCAATTGTTGGTAAATTGTTGAGTGCAGGATATCCAGGCTTCAGTCACTATGACTTACACTAACAAAATCAAACAAGATACAGTCTCTGATCTCTCTCTTTTTGTCTTCACAGGAGAAACAAATGTAAGAGGTCCTAAGACCATTAAAACCCATGGAAGAGATAGCTAATACGTTGGGCACATGAGAGGAATTTGGCAGCTGGCAAGGATTCCAGCTGCACTCTGTAACTAAACAATCAACGCATACTTTGTGGAAGGGAGCATCCCTCATCTAAAAGCATTTAAAGCACTCAGTGGCGTGTAAGATCCTGGCACTTCAAAGGCTTCAGCTGTCCCAGGCTACCTCACGTAAGTTATTTTTGTCTCTCCCACAGGTATGAGTATAAAGTTCTTTCTCCACTGGCATCCCAGGAGGACAAATTTAAGGCGACAGTGTCACATCATACTGGCGCACCATTCACCAGCAGAGGGACAATAATCTCAATAGGTTGGTGCGCATATTTAGATAGAATGGGACTGGGTGAACAGCACAGCACTAATGTGCAGGAGGTGGTGTCTGAAACACTGGCTGGTGAAGGTACTAGCTGCACCCTTCATATACCAACAGGCTTGTCAGTCAAGGGCTGGGAATGTCACCAAAGAGGATGAGGATGTCACACCATTTGTAGCACTGTTATCATCCCCAGTCTCCTCAAACTATCTGACAGAAGGATCGTCTGTGTAACAGAGCATAATGAAGGCCATCTCTGCAGTTAGGTAAGTACAGCAGTCCCACAAAAGCGATCCAGCTACATCCAGGATGGCAAAACTTTGAGACAGCATTGCAGCATGCATGCACTAATTTTATGGCCTCTTTCTGGGCCTCCATTATGGTACTGAAGACATTGGTTAGCTTTCATTTGTGCTGCAGTAGAAATTGAAACAGAGGCAATCAGACAGTCCACTACAGTTGAGTCTACAAATGCTGTTTAGGAATTCACACCCAGTTCCACAATAGGAAGGATGGGCTCTAAGCTCTGCTCAATGCCTTTATGTTATATTGGAGCCAGACCCCTTCATATTCCTTTCCAATTACAAAAGATGGTCTAGTAGGCCAGCTGATGCACCAAGGCATCTTGGTATGAATGCTCAACAATTTTCTCCTGTATGCTTCCCATTAAAGTCTTCACCTGAGTTCCCTGCAGCAGAATTCATGAGACCTTATGTTCTGATGAGCTGGTGCATGGACCACCCTTTCCCCCGTGTTTACCTGCAGCTCATACATAGGTGGTGATTTACATCATGCAGATTAAAATTTTTTTAATAACCTCTTAGGTAGCTGCAGTGCCAGTATCTGAGCCAACGGCTGCAAATTTAGATCATATGACTGAGATTCCTCTTCACAAGTGTAAAATTGTTCTTCTTCTTCCTTGTCAGGCTGCATCAGTTGTCCAGTTGACAATGCTAAAAGCATACAATCTTATTGGGAGTGTTCAAGGGAGGGGTGGGTGCAGGGTTCAAGGGAGGGATGGGTGCAGGGTCCATGGTTGCACAACATACAGCTTTTACTATATGCCAAATCTCAGGATAAGAAGGGATTTGAGAAGGGTCATTAGGCAGTAATTCATTGTAATTCCCAAAGACATTGGCAAGATCGGATGTTTTGGGACTTTTGCAATCAGCCCATGATTTAGAGTACATCCTCTCCAATATGTGAACCTACTCAAAGATGTAAATTAAAACAGGAGATATGTGGCTTTCTGCTGACTGTTAACTACTCCATGTTGATTGGCAATTTGTGGTCAGGTGATGCCTGTGATCATTTTAAGTCAAGTGTTTTCGGTTACATTTCAATCATTTCAGTCCATGGAAGTCCTAGTACTAAATTGGCCAGTGTGATCCTAAAATTATTAGTCCATATTTTACATTATTGTGACAATTCACAATAATGTTGACCTTGCATGTGTTAAACATCCTCTGGCACTGCTACCAAGTTCACAGGATTAGAGTCCTCCCATTATTTGCTCTTGCCACTTGCTCACGTTCCTAACCTCCAAAGGAAAATAGCCTGTCTCCTTCAGATCACCTGTACACTAGTGCCTCCAAAACAGTACGAGGATCTTACTGGAGTCCTCTCTCTGCCTGTTATGCCATACTCCTTTGACTATACCAATATCAGTTATTTGCAGCTGTCACATATCGAGTGAAACCACCTTTTTAGAGGGAAAGACATCATTAAAGAACTGGAGTCTAGTTTGAACACCTGTTAACCTTATACACACTTAAAGTCATGACAATACAGGGTTATTAATGCGCAGAAAGAGATTATTTGAGACATTAAATTCAGGCTGGCATTAGGGCAATCCAATGAGACCTACTACCCTATGACCCTGCAAGTCTATTTCCCTCAAACGTTCATTGAATTTCTTTTGAAATTGTCAATCAAACTCCCTTCAGCACTTTTGTAGGTAGCAAGATCTAGGTCAATACAAATTATTGCATAAAAAATAATTCTCTCACATAATCCCATTGCATCTCTTGTAGAAAACCTTAAATCTGTATTTCATCAGCTAATGGAAACAGCTTTCCTTTAACTACCTTACCTAAACTTGTCATAATTTTGTATATGTTTATCAAATATCTCCTTAATCACCTTTGCCCCAAGAGAATACCACCAGCTTTTCCAACCTTATCTCGATACCAAAATTTCAAAGACCTGGAACCAATCTGGTAAATTTCCTCTGTACTCTTTCAAGGACCTTCACACCTTTCCTAATACTATAGGCTTCTTGTGGTGCATGCAATGATTACTTAAATGAGGCAGCACAAAATTTAACTGGTGCTGGGGGATCTCAATCTGGGACATTGTGTCCAAAGAACTGTGCAATCAATGTTGAGTCCATTTTATTCATTCTTACTTTTGTGGTCTCCTGAAAACACTATATTTATAATTCAGAGTTCAACAACTGAAACTTGGAAATTATATTTATTGCTCCAGCAAAATAAAAATGCAATAAAATCACCTTTGTTCACACTTCTTAACCAAATGCCACTTGTACCTGTTTCACTGTAAGGAAATCGGTTTTAAACATTATAACCTGCAATTTTGTTTTGTTTAACGAATATTCTTCAGTGTTACTAGATCAAAGCCGTAATTGGTTTCTAAAGGAAAAGATGTATATGCATGAAGTCTTGAGGCAAACCCGTAAATACAGGAATTAGAGTAGACTATTCAGTCCATTGAGACTTTTTTCTACTTACAACAATCATGGCTGATCAACAACTCCAACACCTTTCATAAACACTATCCTGAAACCCTTTATACCACTGGTAATCAGAAATCTACCAATTTCTAAACAAACATAAAGACTGAGCTTCTATAGCCCTCCAGGAAGATAACTTCCAAAGATTCACAACTCTCTGAGTAAAAACAATTCTTATCTTTATCTTAAATGGCTCCCTCCTATTTTTAAATCATGACCATAATTCCAGAATATTATCAGGAGTAACATCTTACTTGCATCTGACCTGTCTATGTCTTTAAACATTCTGTATGTTTCAAAGTGATCACCTCTCATTCTTCAAAACTCTACAGACTTCCAAGTCCTTTTGCACATGCACTTCAACCTCTTACCATTTAAGAAATAGAGAACAACTCAATCCCAAGTACTGATCCTAGTTCATAGTCTGCCAAAGAATGACCTATTTATTCCAACTTGATGTTTTCTGTCTGTAGCAATCTTTAATTCATGCCAGTATATTACCTCCAATACCGTGTGCATTAATTTTGCTAAGTAACCTCCTGTGGGGATCCTTACCAAAACACTTCTGAAAATCCAAATATATCATATTCATCGACTCCCGTTCATCTATTTTGCAATCTTGTTAGTAACATTCTCAAAGAACTCCAAAACATTTGTCCAACATGTTTTTCCATTCACAAATCCATGCTGATTATGTCCAATCAGATTTTTTTTTTAATCCAAGTGTCCATTTGTCATGTCTTTCATGACAGATTCTAGCATTTCCCCTACCACTGATATCAGGCTGATGTGTCTGTAGTTTCCTGCATTTCCCCTCACTCCCTTCTTAAATAGTGGAGTGATAGTTCCATGCTTCCAATCTTCAAGAATCATTCCAGAATTTATGGAATTTTCAAAGACTATCTCTATTAAGACTGCCCTCAACATTCTGGGTTGTAGACCACCAGGTCCAGGCGACTTAGAAACATTCAACCTTATTAAGTTCTCTAGTATATCCTTCTTACTAATATTAATTTCTTTCAACTCTTCATTATCCCTAGTCAGTTGGATCAATAATTCTGGGAGCTTTCTCTGAATTTGCTCATTGAAAACAGAGTAATCATTTCGGTTCTTTGCCAGTAAAGTTCATTTTCTGAACGCAGACCAAGAAACGCAATTTCAGATTCCAGGAAATGTATTTAATTTATAACAGGAGTTGAATAGTATCCCCTGCAATAAACACAATGAAAACTATTCAGAATAACTATGTTTATCATTCACATATGGAAAAGAAAATGCAAGATCCTACACTCACTACTTAAATGTAAATTTATTGTTTGAAGAATTTAACTACACAACATATTGATTTCTATAGCTGCAAAACTCTGTAATTTTATTTTGAACACTGAACTTCACGCTGTCTTTTATTTATCTTTTCATGTGTAATGGAAACCAGATGAGTATTAAAAATATGAGCAATAAAAGCATTCACCAACATTAAATCAAATGCATTTGCATTACAATATGTTCAAAATGCAGAGGTCAATCAGTATCTGTACACAAAAAGGATGGAATGTAATGTTTCAGATTTTAGACCATCACCACTTCAAGAATGCAACCTGCCTGTTCCACTTACAGTTACAGTTCATTTTACTTTATTAATTCAAAGAATGACAACTTTAATCATTGGGCTGTTTTCAATATAATAACGTTCCAGAACTCCTTCATCCTCAGTTCGGTGCAAGCAGACTGTGCTAACTTATTTAAATCCGGATCTGCTGCCTGTGCCAAACATTTATTTTGAACAGTCCTCATTCTTAAATAGCGTTTGGGTATCTTAACATATGCTTGAAGTATTATATTAACCTTTCATGATGGACTTTGTTCAGCCATTTCTCTGGTCAGTACAAATGATGGAAAAATACCCAGAATCTGTTCCTGCAACTTTTCCACTTCCTTAGCATTCCGTGAACTTTCTGTGATTATAAGCAAAATAACTTCAACTCCAACTTAATCATTCCCCATGAGTAAATCAACTCTGTCCACAGACAACTTCTTAACAAACCTAATTACAGTAATTTCGACCATGTCACACTCCAAATGCACAATGGAACCCAGACATTTCCCCACCTATGCCATTTACCAAGACATTAGCATTCATTGATCTCTCTGAAGGATAACTTTAATCCAGGCTTGGGCTGACAAGAGGCAAGTAAAATTCATGCCACACAGGTGTCAGGCAATAACCATTCCCAACAATAAAAACTCTAACCATCACCTCTTGACATTTAATGGTATCATCATCACTGAATCCCCCACTGTCTTGGGGATTATCATTTACCAGAAACTGAATTGGACTAAAGTACTCTGGCTACAGTAACAATAATAATAATTTGTTGTCACATGCACTTTTGTGTTGTCACACTTTATTGTCACATGCACTCATATGAGTAGAGTGAAAAGTTTACAAGATGCCAATTACAGCGCCATCTTAGGTATAAAGGTACAAATTCTTAAGTAGAAATTCTTAGGGGAGAAAACAGAAAAATAAAGAAATTTAAAAAATCCATAAATAATTTAGAAAAATAGAAAAACACGAGTTTAGAACAACAGTAAATAGTTCTTCCAACTCAGACCGAACTGGGCTTCACTTCGAGGCCGTGAGTACCGGGAGTTGGGAGTACACGCCGAGGCCGGGAGTTGGGAGTACACGCCGAGGCCGGGAGTTGGGAGTGCACGCTGAGGCCGGGAGTTCGAGTCCACGCTGAGGCCAGGAGATTGAGTGCATGCTGAGGTTAGGAGTCTGCGCTGCCTTTCGCCCTGGACCACCAATGGTGCCCAAGGAGGGGAGGTAAAAAGAAAAAGAAAAGCAAAAGGAGAGAGGAAAAAGAAAAGAAACCTAATGGTATCATGGGTGAACCTATATCAAATGGACTGCAGTGGTTCAATGAGGCAACTCACCAACCACTAACTAGGATGGGCAAGTGCAGGTCAGAAGCTAGAAATCCTACAGCAAGTAACTCACCTAGCGATTTTCCAAAACCTATCCACCATTTCCAAAGCACAAGCCAGGAGTGTATTGTATAATTCTCACTTGCCTAGATAAGTGCAGCTCAAACAACATTCTGGAACTTGACACCATCTAGGACAAAGCAGCCTGCTTGATTGGTACCAACCCACAAATATTCTGTCTCTTCAACACCAACGCTTAGTAGCAGCAGTTTGTACTATCTAGAAGACGCATTGCAGAAATTAACCAAGGCTCCCTCAACATCACCTTCCAAAACAGCAACTATTAACATATAAGACAAGGGAGCAGATGCATGGGAGCACTGCCACCTGCAAATTCCCCTCCAAACCCCTCTCCATCATGAGTTGAAAATATACTGTCATTCCCTAGTATCACTGGATCAAAATCGTGGAACTCTCTCCCTAATGGTATTGGACTGCAGCGGTTCAAGGAAGCAACTGATCAACGGTAATCAGGATGGGCAATAAATACTGTCACAGCCAGTGACCCCCACATCTCATGAGTGAATGAAAAAAAATCTTGTCACTAGTTGTAACACAGAATTACAACTGGCAAAATCCACACTGCTGGCACATCAATGCTATGGTATGGCTAAATCATCTTGGATGCCTTGCGTAGATTTGCTGTAACCAATCCTTAGAATCACAGAATCCCTACAGTGTGGAAGCAGGCCCTTCGGCCAAACAAGTCCAATTCGACCCTTGGAGGATCCCACACAGACCCATCCCCCTATAACCCATCTAATCTACACACCTCTGAACACTACGGGCAATTTAGCATGGCCAATCCACCTAGCCTGCACATTTTGGACTGTGGGAGGAAACCGGAGCACCCGGAGGAAACCCACACAGACACGGGGAAGATGTGCAAACTCCACACAGACAGTCGCCTGAGGGTGGAATTGAACCCAGGTCCCTGATGCTGTGAGGCTGCAATGCTAACCACTGAGCCATCTTGCCACCCTTCTCACTGGTGTTTGCTTAATCTGCTAACACCGAGTGAAGGATGATATCACAAAGTTTTTGCAGAAGATAGGCTCAATCTTGATCAACAGCAAAGGATTTTTTCCATAGCTTTCATTATCTGTTACATTACATCTAAGATATAATGGTGTTTCCAATGAGGCATCAGGCTCAATTAAAGAATAAATACATATTACTGTTTTCTACATAGATTGAGCATCACAGCAATTTGGACCAAACACTATACTTCTCACAGGACAGATATGTTGATGTGGGAAACACAGTCACTTAGACATACCTTGTGGTTTTGAAAAGTGGAATTTCGAAGACACAGGTTCGCTGTATTGACAAGCTTATTTTCTTTTTTTGACTAGGGTCAACATCATGGCAGGCTTCCTTGATACAATCATGCAAATTGAAGTGAAATGCACTACTTGAACTGGAACTGGTAAGTTTTATGTCACTTTATCATATGAATTGCATAATCTCAGAATCAATTAAATTTTGTTGGTTCAAAAAACTCTGAAGCAGTTCAAGGACAAATTAATAGCTCATTTATTTCTTTTAGATCTCAGTGAACAGGAGACTGGCTTAATACTATTTTACCTTTCTAAATGAAAACATGGTCTACCCAAATGAGTCTCAGAAATATCTCTAGTAATGTTTAATAATTACCTGAAGAGTTAAAACTTCATTCATTTGTGTTGAGAAAATAAGATCTTTTTCCAAAAGAGGATTCTGTTCATAGTAGAATTCTTCCAGTTTAAGATGCAGTAACTTCAAAAGTACAAAATAAAAATTATCTTTGGTAAGTGTACGCATTTACTTTGCTATATTTATATTTTATAACTCTTGCATCGCACATTTCTTTTGGTCACATATGGGGAGATATTGTCAACAGCATGACTGTTTAGTTGGAAGCGTTTTGCTCTCTTGCTTTTAGACATCTCCGAAACAAGTACAATTAAAACAAAATATATAAAACTTTAAAGTTCTGTCAGCGTACATAGTAAACACTTGTAATTCCATGACAGGGACTGCTTTACAGTGATGAAACTCACGATCAGCTGACAATATCCAACAAGAGATGAGCTATGAAAGAGTCTTCTGGTTAAACAATGAGACTCTGCATTGCACCCAAACTTTTCTGTGCAATTCCATTGCCATTAATAGAGTCATACAGTATGGAAACAGACCCTTCGGTCCAACTCGTCTGCACCAATAAGACATCCCAATCTGATCTAGTCCCATTTGCTGGCATTTGGCCCATCTAAACCTTCAAACCCTTCATATTCATAAACGTATCCAGACACCTTTTAAAAGTTGTAATTGTACCTGCCTCCACCACTTTCTCTGGCAGCTCGTTCCATACATACATCACCCTCTATGTGAAAAAGTTACTCTTCAGGTCCTTTTTAAATCTTTCCCCTCTCACCTTTAACCTATGCTGTCTAGTTTTGGACACCCTCACCCCATTGAGTATCTATATTTAAGACGGAGATAGATAAGTTCTTGATTGTCAAGGGGATCAAGGGTTATGGGGAGAAAGCAGGAGAATGGGGTTGAGAAACTTACCAGCCATGATTCAATGGCAGAACAGACTCGATGGGCTGAATGGCCTAATTTCTGCTCCTCTGTCTTATGGTCTTATGGAAAAGACCTTGGCTATTCACCCTATCCATGCCCCTCATGACTTTATAAACCTCTAAAAGGTCACTCCTCAGTCTCCAACATAACAGGGAAAAAAGGTTCAGTCTATTCAGCTTCTCCCTATAACTCAAACCCTCAAGACCCAGCAACATCCTTGTAAATCTTTTCTGCACCCTCTCAAGTTTAACAGCATCTTTCCTATAGAAGGACGACCAGAATTGTATGCAGTATTCTCAATGTGGCCTCATCAATGACCTGAACAGCCACAACATGACATCCCAACTCCGATACTCAATGTTCTGACCAATGAAGGCAGGCGGGCCAAACCCCTTCTTCACTACCCTGTCTACCTGCGACTCCTCTTTCAAGGAACTGTGCACCTGTGCCTCTAGGTGACTTTGTTCAGCAACACTACTCAGGGCCCTATCATTCAACGCATAAGTTGTGCCCTGTGTGGCCTTACCAAAATGCAGCACCTCACATTTATCTAAACTAAACTCCAACTGCCACTTCTCGGCCTATTGGCCCATCTGATCAAGGTCCCTTGTACTCTGAGATAATCTTCTTCACTATCCACTACACCACCTATTTTGGTGTCATCTGAAAATTTACTCCACTCGCTGTCCCCTGCCTTCATGCCAATTTTGTATCCAATTGGCTAGATCCCCAAATCCCATGTGATGTTGCCTTGCTAACCAGTTTACCATGCAGAACTTTGTTGATTGCTTTGCTGAAGTCCATGTAGACAAAGGCTACCACTCTGCCTTTATCAATCTTCTTTGTCACCTCTTCAAAAAAACTCAATCAAGTTAGTGAGACACGATTTCCCTCGCACAAAACCATGTTGACTATTCCCAATCAGTCCTTGCCTTTCCAAATGCATGTAAATCCCGTCCCCCAGAATCCCCTCCAACAACTTACCCACCACCAATGTAAGGCTCACCTGTCTGTAGTTCCCTGGCTTTTCCTTACCACCTTTCTTAAATAATGGCACCACATTAGTCAATCTCCAGTCTTCCTGCACCTCACCCTTGGCTGTCGATGATACAAATATCTCAGCAAAGGGCCCAGCAAACTCAGAAAGTTCTGGGAAACACCTGATATGATCCCAGGAATTTATCTTATCTATATTTATGCATTTTAAGACCTCCAGCACCTCCTCTTCTATAACATGATAACGAGAACAGCACAAAGGTGATAGAGAATTTTTTTTCAAAATTAACTTTGAGACCAAATATTTCACATTACATTGGTTCCACTTTATTTCTATACATCATTGTTATTTGTTGAGTCGAGCTTAGTCACAGAACTAAATATACTGGAAGACCTCACGATTAGCAGGCACTGATGGTCACAGGGAGTTAGGGACATTTATTTATCATGGAAGAAACATTACGTCATCATTTACATCAGTCTTACCACTTCTGACACCACCCTTGCCCCAGCATAATCAGACCCTACCAACTTCACTTCTCCATGCCCCTAAACTTGTAAAATATTCTTCATCTCATTATGCTGCTAAAGAATATTAATAGTATAAAGTAAAAAAACTTCAATTTGTCTGCAAGTTTGATTATGGACTGAAATGTGAAAAGGACTATTTGAGAAACTAAGGTCTGTGGACAGGGTTGCTACATTTTTAAAAAGAATGTTACCAAAACTGAGAGTAAATGGTGTTTAAATTTCTGCTACGTTCAAGCAATGGGAGAGGCTGGTTGTAGATATGCTGGCATGAGAGGGTGTATCCAAATTAAGAGTTGGCCAGCAGCAAGTAGCTGATTGGTTTGTGGACTGATGTCCAGTTTTTGATGACAAAAGCCAACTGCTTGCCAACAATTATGTGGTTGGCTCCAGGGTAGCTGAACAACTTGTGGGTGTCAGCCATATTGCCAAAATTCTTCAAACTGCTGGAAGTGGAGGAGGTATGTTGCTGACCGTGGAAAGTACATGAAGCCCAAAGAAAGCCAGTTATTTTTGTCTCACCAGTTGCTGTAAACTGTTGCTTTCAACCAATAATACTTAACTCTATAATTTGTAAGCCAAAAACCTGTGCCTCCTGTGAGAAAGTAGAAAGAACCAGGAACAAAAATGTTGAAGGACAGCAAGTCCTGGCTCGAAAAGGGATCATCTCAGTGAACCGTGTGGACAGAAGCCATCAAACTGCTTCCACAGTTTTTTTTTTAACCCTCCATCCATAACACCAATGTTTTTGTCTGTCTAAGTCTGTATGTGCACGGTTGGAGTTTTAACTGGTAAAGTCTCAATATTTTGATAAATCAAAGAAACAGCAACAAGTCAGGATGGAAGAAGTAAAGAAGGTGACATCGCTTCTTGGTCAAAGAGCGTTGCTGGTATGATATGGTCTGAATGATGCTCTATAGGTTAGCTGATGTAATATTCCGGTACAAAAGTACGTGCCTCGCCTTCAGTCATTCTCTGTGAAGCAGAGTCAGTGTACTGTATCAAATCAATCTGTAATTGTATGTAATGCATTATGTACAAATCAGACGTATTATAACAATTTAAATATTCAGTGTTGTTTATAAACTTTAAACCATCTATCTCAATAGGAACCCAATACTTGTCATATAACAGTCTTAAAGGTACATTGTCTGTCTGGTCAGGAATCTAACGAATAATACTGTTTTTTTTCCTTTTAAAGAATGGGAACCGTTTACTTATAACATATACAAGGATGCATACAGATACACTGGGTGGAATTGTTTAGGGTTTGAGTGATTTGAGTTATGGCGAGATTTGTGTCAGATACACACAAGTGCAGCAAAGCCCATCTTGACATCAGGAGCGTCTTGCTCCACTTTTAAGCTTTTCACAACTGACATGACAAGTTTCTTGGTATGTGTAGCAAGTTCCCATTTAAGACTGTAAGACCATAGGACCATGAGGGGAATTATTGCTTTATAAAATCTTGTTGATGGCCCAACTCACCTCATTAATATGCAGCTTTTGACAATATCAAACTGACCATAGATCAAGAAATCCCAACATGGAAACTAGAGCAGGTACCTGACAAATTCAGCTCACTGTCTCAAAGCAAAAATTTTGTACATATAAAATTATCTTTATCAATTGTATTCAGTTGAAATGTCAATATTTTTATATTATATGTTAGAAATTGCCAGAGGATCAATTCCAGGCTTCCAGTAACATGGGGTGGTACTTGTAGGAAGTTATTATGGTTGCACAATTTTGGGGTTTTTTGCCTGTTTATTTAAATAGGTCGATAAATGCATACCGTGCATGCACAATGTATAGGCTTCCCAGTAAAAGCACAGATTCAGCTCTTCTATCAATTGCAAGTGCAATATTAAGACAGAATTTCATCTTCACTTTACTCAAGACAAGCGACAGTCAGTAGAACTTTGTGCATTTAAGTGTCTAACTTGAGACGATCAGTTATGCCCATTTGTTGTTTAAAACTGAGCTACTAATTTCAAAACAAAAGTGAAATATTAAAGAAATTAACAGATAAAGTTCATGGTGTATTGTTTCAGGGAACAACGGTAAAAAGCGTAAATATATATGAAGTTGAGGAAAGATTTAATGCATCTTATTAGTAAACAGATTATGTTTATAAAATAATACTGACCTTTGTTGGGAAAATATGTAACTGATTTCCAGCAACATCCAATACTTTCAAGTTTCTTAGTACGCACAATTCCTGGAAAGTAGATACGAGTTAAAAAAATATTTTACCTGGTTCATGCATGATATATCACTACTATTATGTTGTTTCCCTCTTTGTAAAGAAACATCTTCTCAAATACAATTAGCAACACTTCGAGATCAATTTGATAGGAAGTATAAAGAAGATTCAACTTTAAATCTTCAGTTTCAGGCTTTAGATATTTATGCCAAATAATTCTCGACATATCTGAAAAGCAATTTTATTGAGCTGCCTTGGCCCATCTCTCCATACATGAACAGAGAAAACAGATGGTACTTAATGACAAGATTTGCTTCTAGTTATGTTAGATTTGTAACTGATATCCAGCCAAATGAACTAAAATCATTCCTCAAGGGTGGTGCTGAGCAAAAATAAGACAAGGAAATGCAATAGAACAAAAAATTTCAGTGGGTAAACAAACCTAGGCCTCACATCAGCTACAATACAAAAAGAAGGCAACTTGGAAATATATGCTTGTTGTTCCCTTGCCTAGAAGTGCAAAAATGGAAGAAACTTAAATGTAAAATGGAGAATATACAGAGTCAATAGTGCAATCATGCAAAGTAACAATAACTTGTTTTTTCCATTAATAGTTTTACACTGGCATTATGTAAATTATTTTGGACGTTATAAGAATACACAAGTATTCATTACGTATATATATCATATTTCAATGCGTGCTCTTTAAATAGGTAGTGACACTCACAACTAACAGTAACCTGAGTTTATTCTCAGCTCAGGAAACCACAGGTGTGCAATCACAAGAAGTGTGCAAGACATTTTGTGATTAACAATTATGAAAGCTTACAAGATCTGTTTTGCTAATTTTTCTGGATCTATGTTGAAGTTTTACTAAAGTAGCAGCAAGTAGAACAAATGGAAAATACTACGCTGATGAGAAGAAAGCAACTAGCAGCAGCTGTTCTAATATATAAATAGACAGCAACAGGATCCTTAATGGGGAGTTAAGAAATGTAAAATTATAGCTGGCAGAGTTCAGCGGTGGAGAGTGAAAGACACAGGAGATCCCAAAGATAGATTTAAAAAGTAGAAATCAAAAGATGCTGGGGATCATGCTCGAGATAGAATAACTAAAAACTGGATATTACATAGGATTGAATATCATTTGCAGCTGAAAAACAGGTCAGTCAGTCCATCTAGTCAGTACTGGCACTTGCGCTCCACACAAGTTTTCTTTCAGTCTATTTCATCCACCTCACCTCATGTCAGGGGAGGTGATGGCCTAGTGGTATTATCACTAGACTATTAATCCAGAAATTTAGCTAATGTTCTGAGAACCAGGGTTCAAATCCCGTCATGGCAGATGATGGGATTTGAATTCAACAAAAACAAAATTAAATTAAGAATCGACTGATGATCATGAGACCATTGTCGATTGCTGGAAAACCCTATCTGGTTCACTAATGTCCTTCAGGGAAGCAAATCTGCCATCCTCATCTGGTCTGGCCTACATGTGACTCCAGACCCACAGCAATGTGGTTGACTCTCAGTTGCTCTCTAAAATGGCTTAGCAAGCCATTCAGTTGTATCAATCGTGACAAAGTCTCAAAGAAATGAAACCAGACAGATCATTTGGCATTGACCTAGGCATCAGAAAAGACAATGGCAGAAACAGCCCCGTCAACCTTGCAAAATCCTCCTCACTAATATGTGGGGGCTGATGGGAAAACAGGGAGACCTGTCTCACAGATTAGTCAAGCAACAGCCTGACATAGCCATACTCACAATGTCCCAAACTGCATCAACCCCATCCCTGTCCCACCACCAGAACAGATCTAACAGTGGTGGTGGCACAGTGGTATCGAGTTGGGAGGGAGTTACCCTTGGAGTTTTCAACAGTGACTCCGGACCCATGAAGTCTTGTGGTTTCAGGTTAAGCATGCACTGATTACTGATACTGTCCTCCCTCAGCTGATGAATTCAAACTCCTCTATGTTGAGCAACACTTGAAGCACTGAGGATGGCAAGGGTGCAAAATGTACTCTGGGTGGGGGATTTCAATGTCAACCACCAAGAGTGGCTCAGCAGCAGTACTATTGATTGAGGTGGTCAGGTCATAAAGGACCTAGCTGGTAGATTAGATCTGCAGAAGATGGTGAAGGAACCAAAAAGAGGGAAAAACATACTTGACCTCATCCTTACCAATTTGCCAGCTGCAGAACTATCTGGCATTATCACCATGCTAAATGGAACAGACTTCAAACAGATCTAGCAACTCAAGACTGGTTATCGATGAAGCGCTGTGGGCAATCGATAGCAGCAGAATTGTACTCCAGCACAATATGCAGCTTCATGGCCGCATATCCCCCAATCAGCCATCACCATTAAGCCAGGAGATCAACCCTTGTTCAATGGACAGCGCAGGAGGGCATGCCAAGAGCAGGACCAGGCATACCTGAAAATGAGTTGTCAACCTATTGAAGCTACCAAACAGGACTACATACATGCCAAAGAACATAAGCAGCAAATGATAGACACAGCTAAGCAATCCCACAACCAACGGATCAGATCTGAGCTCTGCAGCCCTGCCATTTCCAGTAAAGAATGGTGGTGGACAACTTAACAACTCACTGGAGGAGGAGGCTCCACAAATATACCAATCCTCAATGATGGAAGAGTCCAGCACATCAGTGCAAAAGGTAAGGCTGAAGCATTCGCAACAATCTTCAGCCAGAAGTGTCAAGCAGATGATCCATCTCGGCCAACTCCAATGGTCCCCAGAATTACAAACACCAGTCTTCAGCCAACTGGATTCAATCCATGTGATACCAACAAACGGTTGGAGACATTGGATACTGTAAAGGCTATGGGCCCTGACAACATTCTGGCAATAGTGCCGAAGATTTGCACTCCAGAACTTGCCGCTCTCCCAGCTAAGTTGTTCCAGTATAATTACAACACCGGCATTTACCCAGCAATGTGGAAAATTGCCCAGGTATGTCCTGTTCATAAAAAGCAGGATAAATCCAACTCAGCCAATTACCATCCCATCAGTCTACTCTCAATCATCAGTAAAGTGATGGAAGGTGTCATCAATTTTACTATCAAGCAGCACATGACCAGCAATAACCTGCTCAGTGATTCCCAGTTTGGGTTCCACGAGGGCCATTCAACTTCTGACCTCATTACAGCCTTGGTTCAAGCACAGACAAAAGAGCTGAATTGCAGAGGTGAGGTGATTGTGACAGCCCTTAACATCAGGCCACATTCGACCAGATGTGGCATCAAGATGTGGCATCAGCAAAACTGGAATCAATGAGTATCAAGGGGCAAACTCTCTGCTGATTGGAGTCAACCTGGTAATAGAAAGATGGTCATGGTTGTTGGAGGTCAGTCATCTCAGCTCCAGGACATCTCTACAGGAGTTCCTCAGGGTCGTGTCCTAGGTCCAACTGTCTTCAAATGCTTCATCAATGACCTTCTGACAATCATAAGGTAAGAAGTGAGGATGTTCACAGATGATTGCACAATGCTCAGCACCATTCGTGACTCCTCAGATACTGAAGCAGTCCATGTTCAAATGCCACAAAATCTGGACAATATCCAGTCTTAGGCTGACAAGCGGCAGGTAATATTCACATCATGCAAATACCAGGCTATGACTATTAACCATAAGAAACAATCTAATCACTACCTCTTGACATTCAATGGTGTTACCATCACTAATTCCCCACTATCAACATCCTGGAGGCTACCATTGACCAGAAACTCAACTGGACTTGCCATATAAACACAGTGGCTACAAAAGCAGGTCAGACTTTAGTAACTCACCTCCTGACCTTCCCAAAGCCTGTTCACCACCTACAAGGCGCAGGTCAGGAATGTGATGGAATATTCCCCACTTGCCCCAACAACACTCAAGAAGCTTGGCACCGTCCAGAACAAAGCAGCACACTTGATTGGCACTACATCTACAAGCATCCATACCCTCCACCCCCAACTCTCAGTAACAGTAGTGTGTACTGTCTACAAGATGCACTGCAGAAATTCACCAATGATCCTCAGAAGCACCTTCCAAATCCATGACCACTTCCATCGAGAAGGACAAGGGCAGCAGATACATGGGAACACCACACCTTCAAGTTCCCTCCAAGCCTCTCACCATCTTGACTTGGAAATAAATTGCCATTCCTTCACTGTCAGTGGTTCAAAATGCTGGAATTCCCTCCTTAATGGCATTGTAGGTCAAACAACAGCAGTAGACTACAGCGGTTCAAGAAGGACAAGGGTATATAGAGATGGGCAATAAATGCTGGCCAGCCAACGATGCCCACATCCCAAAAACAATGAATTAAAAAAAAAACTTATCCTTCATCTTTGTATGTTTGTCTTTTTTTTCCCTTTGTTGTATACAGTTGTTTGCCTCAAGTATTTCATGTAATAGCAAGTTACACAGTCTAACCAATTTCTACATAAAGAATCACAGAATTGTTAGGGTGCAAAAGGAGACCATTCAGCTTATCGAGTTTGCACCGGCATTTTGCCTTAGTGCAAATCTCCTGCATATAACCCTGCCAATTGTTTCTATTTAACTAACCATCCAATGCCCTCTTGGAAGCTTCAGTTGAACCTACTCCACATGTCCAGAAAGTACACTCCAAACTCCACTCCGAAGTCCCCAACACAGAATGTGCGAAAACATTTTTGTTCATCTTCCATTGGCTCTTTTGCGAAACTATTTAAATTTGTCATGTCTGTGGAGATGGGCATGGGCATGAGCATAGCATCAGCCATACCCAGACAGGGGTAGGTTCCCTCCTGTGTTCAGTCTTCTGACTAAGGGTATCATTTGCATTACTTTTGCCTGACCTGTACTGGATTTGGAATTGAAACTGAAGGAGTTCATTGACTCATTGGCCCTGCTGCTCCCAGCTTGCCAGATGTTTGAAAGTAGCTGAGTGGTTTGACATAGAATCATGTATCACAGAAGCAGCCCTTTCACCCATCAGTTTTACACCAAGCTATCTCCACTATTTCCGCTTTCCAGCACTTGGCCTATAGCCTTGAATGTTCTGACATTTCAAGTGCTCATACTCATAGATTTTTAAAGACTTCCCATCTCTACCGCACTCCCAAGCATAGACTCTCACCCACCTCAAGGGGAAAATATTTTTCTTCAAATACTTTCCAATTCTCCCATTCCTCATCTTAAAATTATGCTCCTTTGTTATTGAGCCTTCAAGTAAGGAGAACAGCTGCTTCCTATCTAGCATGTCAATGCAACAAATAATTTTATACACTTCATGCAGGTCTGCCCTGAGCCTTGTGCGCTCTGAAGAAAACGATCCGAGCCTATCCAGCCTCTTTTCATAGATAACATACTCCAACACAAACAACATCCTAGTGAATCTCCTCTGCATCCCTCCTGTGCAACACTATAGTGTGGGAGCCAGAACTGAAAATAATATTCTAGCCGTATCCTCCAAGTTTTACATAACTCCAACATAACCTCCCTGCTCTTATAAGCTATGTCTTGACAGACAAATGTTAAATGTATCTCCTGTATGTCCTGCTATTTACTGAGTAACCCTTGTCTTGTTATTTCTTCCAAAGTGCATCACCTCACACTTATAAATATTAAATTCCATCTGCCACTGACAAGCTCATTGATCAACTCGTCTCTATCTTTCTGTACCCCAAAACCACCTTCCACACTATAAACTACTGGGCCATTCTTTCTGCAATTCACAAATGTACTTATCATCCCTCCACACATTCTCATCTATATCGTCTATATATTTCATGAACGTTAAGGGAGCCAGTGGTACACAACCGGACACCAGCCTCTAGTCACACAAAGAGCATCTACCACCACTCTCAGTCTTCTATCACTATACCAACTTTGAATTGATCTTGACGAGTTATCCTGGATCTAATGTGCTTTTACTTTCTTTATCAGTCTCCCAAGTGGGACCTTGTTAAAGGTTTTGCCGAAATCCACATAAACTACACCAACTTCAATACCCTCATCCAAACAGACAACAGACCCAACACCTCAAAAAAGTCAAGCAAGTTTGTTAGGCATGATCTCCCTCTGACAAAGCCTTGCTGACTATCCCTGATCAAACCTTACCTCTCCAAGTAGAGATTACTTCTTTCCTTCAGAATTTTGAGAGCCTCATGGTCTATAATCTACTGGTTCACACCTTCTTTAAAAGTGGAACCATGTTAACTGTCCTCCAGTTGTCTGGCACCTCCCCTGTGGCCACAGAGGAATAAAAAATTGAGTCAGAGCTCCTATAATTTGCTCGCTCGCCTCGTACAGGAGTCTGGGATACAACTCATTTGGATCTAGGGATTTGTCCACTTTTAAGGCTGCTAAAATTCCAATACCTTCTTACACCCTATGCCAATCTGCTTGAGATCCTCACAATCTA
The DNA here is from genome assembly GCF_021869965.1 of Rhincodon typus. Lineage (NCBI taxonomy): Eukaryota > Metazoa > Chordata > Chondrichthyes > Orectolobiformes > Rhincodontidae > Rhincodon > Rhincodon typus. Next base: position 82,938,239 of record NC_063335.1, on the reverse strand, counting down.
TCTCACCAACAGCCTCCTCTCCTGAGTGAAGACAGAAGTGCTCGTTTAACACCCTATCGATATCGTCCTGACTCCGCAAACAGAGTTCCTTGAGTGGACCCTACTGTTTCCCTGGTTATCCTCTTCCCTTTAATATAGCCACAGAATATGCTGGGATTCTCCCTAAATTTACCCACCATTGTTTTTTCACATCCACTCTTTGTTCTCCTAATTGCTCTCTTAAATTCCTCCCCTGCACTTTCGACACTCCACTAGGGCTGCCATTGATTTGCTCCCTTTTCCCCTTCGTGGGGGAGGTGATGGCATAGTAGTATTATCACTGGACTGTTAATCCAAGCACCCAGATAATGTTATGGGGACCCGGGTTTGAATCCCACCACGGCAAATGATGGAATTTGAACGCAATAAAAATATCTGGAGTGCAGAATCTAATATGACCATGAAATCATTATCAATTGTTGGGGAAAAACCCATCTGGTTCACTAAAGTCCTTTAGGGAAGGAAACTGCCATCCTTACCTAGTCTGGCCTATATGTGACTCCAGAACCACAGCAATGTGGTTGACTCCGAACTGCCCACTGGGAAATTAGGGATGGGCAATAAATGCTGCCTAGCCAGTGATGCCCTCATTCCATTAATGAATATAAAAATGCATCTCTGTTGTCAACAATCATTTCAAATTTTGCACTTATCTCTGAACTTCTGAAAATAGTCCACCTCAAACCTCACAGTTCAAGTTTCTGACTGGCGTAATTCTCCATATTCCTCACATTCAACTTGAGGCTCCAAATGGCATAAGTGAAAGCCACTCTTTTCTGCCCTTGAACTTGTGACAGCACCGCTTTTAGATCAAGAAAACTGGCATGTGCTTCCAGTGTGAAAGGGATTTGGAAATGCTGGTAGCCAAATACAGGTGATGAGACAAACTTCTGCTTCAGGGCGCCAAAGGAATTTTCACATTCGAGGATGAAACTCCCAGCAATGCTCCGTGATGTAACAAACCTTATACATCCTTTCCCAACAACATTTGGGAATCATTCTCCAATTTCCTCTGTAAATTGTGAAGTGGGGCAGCCAACTGTGCATAGCCTTACACAAATCTCTTTTAATATGCAGCTATACCACATAGTTCCCTCTCCATCTTAGGTCAGAATCACTCCTTTACCAGTCAGATTTCCTCATGCTCTCCCTTGGTAACAAAGTGCCCAAAGAAAATCCAGAAAAGTTGGCACTTCAAATGGTGGAGCTCCCACTGAACTGCTCAGATTCTTTGCTCAGTGTCCTCCATCACCATTAACACCTGTTCTTGGAGGTCCCATCATATGGAGATACTGAAAGGCACAATATAAATTTAAGTTCATTCTTGTTAATTATGTGGATAAAATTCAGGGATATGCTGCTCCCCAAAAATCGATGATTCCTAACTGCCATTTCGGCATTTGCCGGTTAGTACAAGCATTCACAACCTTAGTTTTGAAAGATGGAATGATAGCCTTTTTTTCTGTACTAGAATGAAATAAAAGTGCTGCAACAAAAAAGTTCTATACTAGTAAGAGGTACACTTTTTCAATCTTGCTACAAATCATTATACTCTGGGAAAATTCTGATGAAAAATTATTGTAAAAAGCTGATAAAATTAAAAACTTTATTATATTGTTTTTAAGATCTCAGAAATGCACAAACATCTTTTCCTTTGTACATGCCAATGATGTTTGTGGCAGTTCACAATCAGAATGCTCTCCCATGCACACCTGTTGCAAACTATTAATATTTAAATGAATCCAGGCAAAACACTATTCATATGACACTTTTATGCATTAATTTCTTTTCCACCTTTTCATCATAAAACTTCATTTGACACACTAAATCAAACTGACTTATTCCTCTTAACATAGCTCATAATCCTTTACAGTTAGCTGTACTTCCTAGTTTTCCTTATCTACAAACTTTGATACTGCAACCTCAAGAACCTGCGTCCAAATAATTTAAATATATTGAGAAAAACAGTATTTAAAACCCTAACATTTCATGATCCCACTATTTGCACCCATTTGTCTCATAAACATCCATTATTCTCTTTTCTATCCTTTATCCAGCTGCCTATCTAAGCTGCCACACTTAGTTTAATAACTTTTGCTCATCATATAATCAAACGTCTCCCACATTTATCAAAACCATTTGAACACCTATATATATACTACCCACTGCAATTTTTCGTTAAATATATCTTATTTCTTCAAAATCTTTTTAAAATTTATCAGTCATGACTCGCCTTTTATAAACAAAATCCCCTAAGCATTTATTATTTTTTACTTACATTGTTTGTTAGATGACAAAAAATATACAGGTATTAGAAAATTAGCAGAATGTCCATGCCAATAATGCTTGTGGAGTTCCACAATTGTGCACAGCAAACCAAACAATTTGTGAAGCACAGTTTTCCACAATTGGAGCTTTAGATAAGTAGTTTCTCCATCCTTCATAATCAGAAAATTTTACGGTTACAGTTTGTGATTTGGTTTCAAACTGCCAAAGCTCCAATTACCCATATATAGTTCCAAGTATGCAGGAAAGAAAAACAAGCATTTTAACTGTTCTTTGCCATTATAAACATAGCAATACATTTAACATCAAAGTCACCAGTTTATAGTGAGTACATAAGTCAAATTCAATTTTTATTAAATAGCATTCTGGAATTTATCCTGGTGCTTGGGTTTAAATTTCACAGCATTGATAATTACACTGTAAAAGTATTTCATGCACATTTCTTAAGCTAACTTACGCTAACTTTGGTAGAAGACTGGCCCAGATAAATGTATAAATCGACATTTCATTAGTTTTTTTGCCAGTTTCATGCTGGATTTATGTAAAGGGACTTCAGGGATTTAACAGCGTGTTAGGAGAAATGAGGTTAGTTGCTCTTTCGCTAAGTAGTACTTTTGGTATGACTCGAGTGCCATTCTGACGTTTGACAATATTGCAATGGGTCACATGGAAATATCCATTAATCTGGCGTAAGTGGAAAGGACAAACCTCATACTTAGCATAACAAAAATGTGTGGTTTGACCCAGCAGTGAATTATCTTGTGACCTTTAACAGGAGGATCATAAGACATGGACTTCATAGAATAGAATGGGGGATATTTCCGTGTTTGGCAGGAGTACTAAGGAACTTTCTGAAAATACTAAATCTTATGCATTGCATGCATATCAATGTTGCTCTCATAATGCACAGTTGTAAAAATATCTAAATATTTTACTTTTTGACTCTCTGCAAATTGCAGGTGATAACTGGAGCTTTCAAAATTCAACATATTTCGTCTTGTTTAATAAAATTAAGACAAATGGGGAGACCATTAATCAAGAGTCAGGTAATATTCTGGGACCTGGATTGAAACCCACTGCAGCTGACAGCTGAATTTGAATTCAAGAAAAATATGGAATTAAGAGTCTAATGACGTCAATTGTCATAAAAACCCATCTGGGTTCACTGAATATCTATTAGGGAAGGAAGCAACTTTTTTTTTAAATTCATTCACGAGATGTGGGTATCACTGGCTAGGCCAGAATTTATTGCCCAGAGGGCAGTTAAGAGTCAACAACATGGCTGTGGCTCTGGAGTCACACATAGGCCAGACCAGGTAAGGATGATAGTTTACTTCCCGAAAGGACATTAATTTCAACAATCGACAATGACTTTATGGTCACCATTGGACTCCTCACCATTCACCATGGTGGTATTTAAATCCAGGGCCCCAGGACATTACCTGGGTCTCTGGATTAACAATCCAGGAATAATACCACTGATGATGTTACCCAGCAAGGTAAAAATGAAACGTCTGCGAACTAACGAACCAGCACAGTGAGTGAACCAACCACAGCATCCACAACCCGAGCTAGAAATCTACTCAAGAACCTAAGATACCACGAAGCCTCCCCTCATGAATTCTGACTTCCTTACCTGGTCTGGCCTACGTGGGACTTCAGATGCACAGCAATGTGGTTAGTTGACTCTTAGCTATCCTCTAAAACTACCCAGGCAAGCCATTCAGTCGTATCAATTGCTACAAAGCCTCTAGTAAGAAATCAACCCAGATGGACTAGTGGCATTGAAGGAATGGAAAGGAAAACAGCAAAAACAGTCCTTTCAATCCGTCAAAGTCCTCCTTACTAACATTTGGGGGCTCATTCCAAAATTGTGGGAGTGTTTTAACAGACTAGCAGCAGCTTGACATTGTAAACTGTGATTCTACAGTATGACTATGTCCCAGATCCACCATCACCATCCCTGGATATTTCCTGTCCCATCGGCAGGATAGATCATAAAGCGTTGGAGCTACAGTGGTGGATAGTTGAGACGGAGGTGCTTGGAAGTCCTCGACATTCACTTCAGACACTAGGAAGTCCCATGCCAGGTCAAACATGAACAAGGAAACATTCTGCTGGTTACAACATACCATAATCCCTCGGCTGATGAATCAGTACTCCTCCATGTTGAACGAAGCACTGAGGATAGCAAGGGTACAGAATGTAATGTGAGTTGGGGATTTCAATATCCATCACTGAGTAGTTTGGCAGCAGTACTACTGATTGAGCTGGTCAGGTCCTAAAGGACACGGCTGTTAGACTGGGTATGTGGCAGGTGGTGAGGGAACCAACAAAAAGGATAAACCTACTGACCTCAACTTCATCAATGTGCCTGCCACAGATGCATCTGCTAATGACAGCACTGGTAAAGGTGGCCATCACAACATCCTTGTGGAGATGAAACCCTGTCTCACACTGTCATGCTGTGTGGCACTATGGCCATGCTGAATGATACAGACTTCGAACAGATCTAGCAATTCAAAGTATCCATGAGGTGTTATAGGCCATCAGCAGCAGAATTATGTTCCAACATGCAACCTCAAGTTCTGGCATTTCCTCTATTCAACCATTACCATCAAGCCAGAGATCATCCCTCATTCAACAAGACTGCAGGAGGGAATGCCAGGGGCAGCACCAGGCATACCTAAAAATCAGATGTCAACCTGGTGAAGCTACTAAACAGGAATACTTGCAGCAGTGCAAAAGCTAAGAAGTGCCAAGTGGATGTTCTCCAAAATGGAGCATGAAGAAAGAATTCACAATTTAATCTTATTGCTCAACACAAACAATACTCTGGTGCATTGGTCAGGTGTTGTATCATACATTTTACTAGGCACATCAGGAAGAGTTCAGACATAAGAAAGTGACAATTTCAGGCCACTTGATGCTCTGAACAAAGATTCCACTGTATATGGACAATGTCACCATATTCTATTCAGAGCCTCTGTCTATTCACAGACTGATGAATTAATAGTTTGACCTGGGAGCCAAATTAACTTGTGACAAGATTAAGGCCATGTTCTTTGGATACAAAACCAACTAATCCTTTGTCACTTTACTATAAGATTAGATTATCAGAAAGCGCAAAGGACTCAAAATATTAACTCTGTTTCTTTCTCTACATATGTTGTCAGACTTGCTGAGTCTCTCCAACACCTTTGCCTTTTATTTCAGACCTCCAGCATCTGCAGGGTTTCGCTAGAATATTATTTCAATAGAAAGGGACTTCAGAAGGCTATGGATTAGGATCTGTGTGCCCTTATGCACCAATCACAAAACATTAGCAGGTACAAAGGATAACTAGGAAGGTAAATGGAATGTTGGCCTTTACCAAAAGGAAGATGAAACATAAAAGAAGGGAAGTAGTTGCAACTTATTGGTGAGACCATGCCACTGTGTACAGTTTCAATCTCTTTAATTAAGAAAGGATATACTCGTTTTGAAGGCAGGTCACAGAAGGATCATTAGGTTGATTCCTGAGACAAAAAGGTTGTCATATGAGGAAACATTTAGCAAGTTGGTCCTCTACTCATTGGACTTCAGAAGAATGAACGTTGACCTTTGGAAACAGATAAACTTCAATGGAGATTGGCATGTTCAATATTGTGAGAATGTTTCTCTTCGTGTGGCAATCTAGCAGAGGATACAGTGGGTCTCCCATTTAAGATGAAGATCTTTCTTCTCTCAGAGGGTGGTTCAAGTTCTGGAATGCTCTACTGCAGACAACAGCAAAGACAAGCCATTGAATTTGTCCACAATTGAGTTAGATAAATTTTTGATCTTCAAGGGTTTTTGGCAGTGGGGGAGAAGGCAGGCAGAAAAAATGAAGTTATGGCCATAGACAGATCATAGACAGATCAGCCATGATCTATGTGCATAGTGGAATGATCTTAAGATGCCAAATTGTTTACTTCTGTTCCTACTCATTATGAAGAGGGTCAAAATCATTTGGCAGGGCACATTATTGCTAGAACTTGAAAATATTACTAAAGTGTATCTTGAATGGTGGTGAAAACAGCTCCCACATTCCCTTCAATGCACACTCAAATAATTAGCACCACTATATACAGCCTGCTAGCTGCTGATGTTTGGGAAATGTCTGACACCCATCTGATACTGTATACACCTATGCTCAATGGAATGTTCCCTGGGAACTCTACCAAAGCAAACATCAATTTGTCCTAGAGGACCATCAACTTGGTGAAAGACCTCAGTTCTTGTTCATAACTAGTAGTGCAGACTGCCACTTTCCAAGATGGTCCAGAATTTAAGTGCATTCCCTGGGGCTATACACACCAAAGAATATGTGACATGAAATGTAAGTTCTTATTGTAAGTAAAACCTGTAATTGTAAGTGCAATCTGGCTGTCTGACGACCATCACCTAAATGTCTGAGAGCTATCACCTATATGAACTTTTGAAAGACATTAATTAACAAGTCATCTCTGTATTCAACATTCCATTAACGACAATGGAGAAGTTGCAAAGACTGGAGGTGTAATTAAAGCGTTAAGACTGTGGCCAACTGACACTCCCATAAACACTGGTAGATACTACTGATGTAGGTGGAGGACTATGGGTGTTCACAGATGGTGTTCCCCTCCAAAGACGTTCTAATATTTTAAAAATACAATGTGTCCACATCTGCCAAGGTGAGAAGAATCTGAGCTGACAATGGTCTGCAGTCACAAATGTGGCCATCTGATCACCGTAAATCTGTGAAGCAGAGATTTACAAGAGTACTTTTATTCTTTCATTTGATATAGGTGTCACTTGCAAGGGCAGAGTCACTCTGGACTTGAAACGCTAACTCTGTTTCTTTCTCCGCAGATGCACCAGAACTGCTCAGTTTGCCCATTATTGTTTTTATTTCAGATTTTTAGCATCCGCATTATTTTGCTTTTAGTTAGGAATAATCTAAGTAGAAAGTTAATCAGAGACAAAATTGGTGGGATTGTTCAAAAATACAGTTATATGCCACAATGATTGATGTAATAATATACTAGAAAATTAAAGAGCTTTGGGTTAAAAGCTCTTTTCTCATCCCTACTTTTCTTAAATTTTGCAATTAAATAGATATTTCTAATTTACCTAAATGAGATGTCAAAACTCAATTATGTAGAATTTAGGAATATCCCTACCTGTACCATGACATTAGAATATTAAATCCACTATCCTCTGTCCCAAAAACTCTAGAATACTGCTCTTTTAGCTTCTTGACATTGCTATTATCTAAGTAAATTGTTTTCTCTGCAAACAATTAAGCCATAACACTGGGGTTGATCATTAAGGTCAACTTAGCCCCCTAACCAAGATAATAACAAATTCCAACTATCTATGGAACAGCTTTCTTTACTTATCCATCACGGTCTAGAATAAATTGCTAACAATGGTTTTCACAAATGTTTTGTGAGTAAAAATTTTCACTCAGAAATTTTACAACATCTTATTCAATTATGTGCAGCTATTAATGTACCATCATTTTGGGCCAACAGCACACATGAAATTACCTACATACTAGCTTGGCTCAATTGATGATATTCACCCAAGTCAGAAAACTGAAAGTTGAAGCCACACTGTAGATGTGAACATATAACCTAGACATACATACCAGGAGACTGCTGCACTGTCTAGAAATATCGTCTTTCAAATAAGAAAGGTCCCGTCTGCCTGCTCAGATGAATGCAATGATATTCCATGACATTATTCGAAAAAAAGTGAGAGTTTCTCCATGCATAGGCCCTCGTCCCTCTCTCACAAAATACCACTAAAACCAGTTTGTCTACACATTTGTCTCACTACTTCTTTATGAATATTCTGTACATAAAAATGCTTGCCATGTTTATCTACAAAACAAAGACCAAGAATTCATTAGTAATCCATTAACTGCAGGGCACTTTGTGGCCTCTGAAAGATGACATGAGATGGAGTTGTTGGTTGTTTCGCCGAGCTGACTGGCTTTCATGCAAACGTTTCGTCTCTCTTCTAGGTGACATCTTCAGTGGTGTCTAGCTTCCTTTGAAGCACTATTGTTCTGTCCTGCTCTGAATTTATATGGTCCGGTCTGTCATGGTGGGCAGTCTTGTTTCCGGTTTTATACCATGGTGGTATGTAGATGAGGTCTATTTCAACATGTTGTTTATCGCACCGGTGGGTGAAAACCAGGCCTCCAGGAATTCTTGTGCATGTTTTTGTTTTGCTTGTCCTAGTACAGTAACTTTGTCCCAGTTAAACTGATGTCCTCCTATGTCGGAGTATATTGAAATGAGGGAGAGTTGGTCATGCCGTTTTCATAGAATCCCTAGTGTTGGAACAGGCCATTCGGCCCAACAAGTCCACACGGCCCCTCCGAAGAGCATCCCACTCAGACGCATTCCTCTACCCCAGCATTTCCCATGTCTAACCCACCTAACCTAAACATCCCTTGGCACTTTAGCATAGCCAATCCACCTACCCTGCACATCTTTGGACTGTGGGAGGAAACCGGAGCACCCAGAGGAAACCCACGCAGACACGGGGAGAATGTGCAAACTCCACACAGACAGTCACCCAAGGCTGGAATCGAATCCGGGTCCCTGCCGCTGTGAGGCAGCAGTGCTAACCAATGAGCCACTGTGCCGCCCGTGCTGCGAACATGAAAGCCAACTCGCAGCAAAATGGCACGACCAACTGTCCCTTGTTTCAATACACTCTGACATAGGAGGACATCAGTTTAACTGGGACAAAGTTACTGTACTAGGACAAGCAAAACAAAGACAAGCACGAGAATTCCTGGAAGCTTTGTTTTCAACCACTGGTGCGATAAACAAACATGTTGAAATAGACCTCATCTACATACCACCATGGTACAAAACCGGAAACAAGACTGCCCACCATGACAGACCGGACCATATAAATTCAGAGCAGGACAGAACAACTGCGCTTCAACAGAGGCTAGGCAACACTGAAGATGTCACCTAGAAGGGAGACGAAACGTTTGCACGAAAACCAGTCAGCTCAGCAAAACAACCAACAACTCCAACCACAACCCGAGCTACAGATCTTTGTTAAAGCATTAGATGACATAAGATATCAAATAAATGCAAGTTACCTGACACAATTTCAACTGAATATCCACAGGAGCACAGGAAAAAGAAAATTTCACATCATTTCCCAGGATTTTATAGATCTCTAAGATTACTGCAGATGATTAGGAGAATCCATCCAAAAATCAATGAACTAATATTTTTAATGTATATATTTAAATTCAATACAATAAGAAATTCTGTTTCGTGATAACTTACTTCAGGGAGCACCTGGATTTTGTTCCTTGGCACAGAAAGCTTCTTGAGATTAGTCAAAAATCCAATGTCATGTGGAAGTGATTTGAGTTTATTGTGTGCTAAATGCAGTTCACAAAGATGTTGTAGGAGACAAAGTTTGCTTGGAATGCTCTCAAGTTGGTTGTTGTTCACAGTAAGATATTTGAGCTGTGCCAGCCTGCAAAGCAATAATTCATTATTTGTAATGATACAGTGGTGCCCTCTACAGATCATGTCTTATTTACCAGAAAAAAATTTTAAACTGGACCTAATTTGCCAGATCTCTCTAGGATTATGTTATTGGTTAAACACTTGTAAACTGTAGAAAATAGATTTTCTTCCAAACCTATTAATATAAAACCGTTCTTTAAAGTATACTCTATTGCATTTTCATACAATGTCAGACACAAGAAGTATCCACCACAAGGAATATGCCTTACATCTAGTCTAATAGCATTCAATTTCAGTAAAATCTTGTTCTGCACATTTCTGCATACCTACGACATATGTTCCTATTGTCTGGCAATGTTGGTACATTAATCCAAAAAGTGTCAAAGTTAGTGAGTTAATATCCAGAGTTCCTAATTATTATGGACTATTTAGTTGTCCCTGCCTATGATTTGTATGTAAACACACATGATACCGAACCACGTAAACCAGAAGCTTCAGATTTAATTCCTGGGAGGTGCTGAGTTACTTAATCCAGGCCAGGATTTATTCATTACTTGTTGGAGAGTGGCCTGTGAGATGTCAGGTGAGGACAGAAAAAGGCTTGCCTGTAACATTACTGCCATTGTCAAACAATTACTAATGGCCACGTCTGGAAGAATACAAGAAGGCAGGATGTAACATTCAAGTGCTGAACAACGCTGTATCTGCAGTACTGTAGTCCAGCCACGGTCTTCACATTTGGACTAGATGGAGAAGTAACTGTGAAAATAAATAACGTTTACTTGATGCAACATATAACAATGCAATAGAAGACAAGTTCCTTTACCTGCATATCTCTTCAGGCAAGGTTGTCAACTTGTTGTTATTCAGGTTCAAGAAAGTTAGGTCTTCTAAACACTCTGAAATGACCAAAAATGTGCATTTTGGAAATGAGACGAATATTAAAAAGTATCTAGCAATTGATACTACAATATAGAAACAAAAATGAGAGCACAAAATACTGAAAATTCTGTTAAGGTCTTGCAACATTTGTGAAGAAAAAAGTGTTATCAAAAATTTCAGAGGATGACATTTCATGAGAACACTCTTCACGTATGCTGTCAGATCTGCTGAATGTTTGCAGATTTTTCTGTTTTTGGGTTTCCAACATCTGCAACATCTTCTTTTTCTGAAAAATCCAGTAAGGTTGATTTCCCCTGCTCTGGTGTCTCCCTACTTTTACCATGTTACTGCATATGAAATTGCAAAGAGAGATTTAAAACAGTAGGAAGGAAGTCCAGAAAAGGGTAATTCCATGCTGTTTTTATTGCCTTGCAATATTTAGATCAATGTAACACTGATAAAGTTAAAAGCCTGGGAAAAAAAATTGCTCAAAGGGCCCACTTGATCATGGAGTACATTGCCCTGAGATAGAAAATTAGCTTTAAAAATGGGTACAGATTCAATCTCCAAAATAACATCGACAACAACAGTAGGATGAGGAGGGCTTAGTGGATAAATGAATTTGGAAAATAATTAACTGATGTAGATTCATCCTGACTCTCTGCATTTTTCTCCTCATTCTTTTTACCATATATACATTCGTTCAATCTCCCACACAACACAGCAGTAAATACAGAAGTTGATCACAAGGTTTCATCATTATGTTTTGTATAAGACCAGTGCAGAAAATGTTAAAAAAAAAACACTCCACTGAGTTGCTGACAATTTTATACAATTCCAAAAACTGAGAGAATTCGAAAGAGGCTATCACCATACATTCCACATCTTAAAAAGAACCACCCATGTTTTCCAACTTTTTTAAGATATTCACAGCTCTATGCTACTGAAATGCACCTTTTCCCAACATAACGCAGCACCTAACCATTCTTTACTTCATCCCTCCATGTTATCATCAAATACCTATCTTTTGTCTGCTTGATACTTCCACTTTAACCTACTTGCACTGTGCCAAATCTACTTTGTAGCACTGTTATCCTAGCATTCTTACAGAAAGCAAGTTATTTCCTTCTACTTGGGATAACCTGAGCAAATAAAACTCCCAATCTTTGTCAATAATGGGCAAGATTTAGTGGAATGGAAGATAAGTGTAGTGGAACAAAGAAAAATGTCAGGAGGTGAGTGAAAAGAAGGGGAAGAATTGGTGGCTGATACCAAAGTGGTGGAGCTACTGATTTAGTGACTAAGTAAGTAGTTTTTAGAAAGACACAGGAAGAGTGCAGTAGGAATGTTTCAATCTGACACAGCATGGACTGGGGTTGTGGGGGGGCTGGTGGATTGAGGTTGTTATTAATATTTTGGATGATATTAAAAACTGTTGGCTATGCTTTCAGATAAAAAAGTAACTTTGTTTTGTAAAAGTTTATGATACTAATTTCAAGGAAAAAGAAAGAACTGCAGAAACAAAATCAGAAATTGCTGGAAAAACTCAGCAGGTCTGGCAGCATTGTGGAACAAAAGCAGAGTTAACGTTTCAGGTCCAGTGATCCTTCTTTAGATTCTGAAATGTTATCCTGAAGCATTAGCTCTGCTTTCACTCCATGGATTGACCTGCTGAGATTTTCCAGCAATTTCTGATTTTGTTACTAATTTCAAGAATGTTGGGATGTGATGAATATTATTAGTAAACATTGTATCTTTTAAAGTTCCGTTCTTTTCTATCCTTAATCCTGTAAACATATGAATTTATACTGAAATGTTGAGAATATATAAAACAAGCTGTCGATATTAATAAAAGCAAAGGTTGATAGATCAGTTGTGCATTTTTGTACAACTGATCTATCAACTGAGTTCTGATGGTCACCAGACCCGAAACGTTAACTCTGTTTTCTCCTCCAAAGATGCTGCCAGACCTGCTGATGAGCTTTTCCAGCAACTTTGTTTTTGTTGTGCATTTTTGTATATTATTTCCATTTTATAGCATTTGTTTCTCTTTCCTTCTACTTTCATATTTGTCACATTGCACAAGACCAACTAGCAAGACAGTCAACAGAGTATAAAACTGCAGCATTAGAAAGAAAAGAATCAGTCACAGCTACTTGTACTAAACCAGTTAAACCACAGGCTTCAATCATTGACATTTTTTATTTCTGCAAGTAGAAATATTTCCATCAGTTCAAACCCTTAGGAGATTAGTAAGGAAAACATCTTGAAATTACATTTGGCTGAGAAATGAAATGAACAAGAATTGCAATACAATCCGATATTCACCTTACTTGCACATTAATTGAAGAACATTCATAGTTAATTACAAATCAGAAGAGAATATTTGGCTTAAATAATTGCAAGTGACAGTGTAATGATGGTGGAAAGTTTTTTTTCAGAGACTGGAAACCATGTTACCTAATTTATTATAGATAACAAGGTGTAGAGCTGGATGAACACAGCAGGCCAAGCAGCATCAGAGGAGCAGGAAGGCTGACGTTTCGGGCCTAGACTCTTCTTCTGAAGAAGGGTCTAGGCC
>NC_063335.1:82884501-82914937 GCF_021869965.1 Rhincodon typus | reverse complement strand
GACGGTCTAGGCCCGAAACGTCAGCCTTCCTGCTCCTCTGATGCTGCTTGGCCTGCTATGTTCATCCAGCTCTACACCTTGTTATCTCAGATTCTCCAGCATCTGCAGTTCCTACTATCTCAGAAAGTTGGACCTGTTTTCCAGCTACAAGTACCACAAGGAGCCCTACTTGTCCCTCAACTATTCACAACCCGCAAATGAAGGGAGTGTCTGTGTAGTAATGTACTTCAGTTCAGAATGCTTCAGGCCACGTCATTTTATATTTTGGTATTTTCTGGATTATACAAAAATGATAAAATACTTAAACACAAGTATGTGATCTGAAAATATAACATAGAAATAAAACAGTGATTAAACCACATACACCAGGAATAAGAATTGTTTTATTGATCCAAATACTGTATTTTCCATGTTTCCACCAAAGTACTGTACAAAAGTGATAATGAGTTGTATGCATCTGCTTAAAAAATTCTAAGCTATAGGTGTTAATGAACAATAGATTTCCAGAAATATTGGAATTATAATATATTTTATTTTTTTTTAAATTCGCTGAGGATCTAGGCATGTCCTTTAAGGCCAGTATATTGCTCATCCTGAATTACCCTTGAACTGACTGGGCCATTTCAGACAGCCATTAAAAATCAACCTCATTGCTGTGGATCCAAAGTCATGTGTGGACCAGGTTAAGTAAAGACAGCAGATTTCCCTCCCAAAGGACATTAGTAAACCAGATGAATTTTTATGACAAAACAATTATTACGTGGTAACCATTAGGCTAGCTTTTAATTCCACGTTTTCTTTAAATAATAAATTTTACCACCTGCCACAGTATGATTCAAATCCAGACTACTGTTCACGACATTACCAGCACACTATCTCCCCTGCTTGTGCTGCTGATACTAAGATAGGTAGCAAAGTAAGCTGTAAGAATGACAAAGAAATATGGACAGGTTGTCTGAGCAGGCAAGGTGGCAGACAGACATCTAGGGAAATGTGAAATTATCCAGTCAGTTATGAAGAACAGAAACTTTTTTTTTTCTTTAAAATGGGGAAATATCACTAAATATTGGTAGGTAGTGGAATTCGGGTGTCCTTGCAAATGAATCACAGCAAGCAATTAATTAACCTATACTGTAAATTGATTAGAATAAAAGTGTAAGGAAGTTTTACTATTATTCCAGACTTTGGTGAAGCAACACCTAGAGTGCTGTTGTTTTGATCACTCCACCACAAAATGCCTAGCTCAGACTGACTAAACAAAAACAACTTTTTATATAGCCCCTTTAACCCACGACGTGTATAGGAGCAGAGAAAAATGACATTAAACCAGGAGAGATATCAAGTCAGGGGTCCAAAGGTTTGAGCAAAAATGTAGTTTTTAAGCGGTGTCTTCAAGGAAGGAAGCAAGATGGAGAAGTGTAGAGGAACATTTCCAAAGTTTGGAGCCAATGGTGGAAGAGCTTAACTTGAGAGATGCACAAAAGGTTTTAAATTAGAGGAACTTCCTGGGATAAGTCAGCTTTCCCATGAGAAGAGATTGATGAGAATGTGTGTATAATCAATGGAGTTTAAAGTAGAACATAATTGCAAGTGTTTAACATTCACAGAAGGCTTAACAGGGTAGATACAAGGAAGCCTTTTCCCCTGCTAGAAAGTACAGAACAAGGGGGACAATCTCAAAATATGAGGCCAATTATTTAAGACGGAGATGAGGAGAAACATTTTCACTCAAGGCAGCTGTGAATCTTCAGGATTCTCTACCCCACAGTCATTGTGAATGTTCATAGGAAACAGCTATTAAGCTTTTAGCGCTAAGGGAATCAAGGCACAAAATGGTAAATAAAGGTGGATCACCCATGATCTTACTGAATGCCAAAGCAAGCTTCCAGGTTGTATGGCCTACTCCTGCTCTCATTTTTTTATGTACTTAAAATAATCATACCATCATACACGGTGTCTTCCACCATGTACAATGACCAGGTCACATCCCCATAGCCCTTCATCTTGAAATGCTCATTGAAACCTCATATCAACTCCAAACGTATGCAATCTATGACTCTAAATTTTTCACCTAATCATATCTCTCCTGTTCTTCAAAAGTCTTTGAAAATCTGCCTTTTTTTGTTCATGTGATCATTTCTGACTAGGCCAGCATTTATTGCCTAGAGGACAGTTAAGAGTTTATCGCATTGCTGTGGGTGTGCAGTCACCTATAGTCTAGACCAGGTAAGGATGGCAGAATTTCTTCCCTGTAAAACATTTGTGAACCAGAAAGGTTTTTAATGACAACATGGTTACCTGGTCACCTTGCTATTTATTCCAGATTTTCCTTAAATTCAAATTTCACCAAGTGCCATGGTGGAATTCAAACTCATATTCCCAGAACTTTAGATTGGTTTCTGAATTACTAGTCCAGAGATATACGCCATCACCAGCTCCCCTACCACAATATCTATCACACAGTTGATTCCCTCTTCCTGCCCATGTCACCCAGGTTCCTGTGAAACATCCTGGAACAATTTGTTAGGTAAAAGACACTAGAGATGTGCAAATTGCAGTTTCTTACTTTGTCCAATAATGGAACCACCAAGTGTTGATCACTGTAGAACAAGCATTACTCATGCTCTAAAAAAAGAATTTGTTTTGATGTGTCTCATTATTGAATAAACAGCCACCCAAGTTTCAACATTAAAGAAAAACCGAAAGAACTGCGGATGCTGTAAATCAGACACAAAAACAGAAATTACTGGAAAAGCTCAACAAATCTGGCAGCATCTGTGGAGAGAAATCACAGTTAACATTTTGAGTCAAGTGACCCTTCCTCAGAATGGTTCTGGGGAAGGGGCACTCAACCCGAAATGTTAACTCTCATTTCTCTCCACAGATGCTGCCAGATTTGTTGAGCTTTTCCAGTAATTTCTGTTTGTGTCTGATTTACAGCATTCGCAGTTCTTTTCATTTTTATTTAGTATTAAACTCACTGCCACTTCTCCTCTAGGTATGCCCACCTTGGAGTGACGATAACCTACAACCTGTCCTGGACCTCCCTCATAGATGCAATGGTCAAGGAGGCACAACAATGCCTCTTCTTCCTTAGGCAGCTCAGGAAATTTGGCATGTCCGTAAGGACCCTCACCCAATTTACAGATGCAACCTAGAACGCGTACTGTCCAGGTGCATAACGGCCTTCTACTGCAACTGCTCTGCCCAGGACTGTAAGAAACTACAGAAGGGTGTTTGCACAGCTTAGACTATCACAGAAGCCAACCTCCCATCTATGGACTCCATTTACACCTCCTGTTGCTGTGAAAAGGCTGCCATCATAAAGACCCATTGCACCCCAGTAATGGTCTCCTACAACCTCTTCCGTCAGGTAGAAGACACAGAGGCTTGAACACTTGCACTAGCACGTTCAAGAACATCTTATTAGACTGATGAATGGACTGTCTAACTTCAAATAATGTTGATCTTGCCTTGCACATGTCCTGTGCGGTGTAACCTGTATGCCTCACTCTGTCCAGGTTTTCTTCACCCTATGATCTGTCTGTCCTTGCTTACTGTGATCTGCCAGTACTGCTCGCAAACAAATCTTTTCACTGTAAATGAAGCAAAATCAAATCGCCTTGAATAAGTTCTCCTCTTCTCTGACAGGATCTCCATTCCAATCTTTCTTCTGGTCCTTTCTGAGGAAGCATCACTTGACCCAAAACACTTACTCTGTTTTTCTCTCCACAGATGCTGCCAGACCTGCTCAGCTTTTCCAGCAATTCCTGTTTTTGTTTCAACAATAACGTATTCGCAACCGCTTCAGTCTTAATTATCATAAAACTTGTTTACTACATTGTTGGGTTATTCAAGATGGTTGGTGGTAAGTTCTTAATAAATTCAAATGCAGAACTCCAAACATATCTGACATATTGAGGCATCTTGTCTTCAAGCTGTATCAAACATCTCTTTGCCCTCACGGAAGTACTTCTAGTTTTGCATTGGAATATACATTTCCTGCAGAGGTGCATGTTCATCACTTTAAAAGCTACAAATGGCATTTATGTTTATTCAGGAAAGTTAAAAAAATTCTTCAATTCTTTTGATGTGCCTGCTGGAGGTCAAACTCCTGATATTTATGCACGGCTTTCTGTTAGAACGAACGTATGGATCTAGTCAAAATTGGAACACACATGACAATGTCTATCAACACTCAAACTCTGGGTTAATATTCAACAACTGTCCATGTGGGTGAAGCAGTAAAGAGTATCATATCCCATTTGTGTATACATAGGGGAGAAAACTTGATAGCCAACATTCTGTGATTGAAAGAAGCAGTTTCTGATTCCAATTCAACACCCGAAAAGTGGATTTTTAATAAATTATCTCAACTTATTTTATCCAATCCTCATGGTGCATGCAGTGTCATTTTCAGCAGTTAAGAAAAATATTCAGATGGATAAATCTTTGCAACCTGCAAACATTTGTTGTAAAATCGAATGGCACAAAATCTGTAGTGTGCATTACATGTTTGAGCTACAGCATTGAATGATAAGTAGAAGTGAAGTGCTACAGAACAGCTTTTTTTTTGAAACAGAACACTTTGTGGATCTCCAATTGAGACAACCTACAGGGTTCATCTCCATTGCTATTCACATCTGAAATTTTTATTTGTCTCACTATGCACAGCATATACTGAAGAGCAAGATCACTGACATTACTTAACCTCAATGAGCATATGCAGTCTTAATTCAGCTTTTATTGCTGGTCTTCACACCATTAAATGGTTTATCAAGAAAAAAACTGGAACAGGCATTATCTTTATCAAATTCTCCACATGAGCCTGTGCACGCAGCACAATTTTCAGCTCAACATGAAAATTACACCAGAGAAATTCCAGTACTTTGATGTAAGAAATAAAATGCAAATACTGATCAATATTTAGCACACATCTTCTGTAGGTATGTCAATTAATTGTTCTACAGAGTTATAATGTTCTCCTAAACCATATGCATGCCTCATGTACCTGTAAACAAGAATAAAGTATTCAATATTGTAAGACCGTATAAAAAACTGTTTTTATAAAAGAATAAACAACATTAGCTCAATTAGTTCCAATTTTACAACAGCCCCAGGAGTGGTTGAACTGCTGACTCATTTCTTTTTACACTAGCAACCCAATTATTACAAGATAGCAAGCCTTTCGACATACACTGACAAGAGATTTATTCTTCATAATTAAAATGATATTGCTAGCAATTCAAATATTTCTTGTTTAATCTAATCTTTAATATTTGAAATGTTTATCCTATAATACTACCTTTATATTAAAGTATTGTACTCTCCAAAATTAAAGTATATAGATGGTTGTTGCAGCTGTAGATACACAACTCTTGATATATCTGACTTCTGACTCATTAAATTGAGGAATTTATGACAGTGTCTTTGATGCAATTACTGTTTCATTTTTCCTCCACTGAGAAATGTTCATTGTCAACTTATGAAGTGTCAGAACACACTGGGCTTTTGTCAGCTCTTATTAAGTTGTCAACAACTTGATAAACCAACAACATACAGCCAAACTACTTTCACAGCAAGGGGTACGCACTCAAGGCTATGTGTAGGTGGCATTATCTTTTAGTGGGGTCAAATTTATAAAAGGAACAGTGGATAAGAAGTCAGTGGTGGGAAGCAGCAAGAGGGCAGCAGAAAGTCAGGACTGAAACATTAAATGAAGAAAAAAAGGAATTTAAAACTTCAATGTTTGATAACTGAGACGAGTGATGTTAAAATCAAAAATTAATCTGGGGGAAACCTGCGCTAAAAAATTAATTGAAAAATAATTTTCTAACAATACATTGGCCTTTAATTGTTTCTATCTTTTGTTTTCAAGTTTTGCTAATTCCAATACAAAAAGCATTACACTGTCATCTAACTTTAACTCATAGTGTAATCTTCAGGCCAGGAAGTATTGCAGGTAAATCTAAAATGAAATCACTCATTGCTGAAAGTTAATACAGGGACCTAAATATGAAATGGAAAGTTTGACCTACCTACTCTACAGATATCAGATAGAGGCAACTACGTTACATAGGTGAGAAACATGAATGAAACTTAGTTCCTATTCTGAACTACACTTTTCTGAGCAGATGCTCAACTCTTTAAAGTGAATGTAAAGTCATCCAATAGTCGATTCATACCAGTTATTATTGCAACCATAAGAATAAGTCATCTTCCAACTCATTACTGACGCACAACCAGAAGAGACCTCTTTGTAAATCGGAATACCTGCCCCAGTAAACTTTTCTCAACTTGATGGGAAAAAACTTGACATGTATTATTTTAGTTTGTAGTGAAAAATCCTACAGGGTTTCTACTTACACTAGAATTATTGGTTTCTTTCCATACTCTTCACCTACAGTGATTGGAGTAGAGTCTGCCTGTATCACCTCCACTGGCATTTTCAGAACGTGAGACAAAGCCCTCAACTACAAGGAATTAAAGAAATATCATGTATGAAAAAAATTCAGATATTATTACCATTTCACAGTTTTGAATTAAACCTAAAAATGTAAGATATCTCAAGATAGTATGTGTAGTTAATAGACAGTCCTGCATCTTTGGGATAGGAAGTTAGTTTAACCTAAACAAATTATATCACAGTACACAAAGCTTTGGTTTGAAACTAAATTCTCTATTGACATTTGTTTGAAAAAAAAAATCTCAAAAGCATTAAAGGTTTGAAAGATTAAGCAAAAGTACATAGTAGAAAGATATTTAATTTCAACTAAACAATGATAGTCTTTCCAAACTAAATGAACTAATTCATGCATTTATTTTAAAGGACAAACAACACCTGTGGTATCACTACAAGAGATGAAATAATAACACTGAGGTTGAATTGACAAGCTAAAGAAACCTAATAAAGACAATCACTGAAACAGAGGTTCTAGAATTGTGTCTGAATTTCAATTCTATGCTTGGAAAACAAAACTGATTCTGATAATCATTGTAAAGAATGAAATCAGAACAAGAATACCCTTGGTAACTTCCCCTTTGAGGTGGTTACTGGAGTTCAAGGATATTTAGATCAAGTTGACTTCCTACCACACTTGTGTAAGATACTATTACACACCACAAAAATATGTCATGGTCATACAAATATACTCTTACTGAAATCTGGAAAGACTTCCTTCACGGTTGTTCAGATCATCGATGTAATAAGACAACATCGGGTAGATTTTTCCATTTTCGGTTAATGTGTTGGAAGACCATAAGAAAAAGCACAGGCCTCTCAAGGCTGCTCTGCCATTCACAAGCATCACGGCTACCACCTTCCAGTGTTTGTCTTAACTCCCCTACTGATCAAACATTCAAGTACGTACGTATGTATGTGTCTATCTATCTATCTCAGTCTTAAACATACACAAGAGCTCTACTCCACAGCTCTCTGTGGCAAGGAATTCCAAAGAGTCTCAATTCTCTGAGGAAAATCCTCCTCATCTCAGTCTAAATTGGAATCCCTTTAATCTGATTATATGTCCCCTGGATCTAGACTCTCCCATGAAGGGAAACATCCTCTTAGCTGTTACCCTGTCAAGCCTCTTAAGAATCAGAGATAACAAGGTGTAGAGCTGGATGAACACAGCAGGCCAAGCAGCATCAGAGGAGCAGGAAAGCTGACGTTTCGGGTCTAGTTCATCCAGCTCTACACCTTGTTATCTCAAATTCTCCAGTATCTGCAGTTCCTACTACCCCTTAGGAATCTGACATGTTTCTATGGGATCAACTTTCATTCTTTTAAACTCCAGTGAGTAGACTCCCAACCTGTTTAGCCTTTGCTCAGAAGACAATCCCTTCACAGTCGGGATCATTCTAGTGAAGCTGTCTGAACTGTCTCCAATGAAACAATACCTTGCCTTAAAGAAGAGGAACAAACTGCTCACTGTACTGCAGATGTGGTCTCACCAGCATCCTGTACGGTTGCATTAACAGTTCTCTACTCTTCTACTCCAACCTCCTTGAAATAAGGGCCAACATTCAATTAGCCTTCCTGCTGCATCTGTGTGCTAGCTTTCTGTGCATATGTACCCCCAGGTAAGTTCATGTTGTAGCTTTCTGTAGTATTCTACATTTAACTAATATCTTATTCTTTTGTTCTTCCTTCCAACATGAAAAACCTCACATTTTCACAAATTGAACTCCATTTGACTACTTTCTGCCCACTGACTTAACCTATGAATATCTCTCCGTAAACTGTTTGTATCCCCTTCCCTGCTTTTGCATCTATTTTGGCTCACTGAACTTGGTCCACCATGTCTCAGAGCAACTTTTCTAACGCAACCTTTTGTTCTTCACTTTGTTTATTATGTAACTGTTTTTCTTGCGGAATCACTCAGCAGAAAAGGCAGAAGTGCTCACTAACGCCAGGATCTTCTAGTATTCACACCATTGGCGTCTTATCTAAAGCCCAGCTGCATTCCACAGCTAGGATCCTCATCTCAGTCTAAATTGACAGCCCTTTAATCTGAGACTATGCCCCCTGGATCTAGACTCTCCCATGAGGGGAAACATCCTCTTAGCAAGCTAGGATCTGCCCCTCACACTGTGGGGTGGACCATTAGCAAATAGAAATGAAAGCTCACACCCTACATCACAGGCAGGTACCTGGAGGTACTGGTGAACAGGGCTTTGAAGAGGAGGACCATTCTTTTCTAGCTCACTGATGTTGGATGTTATGCCACCATAACCAGGCAGCCTGGAGCCATGTAGCAGCCTGGTCAGGGCTGAAATCAGATGAAGCAGGATGTCCAGCAGTACTGGAAGTAGGTCAATAATCCACAAGGGAGTGTGTCACCACTTTCACTCTGCTATGTCACACTCACAGGACCATGCCATTTTTTTTTTAAAAACTCCACGCACACATCTCACCAATGCTCATGGATTAAAACACACATCTTTGCATCCATCATGTCCTCTCAATGGTTTTCGCTCATCTAATCTCCAAAACTACTAACCACTTCTGCCTGCTAGGCTTCCTACACTCTCACTGGGAATACCTTACCACTTCTCTTGCTCGTACATCATCACTACTTGCTCTTCCATCATATTGAATCCCTCCCTTTGTCGCATAGCAAGAGAAATTGGCCCATAACTTCTCATAGGAACGGGGAGATTTCAATGGCCAATCAACCCAATGTGCTGTATTGCACTGCTCTTCCATTAATACCAGCACTACCTCATTCTTAATGTGCTTTTATCCCACTTAGAGAACTAATTCTCTCCTGTGATGCAGGCAATACTGGAACAAACCTTTGCAAAGTAACCAACGCTGGAGACCCTCAGCTCCAGCTTCACTTCCATCTCCGACAAGGAACCTATGGAGAATATACCAGCAAGGCTTCCACCTGCATCCTCCACAAGCTCAGAGACTTTCACCTCAGGTGAGGACTCTATCTAGATTAGACGAGGGAGCATGAACTGCTCAGACACTTCATTTCAGTTGATCAAAGACCAAACGCCTCAGGTCTCTGTCACTCAAGACTGCCAGAGGCTAGCCCCATGCAAATGGTGATCCCAAGTTCTCAGACATTAATGACTTGCCAAAATGCACAAACAGGCAGAGGAATGGCTTGCAGACTTGTTGGAAGAGGTTGATAAACTGAATTAAAGGATGAATGGGTCCATCAACATTATCAATAAGGTGATGGCTCTGGCATGTGTAAGTAGTTGTACACAAGTACAATATGATCATAATCACAGGGACATTCCGCACACAAGACACAGGATAAATCCAACAGGGCCAATAACCGTTCCATCGTCATACTCTCCACCAACAGGGCTAGGGTCATCAGCAGCATCTGCTCAGTAATAACCTGCTCACTGACTCAGCTCCTGACCTCATTATAGCCTTGCACAAAAGAGCTAATTCAAGAGGTGAAGTGAGGTGAGAGGGGCAGCCCTTGTCATCAATGCCAGATTTGACTGAATGTGGCATCAAGGAACCCTAGCTAAACTGGAAACAAAAGAAATCAGGGGAAAAGTATTCCACAGGTTGGAGTCATGCCGAGCACATCAGAAAACGATTCTGGTTGTTAGAGGTCAATCATCTCAGCTTTAGGTTATCTTTCAGGAATTCCTCAGGGTAGTGTTTTGACCCAAACATCTTCAGCTGTTTCAACAATGACCCTGCCACTATCTTAAGGAAAGAGTGAGAGTGTTTGCTGATGACTGCACATTCTTCAGCGCCATTTGCAACTCCTCATATACTGAAACAGTCCATGTCAAAAAGTGGCAAGTAACACTCGCACCGGACAAATGCCAGGCACTGAGTATCTCCAATAAGAGAGAATTTAACCATTGCATCTCAACATTAAATGGCATTACCAACACTGAATCCCCCACTAGTAACATACCGGGGGTTACTATTGACCAGAAACTAAACTGGACCACCATATAAATACAATGGCTACAACAGCAGATCATATGCTCAGAATACCGCACTTTCTACAAGGCATAAGTCAAGAGTGTGATGGAATACTCCCCACTTTCCTGCAGCTCCAACAACACTCATGAAGCTTGATACCAGTTAGGACAAAGCAGCTGACTTGATTGGCACCACATCCGTAAATATGAACTCTCTCCACCACCAACAATCAGTTGCAGTAGTGTATACCATTTACAAGGTGCAGCACAGAAGGTGACTAGGGTATTTGGACAGCACCTTCCAACCCCACAACCATTACCATCTCAAGGCAAGGGCAGCAGATATATGAGAACAACACAAACTGCAGCATCCCCTCCAACGTTCTCCTGATGTGGAAACATATCATATCACCGTTCCTTCAGTGTTGTTAGGTCAAAATCCAGAAACTCTCTCCCCAGCAGCAATGTGGGTGCAACTACAGCATATGGACTGCAGTTCACCACCAACTTCTAAAGGGCAACTTGGGATGGGCAATAAATGTTGGCCCAGTAATACCTACATCCCATGAATGAATTAACAAAAACAAACAAAACAGAATAGGAATAAATGGGTTATTTTCAGAATGGAAGACAATGACAAGGGAGGTACCACAAGGATCAGTGCTCGTGCCCTAGCTTTTTTCTTCCAATTGCCAATCGGGTAGACAGGCATAGAGCCATATGGCAGGGAAACAGACCCTTCAGTCCAACCAGTCCACACTGACCATATTCTCAAACTAAACTAATTCCATCTGCTTGCACTTGGCCCAGATCCCTCCAAACCTTTTCTACTCATGTATTTATCTAAATGTTTTTTAAATGTTGTAACTCTACCAGCATCCATCACTTCCTCTGGAAGTTCATTCCACACACAGACCACTACCTGTGTAAAAATATTGCCCCTTATGTCCTTTTTTTAAAATCTTGCTCCTCTCACCTTAAAAGTATGCTGCCTAGTCATGAAATCCTTCACCCTAGCAAAAAGACACCTTTTCCCTATCCCTCATAATTTTATAAACCTCTATAAGGTCACCCCTCAATCTCCTGTGCTCCAGTTAAAAGAAGTCTGAATTCCAAGCAACATCTTGGTAAATTTCTTCTGAACCCTGTCCAGTGACCAGAACTGGGCACAGCACTCCAGAAGAGGCTTCACTAACATCCCGTACAACCTCAATATAACATTCTAACTTCTGTACTCAAAGGTTTGAGCATTGAAGGCAAGCGTGCTAAACACCTTTCTAACCACCCTATATGGGATACAACTTCAAAAGAATTATGATAGCACTCAATAATTCTAACACAATATGTGCTGGGCGTGATTAGTTAACGGATAGTGCAAGGACCGCTAATATTAACTATGAATTAGAATATCATCTAAATGTAGCTGAAGTAAAATAACAATTCCTTACCTCAAGTTGTCCACCCCAGGCTGCTGTGTTGGCTACCTCATCACAGTATTTTTCAAATTCCTCTGTAATAGAGATTTTTTCTTAAAGTAATACAGAAAAAATATAGTTGCAAAGAAAATCATATAAAACATATTTCTTCAACCAAAAGACTCAAGTTAAAGGTTTGTAACTATTTTTAACCCCAACTTCCAACTCAGTACAGAGGAATATTATGAATAGACACCTATATCTTACCAGTTTGTGGCACACCAGTGTAGCCGGTCACCAGCACATCCAATCCTATTCATAAATTTCTTCATTCTCTTTGAGTTCATTGTATATTAATTTTACTTAATTTATGTTGATGATGGACATTTTCTCATAAGGAAGGACCATTTTCTCCCTTTCATACCTTAATTCACACCCATTTTACATCTCTTTCACCTTCATTAACAACCCTTTGTCTTTTGTACCAGACCTCACCATCGTTCCCCTTGCACCTCCTCTGCTTCTGTCAAAAGTATGTAAAGAGACATTTTCTAACACCTATCAGTTCTGAATAAGTCATACCAGACTCATAATATTAACTATGTTTCTCTCTACAGATTTTTACCAGACTTGCTGAGTTTCTCCAGCATTTGTTACAATTCTGATATGATGCAAAGCATTTTTGTCACAACATCATTTGTTGTTATCTTTGTAACATTTAGTCTTGGTGGTGTATTCTTAGGTTTATTCCTTCTAGCCTTTTCTGGAATTCTGATCCTCTTTCCCACATTACTATTTTGCTCTCCCGCTTTGACTCTACCCCTTGATTTACTACATCTACTTAAGCTTGACTCCTCCCTGATATTGTTTAATTTACAGCTCTCTCTACTTCCCGATCACAGGGTTTCCTCCCTGGTGGGCACTGTTGGCATTACAGAGCCACAAGGAGGCTTGACAACCCTGGCCTAAGCTAAGACAATGATTTTGCGTCATGGAAGATTCTGAACATTTTGTGGGGAGAAGGATGTATTCTGGGGTGTGGCTTTGAGGAGAGGGGGCTGCCTCTGAATCACAAATGGAAGAAAGCAGATCTCTTTCCATCCCATAGTATAAACTTGTTTCTAAAAATGGGAACGGCATACATAATGCATTCATTCATACGCATGCCAACCATATTTGCATATGCAATGTAATATCAGGGTCAATTGAGCTTTTGAGAAGCTCAACTATATATTTACATGTGGTGAGTGGGCTACAATTTTTGGTGCCAATCCTGGATTACAGGGGTGCTTAGTAGGGGTGGTGGATGGGGAAGTGGCAGACATTACATACTCACCTACCTTAAAAGCACGTGGCAGGGGCACATAACATTCAGTCCTTGATCAAATGCTGGTTTGAGGTAAAATTAGTTTGATGTTGAATAAAAATGGAATTAGGTCCTTATCAGAATTAAAATGGACAGCTTGATTGAAAATATCTTGAATTGCTGTCAAATGAATAATACATAATTTCCTTTAATGCATTCATACCAGCTTCCTTCTCTGGACAGAAAATTTCAATCTTTAATGCTTTATACTTTACACGTTTACACATCAATATTCTGATGTACTTATGTAAGGTATGATTTGTCTGGTTAGCATGCAGTACAATACTTTTTACTGTATCTCAGTATATGTGACAGTAATAAATCAAATCAAATCAAAACAAAACATTTACATATACATTTCTTCATGGGAAGTTTTAGATAAATTCATTAATTGAAAGAAAAATCAATGACCAATTTCATGCTTTACCAACTCCTTGCATCGCTGATTTTCACTGTCTATCCCACCATACCCATCTCCATTTTTCTCAAAGGGGAATTCAAGCTTCAAGAATGAGAAATGTTGATATTAGAACACAAAAGGATACCACTTAACCCAAATATCATGCTAAACTTTCAACTGGACTTACTTCATCTCATCTTTGCACTCCACCTTTTCATACCTAAAAGAAGCTACCTATTTGATATAAACATCTCAGTATGAAATAGTGGATATTCTGAATTAATATACTTCCTTAATATATGCACTAGAAAAGACAAAACTAACATACTAGATAAAAGAAACTAAAATATCATAGACTTTCTAAAATGATATCAAAATGGGAAATTTCTTATCAAATGGAGAAGTGTGACAAGCAAATATGAAATGACTTATAGGGTCAGTGAGGCTGTTTAGCAATAATTATGAACTTAATATGCTGTTAAAAAGTCCAGTTACACATTTTTCAACAGGGTCCAACTACTACAAGAGTTTTAACAGTGAGCCAAAGAGAATAATAGTGGAAATTCTCATCAGTAGAAAAGATTTCTCATTCATCGCAGTATGAGGAATCCTCGGCAAATACGCCCTGAAGAAACACTGACAACAGTTACTGAATGTCCACATTTAACCACACATATGCCAAACTGTTAACAAAATAAACGCTAATAGCTATCTTTAATAGTACAAAATCTGGGGTAAAGTTCACTCATGTCTGACAGGAATGTAATCTTGTACAGGAAATTTGGGAATGCCTTGTGAGCAGAACACTGAAGATGTGCTCATTTAAGTACACTATTAGACTCTAATAGTACAGAAAAAACAGCATTTTTGTTTAAAAACATCACACTGTTGCCCTTTGTGTAAAACCATCATACTTCCAATCATATTTATAATTTAACTTTTAATAGAATCAATAACTTCAAGCATTTGAAGCAGTACACTAATACTTACCAGGTGTATACATGTCTCCTGTATTACAGTTGGTCAGAAAAGGCAGGAAATCATCCACGTGGCTTCTCATGTATTCAGCTGCCTGTGTCCTTAGATCTGTGAGGGTCAACAGACTGCCCTGTTGTTTAAGTTGATCTTCAATTGCTTTATACATGCAGTGACCATCAGATGGGATCTGCCTGATCTGTAACTGCCTTTTAGCAAGGATTTCAGCAAGTTTCTGATTTTCCAGGTGTCTGGCTCCTTTCAAATTTTCAATTTCAGCTTCAGCTATTCTCTCTTCCCGTTCTCTGTCCTGAGCAGCTTTCTTCTCCTTGTTTTGGAGTTGAAAATAGGTATATTTTTAAATTGATTAAAATCAAATAATAGAAAAAGTGTCTTTGAACACTACTGTGAACTTAAAACAATGCATGTACCACACGTTTTAATTTAATACAAATCAAAAGGAAAAACATGACCACAGTATTTCAGGTCAAAAAACATACCCTTCTCTTTTGTGCCTTGGAAATCCGCGATTGCTTAAATGCTTTACCATTTTCAATCTCCAACTCTAAATTTGCAATTCCATTAGTAGATGATTCAACCTAATGAAAAATAATATTATCAGGACATAAAAGATA
Organism: Rhincodon typus; assembly: GCF_021869965.1. NCBI lineage: Eukaryota > Metazoa > Chordata > Chondrichthyes > Orectolobiformes > Rhincodontidae > Rhincodon > Rhincodon typus. The sequence continues at coordinate 82,899,736 of NC_063335.1, read as the reverse complement.
TCTCAGATACCCAATTCAATATATCTTTGCAGCATTTTTCACATTACCAATGAAAAGCTCTGACTAAACTTTAAAAAAAATAATATACCAAGGCTTCCTGATGGTTTAACAATTTTGTATTCTAAATGATCGAAATCAAATTGAGGAAGTCTTAACTACATGCATCAAGTAAATTAAAACCAAACTGATATATAGAATCTATATTTCCCTCAAGTAGTAAAAATGAACATTGATTTTTTTTCTTGTTATTATTGTGCAAGTTATTTTGTAAAGCATCAGGACATAAAATAGCACAAAAATCAGTAGAAATAATGACTTTAAAACAATCTAAATGACCTGGTGATTGTAAAGAAATGAAGTTGCTTATACATGGACACAAAGCACCACATAGTAAATTATAATTTTTGATTAGTTACTCATGAATCTAAATATAAAACCATTTCCTCACCGCACTAGACTTATCAAGTGACCGAGTGAGCTGTTTAAGTTCCTCCTCATGCCTCAGTTCCAACTCAGTCTCAAATTTTGCAACTTCCTCTACCAGCTGTTTTCTTCTTTTCTTGTCATTTTTAGCAACAGCATTTTTCATTGCCTGTATTTTCGCTGCGATTCAAAGTGAAGATGCAATGCTTAGCACTTTGCTTTCTTTGAATGTAAAAATAAAAACATTCTACGTAGATGCAGAAAACAGGATGTAATTAAATTAAGCAATTCATTTAAAAGATACAAAGTAATGGTTTGGTGCAAATTAATGCTTATTTCTCTGTTTCACTGGTCAAAGGAGAATCATATGTAACTCAAAGGTTATGGGCCCACTGCTGGAAAATGGGGTTAGAATAGATAGATGCTTGATGACTGGCACGGACACGACTGGCCGAAAAGCGTTCTTCCATGCTGTAAAACATCTCTGATTCTATGATTCAAAGTGTCACTTTTTTCCCTTTCCATAGATACTGCCAGACATGCCAAGTATTTCCAATAACTGCCCTTTGAAGTGAAAACATAAGGTAAGGGTCAAACACATCTTTGTGGATCTGGAGTCACATTGAGGTCAGACCAGCTAAAGATAGCAGATTTCCTTCCCTAAAGATACATTGGTGAACCAGATAGGTTTTTAAAAACAAGCAATGATGGTTTCAATATCACACTTATTGTGGCTATATTTCAATTTCTGAATTATTAACTGAATTTTATTACTTAATGGAGTTTAAATTGGAGTTTTAATTGAGTTGAAAACACTTTAGTCCTCATATAAATTGGGTTAGTCAGAATGACACAGGTAACCATGAGGAAGAATTCATAGAGTGTATTCAGGACAATTTTCTAGAAAAATATGTTGTGGATTCAACTAGCGATCAGGTTATTTTCGAATTGGTGACGTGTGATGAGGCAAGTTTAATAAATTCGTGTCTCACAGCAAAGATTTAAAGACAAGAGAGGAGAGACACAAAAGAGTCCACTGTGGCAAATTTTTCACACAGAGGATGGTGAGTGTTTGGAACAGGCTGCCAGAGGTACTGGTGCAAGCGAATACAATTTTGTTATTTAAGATACATTTGGACAGGTACTTGGATGGGATTGGTACAGAGGGCTATGGACCAAATGCAAGCAAATGATGAAAACTGGGCAGCATGGACAAGTTGGGCTGAAGCGTCTGTTTTTTTTCCTTTATTCATTCATGGGATGAGGGCATTGCTGGTCAGGCAGCATTTATTGCCCATCCCTAATTGCCCACAGGGCAGTTGAGAGTCAACCACATTGCTGTGGGTCTGGAGTCACATGTGGGCCAGACCAGGTAAGGATGACAGTCTCCTTTCCTAAAGAACATTAGTGAACCAGATAGGTTTTTCCTGACAATCAACACTGGATTCATGGTCATCATTAGATCCTTAAATTCCAGATATTTATTGAATTCAAATTCCACCATCTCCCGTGGCAGGATTCAAACCTGGGTCCCCAGAACTTTATCTGGATCTCTGGGTTAACAGTTTGGTGACAATACCACTAGGCCATTGCCTCCCTGTTTCTATGCTGTAAACCTTTATGACTCTAAGTGATGTCAGAGGAAAACATCCCTAGGAACCAGTGACCATAACATGGCAGAATTTAACATTGAACTGGAGAGGAAGAAACTTGGGTTGGAAACAACTGTGCCAAAAAGTTAAATAAGGGTAATAACTAAGGAATGAGGGCACAACTAGCTGAAGTAGACCAGGAAGGGAATTTGCAGCGAAGACAGTAGAAAACCACAGTTGATATTTTAGAAAATAGCTCTGGTTCACAACAGAGATATAACTCAGTGAGGAAGGAGGACTCTTGGAAGGGGTTAAGCACAGGGAAGTTAAGGATAACGTCAAAGTTAAAGAAAAGAACATACATTGTGACAAAGATTAGTGGTAAACAGAGAATTGAGAAAGTTTTAAAAACCAAGACAACCAAGAAAAAGAGGGAGAAGGTAAACTTCAAGGGCAAACTTCCAGGTAATATCAAGATAAACAGCAAGAGTTTTTGAAATATATAAGAAGTAAAAGAGTTGCCAAAGTTAACCTTTAGAAAGTGAGGTTGAGAAAATAAAAATGGAGAACCAAGAGTTGAATAAACACTTTACATCAATCTTCACGGTAAAAGATCCTAATGGCATTGCAAAATTACTAAATATTCAACAGGCAAAAGGAGGAGAGGAAATTAATTGCAATAATTATTAGTTATATCAGAAAAAAATGTACTCGGGAAATTGATAGGGCTAAAGTCCAATAATCCCTGGGACTTGATGGGATGCATCTTAGGATACATTAAGAGAAATAGCTGCAGAGATAGTGGATGTACTGCAGTAATCTTTCAAGATTCCTTACATCTGGAAAACAACTCCTAGGGGACTGGAAAACTGCCAATGTGGCACATGTATTTAAAAATAGAAGGAGACAAGCAACAGGTGACTAGAGGCCAATTAGCTTAACATCTGCGATTGGGAGAATGTTAAGAGTCCATTAGAAATGATCAATAGCAAAGCATTTAGAAAAATGTAACATGATAAAGTAGGGTCAGTACTGATTCACAATGTGGAGCTCATGCCTGACAAGTTTAATAGAACTATTTGAGGATGTAACAAGCATGCTAAACAAAGCAGAAGCAGTGAATGTAATATATAGAGAGCTTCAGAAGGCATTTGATAACGTACCATATGTTAGGCTATTTAATAAGACTACAGCCCACGGTGGTGCAGGTAGAATATTAGCATGGATAGAAGATTGGCTAACTAACAGAAGACAGAGAGTTGGGCTAAGGGAGGTATTTCAGGATGGCAACCTATAATTAGTGGAGTACCACAAGGAGTAGTGCTGTGCCACAATTATTAGGTGGAAAGGCAAGTTCTGAGAATGACAGAAAAAGGCATCGGATGGATATAGACAGACTAATCAACTGGGCAAACACTTAGCAGATGGAAAATAATGAGACAAAATGCGTCCACATGCACTTTCCAGCAGCAACAGACAGACTGAATATTATTTAAATGAAGAAAGGCTACAGAAGCCTACAGTAGAAAGAGATTTGGAAGTTCTCATGCACGAATCACAAAAAGTTAGCAGGCAAGTTCAGCAGGTAACAGAAACAGCAAAGGGAATGTTAGCCTGCATTTCAAAGGGCATGAAATCTACCAATAGGGAGTTCTTCCTGAGACTATACAAGATTCTGGTAAGACCACAGTTGGAATTCTATGAATAGTTTTGGGCCCCTTAATTAAGGAAAGCTTACCAGCATTGGACGCAATCCAGAGAAAGTTCACTACGTTGAATCTGGGAGAAACTGTCTTTTGAGGGCCTGCACTCAAGGAATTTAGAAGAACGAGAGGTACCTATTGAAACATACAAGATTCTCAGGGGACCCGACAGGATTAATGCAGAAAGGTTATTTCTCCTGTGGGACCAGAAGGCATAATCTCAGAGTAACGGCTTGCCCATTTAAGACAAAATGAGGAGGTACTACTGTTCTCAGAGGATAGTGAATCTGTGGAAATCTTTATGAAAAAACTGTTGTCTAGGCTGGTAGTTAAGTATATTGAAGGCTAAGGTAGGCGGATGTTTAATAGTAACAGAATCAAGGGTCATGGAGAAAAGGCAGGAAAGTGGAGTTAAGGATTATCAGATCAGCCATGATTTCACTGAATTGTGGAGGAGACTTGATAGGCTACGTCTGTGCCAACTTCTTATGATCTTGAACTCCATCAGCTGCAGTGGTAGGATCTGAACACATGTTAGAACAGATTAGCCTTTGGATTACTTGTCCAATGACAACACCAGCATCTCCAGTAACATGCCAAACTTCTTTGACATTTTTCAAACTAACAATTTCTACCACCTAGAAGGAGAAGGACAGGAAATGTATGATAACACCAATGCCTGCAAGTTCTCCTCCAAACCACATACCTCCTGACTTGAAAATATATTACCATTCTTTTGCTGTCACTGGATCAAAATCCCTTCCAAACAAACAGCACTGTAGTCATTCCTGCACCCAACAAATTGCAGTGCTCCAAGGCAGTGGCTCACTATCACCTTCTCTCAAGGGCAATTAGGGATGAGCAACAAATGCTAGCTTCATCATTGACATCGAGATCCAATCAAACCATAAAAAAGACTGAAGATAAAATCTCCAGATTAATTCAATAATAGTTCATAACTTTTGTACATTTCTCAGGCAAATGAACAAACGAAGTTGACATAGCTCAGCATTCGCAAAGCATTGTAAATAACTATGATTTCTTCAAGGAATAAACACAGGAAGCAAGTTTGCATGTTTAAATTTTCATAAATCTATAACTCCTTTACTCTTAATTTTTATAATAATAGCAACCAGCTTTCTAAACTAATCTGTCTCACAACACATTGCATTAAGGGAGTCTATTCTTAAAAAAGGCTTTCTTCCAAAACTTAAAATGTAAGGGGCACCATGGAGACTAGAATATAAATGCTTACTATTTTAACAGCCATGATGTGGAGGTGCCATTGTTGGGCTGGTGTGGACAAAGTCAGAAATCACACGACACCAGGTTATAGTCCAACAGGCTTATTTGAAAACGCAAGCTTTCGGAGCCTCACTCCTTCTTCAGGTGTTAGTGAGAGAGTTAGTATCAGACACAGAATTTATAAGTAAAAGATCAAAGGGTCACACCACTGATGAGGATGAACTAAACACACCTAAGATGCTGTTAAATCTTTAATCATTTAGAAAGTTTTAATTGATTAATACGTATATGTAAATCCCCAAATTCCTTCCAAGTCACTGTCCTGAGAAAAGTAAAGGTTTTATCAGTATAAAGAGGAGGTGACATCCGGGCTGTGGGTCGGGCAGTGCATGTTAGGGTGAGACTTTGTTTAGAATCTGTTTGTGTTTTGGCCTCACACCTAACATGCACTGCCCGACCCAAAACATCACCTCCTCTCCACACCGACAAAACTCCCAGCTCTCCCAGGACACTGACCCAAAAATAACTTGGGGATCCACACAAACACACCAATCAACCAAAACCTTCCAACTGATTAAAGATTCAACAGCAGCCCAGGCATGCCCAGCACACCCTCATCAATGGTGTGACCACACCCCATCCCCCACACACAAATTCTGCGTCCGATACTATCCATCCCACCAACAGTCGAAGGAGCAGCGAGGCTCCCAAAGCCCACATCCCCATACAAACCCGTGGGACCACAACCCAGCATCATGTGATATCTGACCTTGTCCACCCCAGTCCAACACTGGCACCTCCACATTTAATCAAAGAATTCTCTGAGATTACACTCCAAGAAGTGTGAACACATTCAGATGCAGAGATGATAAATTTATCAATATTACAATATCAGCAGACATTATTGCTCAAGTTGTGGAGTGGCACACAAGTCAATATTGAGTCATATAATCAGTCACTCAAGGGGAAGAGCATTATCTATTTTCATCAACTTCACAATGTTTTAAACACTAAATAGCTTTAACACCTACTTCTACAAATGTTCAAATTTTTCCTAGCACTACTAAATAACAAATAGTTAAAATGTTTTAACACTATTAATGATAGAAAATCAATACATATTAATTTAATTTCCCTATTTCGATCAAATGGTTGAAAGAAAACAAAGCCTCTATCACTGCCTATCCTTTGATTCAAGGTTACTGCTTATACAGAATTGCAGGTTTTGGTTAGGTCTTCCTGGGACTAAACAGGCCAAATCTTGACCCATTGATCTTTGGATACATGGGGCAGAATGTCCCATGAGGCAGTGAGATCTGGAGAGCAGGCTTTGCTTCATTTTTTTCCTCTCTGCCTCATCAAGAAAGCTTTTGGACTCAAAGTATAATGCAACTTGATGGGCAAGTAGTTGCCATTTTGAACAATTAGTAGCAAGCTACTCCCAGTCATTGATATCATTGCTGCTGTACTTCAGGAGAACTTCAGAGCATCTGTATTGTTCTTTTTCTCCTTCCTTGGAGCATTGGACATTAGAGAGTTGAGACAATAGGATTTTGCAGGAAGATCCAGCCACAGTGTCGAGTTCATTGTAATGAATTGTGTGAGTTTCTCTCAATGCTTGCAGAGCTGACTTCAAGAATGACACTAGCATACATTCAGCAGGTCTTCCCATTGAAGGAGAATCTGAGAAACCTCAGTATTGCACATACAAACAAAAAAAAAGCATAACTTATTTATAACTATTCTTTTCTCCCTTGCTTTCACCCAACACTTTTTTTCCCAATTGAACACATTCCACTGGAATCTACATATCTCGCAAAATAATTACTGTGATGGTTCAATACAAATCACGACCACAGTCTGTTGAGGCCATCAGTATTTTGCTTTTTTCTCATTTTTGGTCTGGAACTGAGAGTCGCAGTTGAGAACTGAACTTTGAATAGCAGCTTGTTTTTTATACTTAAAAAAAAAACAAAAGACTGATATTTGCTTTTGAGAACTGGCCTGGAAAGATAATGCAGGTTAATTACGGCCAAGAACACAGTAGATGATTTGGCACCGAGATGTTGTTATGCTGAAGGACTGGCAGTTGGTTTGATACTGAATTGGTCAATCAAGGGAGGACCACTGCTGGCCAGCCAATCACAAAGAATGTTGAAAAGAAAGAGAAGCCAAAGAGTCAAAGAAGGTAATACATGAATGTTGACTGTTCCTTTCCTCCAGAGGCTGCCTGGCTTGCTGTGTTCTTCCAGCCTCCTGTTTATCTACCAAAGAGTCAACTGTCACTGACTAGGTTTTGGACAGACTGAAGTTTTGGCTTTAGAAGATTGGGCAGCTGTCTTCTGGTTTTGCTCTCTCCAGTTGTTGACTTGTTGTAAGTTCTGAGAAAAGAATCTCAGTTGGAAGAAACAAGTAAAAGTCTGAGATGACTGCGGAAGCTGTTTCTATCAATTAGTGACTTCAGAATTCAAGCAAGACATACAGAACTCAGTGTCTGTAATACAAACCATTGTCAAAGGATTTCATGAAGGCCCAGTATTATTGTTGAAACAGTTATCAAACTCTCAAATTACATTTTTTTTTAAAATTATCCCTTAATTGTGCCTGTCTGTCAGTGAGAGAGCGGTGGCTTCTGTTCAAAAGAAGGGTCTTAGATCAGAGATATTAATCAGATTATTTTTGTTCAAATCACAATCTTGGTGTCCAAGATCTGTTATTTGTAAAAGTCTGGTTGGGAAAAATTGAGGGTCACTGAATGCGAATCCAGTGACAGTACATCACAAACCAGCTGCCCTGCCAACTGAGCTAACCTCAGTGTTGCACACACATTAAAAGGTAAATGTCAATGTGAATGTCCAGCGGTGGTGGAAAGCATGCTCCTTGCACAAACTGAGTAAGGGTGGAGTGCACAAACTGAGTAAGGGTGGAGAAAAGGTCGTGCATAATTTTTCGCGACAGAAGCACTGTTATTTATCTTGTGTGTGCAAAGAACAATCCGGGTGCAGACAGGGGGCCTGTTTGCATCAGAAAGTGGCGGCTGTGATCACAGACTAACCGTGAAGCTGACCTCGGGGTTTGGAGGTACGGGGCGGGTCCCACTCCTCCACAGCCCGGGTTAAACAGCAGCAGGCGGTGGGAACGGCTCCCAGGCCTTCACTCGCCGCCAGCAGCGGCCTCCGGCTGAAGGGAGCGGCCTGCAGCCCCGCTCTCCGGGCTTCACCTACCCTGTAATTCTTTCCTCTCCTTACGGTGCCTTTTGAACAGCCTCTCCTCCTCCGTTTCTATTTCCTCCATCCTTTAACTGCGCCGCAGCCCGTGAAGATCAAACACCGACAGAGAGAGACCTTCCTTGTGCAGCAGGAACATCACCCTTTCCCCTTTCACCTCTAACCCCAGCCCTCATTAAAGCTGCACCACACTGGGGCTACCCTCAATCAAAACAAAACACACTACAACACTCATTCAGTCCACTTTCATGGAAATAATAAACCCAATTATCAATTACTGGGCCAATCTGCAACCATATATTTGAATAAAATATAAATATAAATACTAATTTAGCACACTGAGCATATGAAAACACTACAAGACAAACTTTGACGCGTCGTTACATGAGACTGGGTTGGGGTGATGAACCATGTTTGTATCTTATAGGATTGCCACCTAAGTTAGCAAATTGTCATGTGGTTGTGTTTCTTCCCAGGATGCCACTTGTCCTGTTTTTCCAGTATCTTTGGTGCTTTCTGCACAACCGTGAGGTTATCCCATGCCCTTTTTTTTATTTCGCTCGGGGGACACGAGCATCATTGGTTAGCCAGTATTTATTGCCCATCCCTAGCTGCCCTTGAACTGCGCAGCTTGCTTGGCCATTTCTGAGGGCAGTTGAGTGTTAACCACATTGCTCTGGGTGCAGAGTCACATACAGGCCAGACCAGTTGAGGATGACAGATTACCTTCCCTGATGGACATGAGTGAACTTGATGGGTTTTTCCACCAATCAACAATGGTTTCACAGTTGTCAGTAGATTCTGAATTCCAGACATTTTTTTTATTGAAGTCAAGCTCCACCATCTGTCATGACGGAATTCAAACCCAACAGCATAAAATATTAAATGAGTTTCTGGAATAACAGTTTAGCAATAATACCCCTAGATCATCACCTCCCCAAGGTTGGACTGTGTACCGTAAACGGGAATTATGTACTCTGGGTATAGCTGCAGAGTGTTTATTGCATAGAGAGCTATGTCATTGCAAAATTAGATCACATAAAACTGAAAGCTGGCTTTATAGGACTCCAAGCAAGATGTCCTTTCTTACTGTCTTCTGTGTATGGTTATGTTCAATGAAGTTTGTTGTTGCTTGCTCAAAAGATTGTACATCTTTTTAGAGACTGGAGACAAGAAGGAATGAGGATCCTGGTGGAGGAGTGCTGGAGTGGAGTCTGGTGGATTTCTTGAATTTGCAACTTGCAGCAGTAAAGGTTAGCTGGGGTTTCTGGGTCTGAAACCGGAGCCAGGTGAGCAGCAGAGTAACAACACAACATAATTGAGACTTGTTGAATAGTTCAGGCGTGAAGCTCACTTGTGGAGTGTCATCTGAGGCTCATTCATGGAGAAAAAGCAGGCACGAAGCTCTTGGAACATTCACTCAGGAGGCTTGGTGAGCGGGGAGATGAAGATCCGAGATTGGCATCTGGAGCTCAAATCTCACCTGAGTGACTGGACTTTTTCACCAACTGTTCCCCACCTATTGTCTCACCACTTCTCTCCCACCAGCCCTGGCAGATGGTCCCCCTACCCCGTCCCGCCACCCCAAAGTCTCACCAGCAACCCATGCCCACTTTCTCTGCAACCCCACCAGTACCTGAGCACCCACCCCACCCCCATCCTGCCAGTATATCTGCTTACTGTTTCACCAGCACCAACCCCTCTACAAGCAAAGTATCTCTTACTTTATTTCCTCAGAAGTGGTCATCCTGGGCAGGTGATTGAAAGCATGAATCAATTAAGGTACTTTTTAAGGAGGTAGAAGGGTAGATTTAGTGGGAGGATTTAGTGAGAGAAATAAAAATCTTATGGCCTTAGCAGATAAAGGCACAGCAACTAGAATGGTTAAAATTGGGGATGTTCAAGAGAACAGGATTAGAGTTAGAGGAGCAGAGACATCTGTGACTTCAGAAAAGATTTATCCGGATTTTGCTGGGAATAGAAGGTTTGAGTCATAAGTATAGGCTGGGACTTTTTTCACTGGAGCATAGGAGGTCGAGGGGTGACCTTATGGAGTTTTATAAAATCATGAGGGGCATAGATAAGGACAATAATAAAAGTCTTTTCCCTGAGGTGGGGGAGTTCAAAACTAGGTGGCATATTTTTAAGGTAAGAGAAGAAAATTCAAAAAAGACATGAGGGACAACTTTTCTTTTACAGAGAGAGTGGTTAGTGTGTGGAAAAAACTGCCAGAGGAACTGCAGGTACAGTTACAACATTTAAAAGACATTTGGATAAATACATGAATAGGAAAGCTTTGGAGAGATATGGGCCAAATGCAGACAGGTGGGATTAGTTTAGTTTGGGAACATGGTCACCATGGACTAGTTGGACCGAAGGGTTTGTTTCCGTGCTCATGACTCTACTCTGTGACTTTTGTGTGGCTGGAGGAGATTACAAAAATAGAGAGTTGTAAAAACAAGGGTGAAGTTTTTTTTTAAATTAAAGCATTTAATCAAGAGTCAATATAGCTTAGCAAGTATGAGGATGATGGATGAACGGAGCTCGGTACAAGTAAAGAGACAAGTGAGGTTTTCAGGAGTGCATTGGAATAATTGAGTCTATTAATAAGAAGGCACGGATAAGGGTTTCAGTAGCAAATAAACTAAGCCAGGAATGAAGTCATCTGATGATACAGATCTGGAAATAAACTGTCCATGTGATGGTGTGAATATATCACCAGAAGATCATCGTAGGGTCAAATATAACACCAGCATTGGAAACAGTCTGAGGACCAGAGAGAGGGATAAAATCAATATCTAGGGAATGGAGCTTGTATGTATGAATTTTGTGTTTCCAGATGTTTAAGTGGAGAAACTTCTTGCTCATCCAGTACTGGATAAGCAGTTTGGTAGAACAAAGAACAATACAGCATAGGAATAGGCCCTACGGCCCTCTAAGCCTGTGCTAACATATTTTCTCCTTCCACACTAAAACTGTCTCCATTTACAGGATCTGTATCCCTCTATTCCCTTCCTAGTCATGTATTCATCCAAGTGCTTCTTGAATGCTGCTATTGTGTCTGCTTCCTCCACCTCCTCTGCCAGCATGTTCCAGGGACTCACCAGCCTTTGTGTGGAAAACGTGCCTCGCTCATCTCTTGTACGCACATCCCCCGCACCTCTTCATTTCTGAAGAAGGGTCGAGGACCGAAACGTCAGCCTTCCTGTTCCTCTAATGCTGCTTGGCCTGCTGTGTTCATCCAGCTCTACACCTTGTTACCCCGCACCTTGAACCTGTGTCCCCTAGTAATCAACCCCTCCACCCTGGGAAAATGCCTGGTAGGTTTGCAACAGTTGAGAAGTCAAGAGAGGTGATAGTGACGTTGAGCTGGATGTTCCATACAAACATAAGAATTAGCAATAGGAGTAGGCCATTCAGCCAATCGAGCTTGGTCCACCATTCAGTAAGATCATGGCTGATCTAATTGGAACTCCAAACCCACATTTCCACCTGCCTTGATAACCTTTCACAGTCTTGCTTAGCAAGAATCTCTCTACCACTGCCTTAAAAATATTCAAGGACTCTGCCTTCACCATCTTTTCACCACATTGAGGAAGAGAGTTTCAAAGACTTACAACAACACTCTAAGGGGAAAAAAAGTCAACTAATTTTTATCTCCAGCCCATTTCCACCGATCCTCCCCACGTGGAGACCCAAAACATTGAACCTCGCCTCTAACGGTCCTCCCTGACCCCTGACATTACATTTTAACGATACACAGGAGCTCTATGCTACCACTATGGAGGACATCATGGTCGTAATTGACGATAATCATCCCATTCTGTAGCTTAGCATACCATCCGATGCTTTTCCACCTACCCATCCACACATACAGCTTGAGTACCTCTGATACTTTCCTTGTGCCCCTTTCCCTCCATGAGCCTCGATTCTTCCACCCTTTCTGGCAGTCAGCCCTCACTATCCCCTACAGGCCCCTCCCCCCGCCTTTCACACTCCTGAACAGACTGATCCACAGGACTGTGATCATCCAGATATCTGATCATCTTTGACGAGCATCCCCTACACATGACTGACCAGACCTTGATTGTTATGTTTGCAGTTCCCCTGCTGATACACGATTTCCCTGACTGTAGATGCTGGTTCTAAGGGACTGACCATTACCCACTCCCTGGACTGCAGTCAGACATAACAGCTGACCAATCAGACAACCGACCAAGGCCGAGCCATGGACTGTGTGCAAACTGTGCCCATGACTGATGGTATTTGGACCCCCTAATGAACACCAGTCTTCACCTAACTCAGGACTACCCCCACCAGTTTTATGACATGGCCATTTGGCTGAATAAACATGCAATATGTTTCCCATCCAGGTCGCTGGCACAAGCTGCAGATTTTAAGTTGATATTTTGGTGTGTCATACAGCAAGACGTCACCACCCACAGATGGATCCCTACTGATAAGGAGCCTGTTCGTTGTCTGCCAAAAAAAAATGTGAATACAGCAGTACTGACAGCTTTTGGCTCTGGCTAAAGTGCCAACATGCCAACAGGTTTGGCAGGCAAGGTCAAACATGATACTGTGAGCATACAGGTAGACACGGAGACAGCAAGTGAGCAGCCCTGAGATGCAGCCTGGTCCAGTCTATGAGTTGGGCAGTTGACCATGAGCAAATTGTCCTTGCGGCAGCCTTTCAACACTAGTTGCTAGTATGCCCTGCAATGTGGATCTTTGCTTATAATAGAGAAATGGAACCAGTGTGTACAGCCCCACCAAACTGGATGAATTTAGCAGGTGACAACACTTTCAAGGACTTTGGGGTGGAAAAAGAGATTGCAGATATGGCTATAGTTTGCAAGAATTGAGTGGTCAATTGTTGGATTTTTGCGGAGAGCAGCAATGACAACGGATTTGAATTTGAGAACGATTAACAATATCAGCCAACATAGGAACCATAGAAGGGAAGTTTGGAGATCTGCAGTTTGGTGGGAAGAGGGTTGAGGCAGTAGAAGCTGGATCTCATGAACAAAATGAGCTTAGAAAGAGTGCAAGGTGAAAAGGGGAGAAAATAGAGGAAGATGAGAGTCAGAGCTATGGTGCAGGGTAGCTTTACAGAAAGATTGTCCAGTTGGGCTCAGGAAAAGGGAGGAAGTGGCTGAAGTAACTAATCAGATGCTCTGAACCTTAGAAACAAGTAGGTTCATGAGCTCCTCACTGTTGTAGTAAGAATCGAAGAACCGGTGGAGGATTTGAAGAAGGCAGTTTTCATTGGATGTTTAACAGTCAGTTAAATGGTTTATGTTGATATTTGGACGTCTCCTAGTTTCTATGGATGTATCCAGGAACTACCATGTAAGACTAGTAACCTATCACTGTTGCTGTTTTTATTATTAATTTCATATGGGACGCTGAACACAGTTGCATAAAATGAAATTAACTTATAGATGCCCAGAAGTAGCATAGCAGGCTTTTTGCTCTGATTTCAATAAATAACACTCGATTAAATGTGTGCATCAGAATTTTCATTTGAATACGTGGTAACCCAAAATCAACCTTAAATCAAAATACATTGTATCAACTTAAGTACATAGCAAATAATTCAGAAAAAAAAGTGGCACTTACTAAGGCAATTCAACGCAGATAGGTGTGCTAAAACGTTTACCATCAATGGCTAATGTAGGAAAATAGGACATAAGAACAGAACTAAGCTGTTTCGTATTTGAGACTATTCCAAAAAATTGAACAACAGGAAGTTTCTGGTCAATGGTAACCCTCAGAATGTTGATAGTGTGGTTTCAGTGATGGTAGTACTCTTATTAATGGAATGTTTTCCTCTGATTCTCATTGACATCAGCTTTTCCAGGACTATTTGATACTGTATTCAATAAAATATTGCCTTGGTTTTAAGGGCAGTCTTTCTCACCTAATGTCTTGAATTTAGTTCTCTTTTCCATGTTTGAATCAAGGTCGCAATGAGACCTAGAACTGAATTAACAGTATTTTTTAAACTTCGTATGCAGCATCAATCCTCCTTTCCTAAACCAAAAGCGAATGTCAGTATTGTTATACTTGGAAAAAAATACCCTGATCAAAGGTTTGCACTTTACTAAACTATTTTTCCCATATTATAAAGTATGGTTTTCTTACGTAATCAGAAAAATGTAATGTGCTTGTAAACTAATACAGACTAAGAAAACAGCTTGGCTCTGTTTGTTTCTGTGCTGTCTATTATGGTTCTGAGTGTAGACTTTTAGTCATATAGACTTTATTTTGGAAATGATATTCAGAGACAAAACAAACAACAATCTGAAGGCTACCAGAGAAATACTAAACTGTTGGGTTCAGTCATGAAGTAATTTGTTCTCCAGGTCTTCCCCCTAACATTTTTAAAAGTATCCCGCTGTTTAAATTCAGCTGAAAAGCTGTTCCATCAGACCTGTGACATGACCTTCACTCTCATTTCACATTAATTTACATCAGTTCAGCATTTCAGAGAGTTGTTTTCATAACAAAAGTTGTCCTTAGTTGTACGGAAATGGTAAACATATGTATCTTTTGAAAGATTAGACCTACACAAAGCTATTTTGTATGATGACAATCAGTACAACCTTGGAGATTCCAGCTGATATATTGACGTTTTACAAAATGTGTTTCAACTGTTCTGCAAAAATTACCTTTAAATTAAAAGTTGACAGGTGAATATGAATTGGTTCTCTGACCTGGAATTTTCCACTCGACTTTTTAACAGCGTTCATTACATTTGTGTATTTGGTGAAGACAATTTGAATCACTAGATATAAGCAAATATATTGAGAGCTGTTACTTGAAATAAAAAATTAGTGTAGCTTAATTTTTTTCAAATTAAGTCTTTACATCTCCAAGTATTCACTTAATTGTCTTCCAAAACCAGGGATCAGCCTAAGGACCACAACAAAAACAGAGATAGCAGGAACTGCCGATGCTGGAGAATCTGAGATAACAAGGCATAGAGCTGGATGAACACAGCAGGCCAAGCAGCATCAGAGGAGCAGGAAAGCTGATGTTT
>NC_063335.1:82871565-82884101 GCF_021869965.1 Rhincodon typus | reverse complement strand
AAACATCAGCTTTCCTGCTCCTCTGATGCTGCTTGGCCTGCTGTGTTTATCCAGATCTACGCCTTGTTACAACAAAAATAGAAATTGCTGGAAAATCTCAGCAGTTCCGGCAGCACCTGTGGGCAGCATCAGCCTAAGGATACACGGTAGGCGATTTAAGACTAAAATGAGGAGACATTTCTTCACCCAGCGAGTGGTGAGCTCGTAGAATTTTCTGCCGCAGAAAACAATTGAGGCCAAGACATTGAATGTTTTCACGAAGAGTTAACTATAGTTCTCAGGGCTAAAGGGATCAAAGGGCATGTGGGAAAGCAGGAACCAGGTACTGAGTTAGACAATCAGCCATGATTATTGAATGGTGGAGCAGGCCCGAATGGGTGAGTGGCCTACTCCTCCTATTGTCTACGTTTCTGTGAAGGTTGCCATTGCACAGACTGATCCCACTATTGTGAGGGATGACAATTTCTTTTTTACAGTGTTGTTAGAATATAGAATGTGTGCAATAAATGGAGGCAGAATTCACAACAGTTTTAAATGGGAGTTGGACCAAAGTCATTACCTAAGGCTGAGACTAATTTTTTTGCACCAATGTGATTTGGGATGATACCTTTATCCATGCTCATCCATGGAAAAAAAATGAAGTTATAAGAAAGTAAAAGGCTGCCTTTCACTTGTCAGTGTCAAATGGATTGCTAAGCTTTGATAATGGCTAGCTGTGTTGTTTTCCAAAATAACATAACTGAAATAGATCAAAGTATGGTCAGGAGTTTCCTTGGAATTGGTCTTACTTTCCTGTTTTGCTAGTTTCCTGAAATTATGGCAGAAACCTTGGGCTGGATTTTACACTGCCCACTGGTGTGTTTGATAAGGTGGGCAGTTCTCAATAAATCCAGTCTGGCTGCCATTCACCCTCCAACCTCTGATCCCACCTGAGCCAAATGAGTGCATTAAATTGGCCGTTTATTCCAATGTAAAGGCTTCATCCTGATGTTGCCAGTGTTTAGCTTGTGATGGGACATGTCATCACCACAAAATTGTCTGTGTGGGCTGGTGGTGGTCAGGAGTCGGCTCCACTTTTACCAGCTCCTGCATACGTCAGATGGGACACCTCCCCCCCTGACAACTCCCCAGTAATTACTCTGTCCAGTTTATTCTCTCCACCACCCTGTGGCATCTCAAAACTCAGCCCCTACCCAATCATCCCCCTTCCCAGAGACTTTCAGCTTGGGACACACTTATACCTCCATTATCTTTCCTCAAATTTATATCCATTTTGCTCTCTGCTGCACAGTTCTGGAAAACTGCCAGGCTCTGACTGGCTGATAACTGCACAGAGGCCGGTATCCCATCACCAAGTCACCCCTTATTTACACGCACATAGTACTTGTTACTGGTGCGGCTTCCTCAGAGTCAGCCCTCAGAGTCAACAGAACCTCTGAATCTCCTGTTTATATCTGTCAGCCAGGGCTCCCTGATGGGACCAGATTAACAACCCCAACCAGGGAACTCATATTTCTATGAGGTTCATCTGGTTTACCTCATTCCAACCACTACAGATGCTGCAGGGCGGAAATCCTGCCTCTAGCCTATTAGCATCCAATTGGCCATGAAATGGCTCTGAACAGCTACTAATTTCTTTGGTGGGCTCCTCCTAATGTCTTAGTTGCAGCAAGGCAAGGAACTGGAACTGTATAAAACTCAGCCCTTCCTTGTTCATCCACAGAAATGGGTTTTATACCATAATTAAGATTAGATGTCTGTAACTGTCGGTATTAATATAAGAAAATGTCTTTGCTTCATATTGGCATAATTTCATATGTCATTTGCATTGACATTTATTAACTTTTGTGTATTATCCTGGCACAGATGTTGTTGAAAAATATATGGCATGTTAAACAACGTCAATAGCATGAATGTGCAAACTGGCCACAGCAAATGATGGTGTGGAAGGGACATTCTTTGAATTTCTACTGACCATACGCAACACATTATTGTTATTTTTAATTAAATGCTATACTGTACTAACTTCTCTATGATTTTCACAAGCTGAGTAATCTATTGCCTTTTTAACTACATGACAATTGTTAGCAACCTCATGCAATCTCTTCACCCAAAAGTGAACAATTGTAAATATAGTTTCTAATTCCTTCAGTTGTAAATTGTTGGTCATTTTAGTCCTTCCCTCTCTTGATATCTCTTTCTGAGTCTGAATTGACATTGAATTATCTTGCTTAAATTCACCCTTTTTTCAGATAATTGTTTATTTCCTGATCTTTTAATTTTATTGGTTAAGGAAATACACTATTTGCACTTTTGTTTACACTTAGCCTATTTCCCTCCCACGCTAATTTAAACTCACTCTTCCATATATTTTATCAGCAAAATATTTTGGAGCTGTAAAGTGCAGAAACAAGAGTAACTAATATCATGGAATAAAAACAGAAAATGCTGGAAATTCTCAGCAGGTCAGCCAGCATCTATGGACAGAGAATAACACAGTTAATGGCAAGGGGTTCTGAACCATTAATATTGCCACGTGTATTTTCAGGAATTGCCAATCCCAGTTTACAAAAAGGTAACACAATTCACGCCATGGACACAGCTTCTCCTAAATTTACTGAATGATTTAAAAAGTTAATACAGAAATAGACTTGCTTTACATGAAATACATTCAAGCAACAGATGCACCAGTAGAATTTTGAAAGTGATATAGTGGGGGAAATAATTTGAGATATTTTAATAACTTTCAGTGTAATGTATCTAAAATAAAATGAGTTATGAAGGGTTTTAATAGAGGGAATTGGGACTAATTATGTACTTTAACATTTAAGCTGATTATAAGAAAATGGGAAGGTGGGCAAAATTTCTACATATAGATAATTGTTCAGAATATGGAATGCTTTGCTACAGAGATTAGTTGATCTTAATCTTTTAAAGGAGGAAAGACAAAAAATCTAAATCACAGAAAGATACAGGGCTCGAGAGTGACAGTGGGCAGTGAGGTTTGTATTGGCTTGGTACAACAATGACCCAGCCATACTCCTCCTTTTGTGCTCTAGGATTCTACAGTCCTTTGTTTCAACAATAAACTAAAAACCAAGCCAACTGTTTTGTGTTGGTCACGTCGCATCTCCATCTTGCCTAACATGTCACACAATAAAATCTATAACATAATGAACACATAACAAGTTGGAAGAATTCTATAACTGTCAAGTTGAATTGTCACATATCTCTTTACATCTTCTCTTTGGCTTGGATTAACAAGATGAACTTTAGATAACATTATTTTTTGGTTTCCATGCATATACGACCTAATGCTACTTGGTGATCTCACTGCACTTCACTGCCCACTAGATTCTGAATGCACAAATCTTTTGGGACTTCAAATAATTTGGCTGGACTTGGTATTAACTTGAAATAATTGAGTATGATGAAAGAGAAAGGAAACAGCATTTAAATATGTTCATTTCCAGCAATAATTTGCTTCTAAACATGAGCTGCTCTGACAACGAATGAGCAATAGATGATTTTATGGTGGTTGAGACAAAACAATGAATAAAGGAGATTTATACAGTTCTTAGGACTAAAGGGATCAAAAGATATGGGGCAAAATCAGGGAAAGATTACTGAGTAAGATGACCAGCCATGATCATATTGAATGGCAGAGCAGGCTCAAAAGCTCGAATGGCCTACTCTTGTTCCTATTTTCTATGTTTCTATGTTTGTAATGCAAAAAGAAACTCAGCTACAGAGTCATAGGGATATACAGCACAGAAATAGACCCTTCGGTCCAACTAGTCCATGACGACCAAATATCCTAAATAAATCTAGTCCTATATGCCAGCATTTGGTCCATATTCCTCTAAACACTCCCTATTCATGCACCCATCCAGATGACTTTTAAATGTTGTAATCATATCAAAATCCACCACCTCCTCTGGCAGCTCATTCCATACACACAACACCACCCTCAATGTGAAAAAGTTGCCCCTTGGGCCCCTTTTAAATCTTTCCCCCTCACCTTAAACCTATGCCCTCTAGTTTTTGAGTCGCCCACCCCAGGGAAAAGACCTTGTCTATTTACTCTGTCCATGCCCTTCATGATTTTATAAATCTCTATAAGGTCATCCCTCAGCCTCTGACGCTCTAGGGAAAATAGCCCCAGATTATTCAGTCTCTCTCAATAGCTCAAACCCTCCAACCCTGGCAACATCCTTGTAAATCTTTTCACAACATCCTTCCTTTAGCAGGGAGACCAGAATTGCCCGCAGTATTCCAATAGTGGCCGAACCAACGTCCTATACAGCCACAACATGATCTCCCGACTTCTATTCTCAATGCACCAACCAATAAAGGCAAGCATACCAAACGCCTTCTTCACTATCCTATCTAGCTGCGACTCCACTTTCAAGGAACTATGAACCTGCACTCCAACGTCTGCTTGTTCTGCAACACTCTCCAGGACCTTACCATTTGCAACAAGACCTAGAGATTATGCAGGCTTGAGCTGAAAAATGGCTAGTAATATTTGTGCCACACAAATTCCAGGCAATGACAATCTTCAATAAAAGACACTCTGTCCACTCCCCCATGACATTCATTGGTGTTACCATCACTGAAACCCCTATTACCATTGACCAGAAACTGAATTGGACCAGCCACATAAACACCATACTTATAATAACAGGTCAAAAGCTAGGAATTCTGCAGTGAGAGACTCATCTTTTGTCTCCCCAATGCTTGTCCCCAATCTACAAGACTCAAGTCAGGACTGTGATGGCACACTGTCAACTTGCCTGGATAGATGCATGTCTAACAACACTAAAGAAGCTTGAAACCATCCATTTTACTTGCACTCATCCACCACCTTCAACATTCACTACCATCAGCAACACACAATGTCATCCAAGCGCCCCATCTACAAGGTAAATTGCAGTAACTCACCAAGCCTCCTTCAACAGCACATTCTAAACTCACAACCTTGATCATCAGAAGGACAGTGATAATAGGATCTTGGGAACATTTCCACTTGTGAATTCACTTTCAAGAATCACACCTCCCTGATTTAGAAATGTATAATTGTTGCTTCACTGTCTCTGGGACAAAATCCTGGGACTCCCTTTATAACAACACTGTAAATATCCCCGACAACCCCTGGTCTGTAATGTTTCCAAAAGACAAATCACCACCACCTTCTGCAGGGCAATTAGGGATGGGCAATAAGTACCAGTGAAGTTCACATCCTGTGGACAATTAAAAATAAATACTCTTTCCAAAAACCTCAATGCCTGACAATCAGCTTTAGATATCTTGAATTTTTGATGAATTTTTTGCTTCAGATTTGCAAAAATTTCCCAACTACTATGAGAAAGTAGGCCAGGCCATGACCACAGGAATTTTATATTTACCACTGTGAGCCATTAAAACTGCTTATTGCAGAGGTTCAAAGGGGACTGACTTCACAGACAGTTTGATGTCAGAGCAGGATACAAAGTAGCTGTTCTAGCCTTTCATAGGACAAGGAAGTATTATATGTATTCACTTCCATTCCTATAATTTTACATCCACAGAACAGAGTCAGAAAAATCATGACAATGGCCCTTTATATTTTTAATAAAGCAAAATCCCTACGAGAGAAAAACAAAATTGAGATTTGGATTGATAAATCGGTGATTCATAAATCTCATAAGTATGGCTGACCATTAGATTGGTACAAGAACAGAGATAATGGTGTGTTGAGGCTGGTGGTTTACCACTGCTGACTTGTGTAGATGTAGGATCCAAAAGGAAGATGTTCATGGAGCGTGCAGCAACATTGTGCTGAAGACATAGGATGATGACAAAGACAAGCAACCAGCAAGCTGCAGACACAAGACACACGCTCTGACCTATATATCGAGAATTTGTGCCATTTAGCAAATTGGCTCATAATGAAAAACAGATACATGGTATTCAGGTAATGGAAGCACAATGGTAAGATTCTGTAGTTGTTATTTAGAGCTTACAGGGAGTGTCACAAAAACCTTCCAAATATCGAGTTTTATCACACCCTTCAGATTTCCTAATTTTCTTGCCATTGCTCATAACAGAGGAAGGTGGAGAAAATTCCACCCAGTAAGTCAGTTTGTCTAATGTATGTCATTGGGAAAATTTTAGAATCCATTAAAATGAGGTAGTAGTGAGACACTTAAAATATCATAATACAATCAGGCACAATGGTTTTGTCAAAGGGAATTGTGTTTGACAATTTGTTAGAATTCCTGAGAAAATAAAAAGCTGGTATTGCAGTGGTGTAGGTGTAGTGCATTTGGATTCTTAAAACATGTTCAATAATTTTTTTTATTCATTTGTGGGACATGGGTATTGATGGCTGGGCCAGCATCTATTGTCCAAAGGTAGTGTTGCGCTCCCTTATTAAACTGCTGCAGTCCATTGTGCTGTAGGTAGACCCACAATGCTTTTGGGGAGGGAATTCCAGGACATTGACCCAACGACAGTGAAGGAACAATCAGATATTTCCAAGTCAGGCTGGTGAGTGGCTTGGAGGGGAACCTGCATGGTCATATTCCCATGATCTGCTGCTCTTGTCCTTCTAGATGGAAGTCATTATGGGTTTAGAAGGTACTGACTAAGGATCCTTGGTAAATTCTGCAGTGCAATTTGTAGATGGCACCCAATGCTGTGACTGATCATCAGTGGTGGAAGGAATGAGTATTAGTGGATATGGTGCCAGTCAAGTGGGCTGCTTTGTCCTGGATGATGTCAAGCTTCTTGAGTGTTGTTGAGGCAGCGCACATCCAGGCAAGTGGGGAGTATTCCATCAAAATCCTAATTGTACCTTGTAGGTGTTGGACAGGCTTTGGGAAGTCAAGAGGTAGATTACTTGCTGCAGTATTCCCAGCATCAGATCTGCTCTTGTGGCCACTTTATATGACAAATCCAGTCCAATTTCTGGTCATGGTAGCACCCAGAACGTGGATAGTTGGGGACTCAGTGACAGTAATGCTGTACAATGTTAAAGGATGGTAGTTAAAATGTCTATTATTGGAGATAGTCATTGCCTGGCACTTGTGTGGCAAGGATGTTACTTGCTACCTTTCAGTCCAAGCCTGGATATTGTTCAGGTCTTGCTGCATTTGGATATGGACTGCTTCAGAATCTGAGGAGTTGCAAATGGTACTGAGCATTGTGCAATCGTCGGCAAACATCCCCACTTCCGACCATATGATGAGGGAAGGTCATTGATGAAGCAGCTGAAGATGTTGGGGCCTAAGACACTACCCTAAGTAACTCCTGCAGAGATGTCACAAAAAGGATTTCTGCATTAGATAAGAGATCACAATATTGGGTTTGATCTATTAGCATGAATAGAGGATTATCTAACTAATAGGAAACAGAGTCAGGATAAATGTGTCATTTCAGTTTGGCAAACCATAGTTAATGAAGTGCCACAGGGATCAGTGCTGGTACATCAACTATTTACGATCTATATTAATGATTTAGAAGAAGGGCTGAGGTATAGTTTTCAACTATATGTGCTGATTATACAAAAAAAAAGAAAAACAAGTTATTGAGTCTCCAAAGGGATATAAATGGATTATTGAGTGAATGGTTATTTGACAGATAGAGTATAATGAGGGAAAATGTGATGTTGTCCACTTTGGCAGGAAGAATGGAAAAGCAGATTATTTAAATGGAGAGAGACTGTGAACTGCAGTAGTAAACCAGTACCTAGGTGCACAATAATCATGAAACAATAGTTTAAAGGTACAGCATTTATTTAGGAAGGCTTTAATATAAGGGATTTTCCCATTTAAGATGGAAATGACAAAGAATTTCTTCACTTGGGGCTTCATTAGCCTTTGGAATTCTATTCCATGGAGAGCAATCAAGTCTGGATCAATGAATAGACTTAAGGACGAGTTAGTCAGAATTTGATTGATAATGAGCATTATAGGGATAAACAGGAAAGTAGATTAAGGCCACATGAAGTCAATATGAGCTTATTGAATGGTGGAATAGTCTCAATGGGCTGAATGAACTTCTTCTGGTCCTTTTTTTTAATGCTGGTTTGATCCTATTTGCTTCCAAATTTACTACTAATCACTTCACCACAGCATTATTTTTACCTCAGTGCTATCACCCAGTTGGGGCCCTACATCTGTTTGTCAAACCCTCATCCATGTCTTTGTAGTCTCCAGATTTGACAATTCCAGTGTGTTCTTGTCCAACCTTTCACCTTATATAAACACAAGCACATTCATGTTCCCGTGGTCCATGTCCCACCTCACATTTCGTATGTGATTTTCCTCTCCTTGGAGGAAGCGAGGAAGGTGGTAGGTAGGGCAAATCCCCGAGTGGGGACCATGAACTTGGTGCCACCTCAGCAATTAAGCTGTGGGCAAGAATTTCCATAGGCCACGTTATTAACTCATCACCATTTAAGACCCTTAAGTGGTTAATAAACAGCTGGTTAAGGGCCTCAAGCCACCACCTGGCTGATTACCTGCTTCTTGACAGATGATAAAAGTGGCTGCCTTCGCCATGGATCTGCCTGCTGGATTGGGTGGGGTTTGGCAGCCATTTCCAATTTGCAGGAAGTGGGCAGGAGGGTGTCTACCAAATTCCAATCCTTGCCAGTATTTCAGACCCTCACCATCATGATCCCCAGCACACAAGCCCCTGTCTCCCACTTTGTGAAAAGACTTGATTGTTGGTGCAGCTGTTCATAGCTGCATAGACTAGGCCTCTAAAGATTCACTGCTGTCTTCAGATGCAGTGGCTGGACAATCAGTAAATACTTAATTTCTGCTTGTTCCAGTGAGCATTCTCGCTGGAGGAATGGAGGGAGGAAGTTGACTGCCTAATACTTCAGTTAGGATTTAGTGCTCACTGACTAGGCCAGCATTTATTGCTGATCTCAAATTGTTCAGAGGTCTGCTTAGAGTCAAGCATGTGGCTCAGTGCCTGGAGTCACATATGGGCAAGGATGACAAATTTCCTTTCCTAAAGGACCTTGATAAACTAGAGTTTTTATGACAATCAACACGGTCACCATTCGGCTAACTTTTAGTCCAGATTTTTGTTGAATTCAAATTTCACCATCTGCCATGGTGGTATTCAAATCCATGTCCCCAAAACATTAGATGGCAGTTCTGAACCACTAGTCCAGTGACATTACCACGACCACAGCCCCTCTCCTGGATGGCCCAGAATGGATTGGAAAGTTTATATGGACAAAAAAAATAAAGGAGGATAGAATAGCAGTGAACTTAGAGGAAAAAGAACACAAACTGAAACGGAAGTTAAAGTTACCAAGGATGCTTGAATTGATGCACAGAGAGAGATCAGTGTTGTGGGTGACTTAATTCCAGAAGCTCTTTGAAATTTAGAGTGTAGGAGGATGCAATGATAGATGTAGGTCAGTGGGAGTGTCCAAGAGTTGTTCAGAATTGGTTCTTGGGCAAAACAAAAAAAAGGACGATTGCTGTGTTTGGAGGTCACCATAAGATCCAGAATTGGCACAGAAATGTACTTCACTCTCAGGAGGATGAATCTCAAGTTAGCTTTGTACAGAAGGTAAGGGTCTGAATGGGCAAATGCTGAGCAGTGATACAGCCATCGACCACTCTAATGATATCATATAGATCTGGTGAGAGAATAGCTTAGGATTTTGAAGGAGTAAAATTTACAAATCAGATGTTCATCATGGTCTCTCTAACCAAGACTATTATATCAATATAATTTGTACTTAGTAGTTTTGAATAACCAATGTCAAGAGATAACTATGCACTTGTTTTTTGTGGGCTATATGTGGCAGTATATTGTATTAATAGTAAACTGTAATTGTGGGGAAACATTAACAAATAGCTGGAGGGTAAGGTGGAACATCATTTAAAAGAGTCCAGAAGCCACAAAATATATAAACAACATTGTTTGGAAGATTGATCAGACAAAAACAATTTTATATCAGTGCAGAAAATTCTAAAAATATTAAAGATTGGGCTATTAAAATTATAGACAATAACGAAGGAATTAACAAATCTTTTAAAAGTGCACGTTAAGCTTTTATTGTGTATTGATGTTAACAAAACAATCAATAACTTTTCTCCATGTTTCTAAAATTATTTTTCAATAATATTAGTCAGTCCACAGAAGCTGACTTAAATCCATAGGACCATAAGACATAGGTACAGAAGTAGGCCATTCAGCCCTTCGAGTCTGCTCCGCCATTCAACAAGATCGTAGCTGATCTGATAATACTCAATTCCACTTTCCTGCTTTTTCCACACACCCCTTGATTTCCTTACTGATTAAAAATCTGTCCATCTCAGCCTCTAATATTCTTAATATTATCCAGTCTCAACAGCCCTCTGCGGTAAAGAATTTCACAGATTCACTGCTATCTGAGAGAATAAATTCCCCCTCATCTCTGTCTAAATATGAGACTCCTTATTCTGAAATTGTATTCTCAGTTCCTAGACTCTTCTACAAGGGGAAACAATTTTTCCACATCTATCCTGTCAAGTCCCTTAAGACTCTCGCATGTTTCAATAAAGTTGTCTTTCATTCTTCTAAAAATTTCAATGAATTATTATTGTCTTTTGCTTGTTAAAGTAATATTGAAGTGGAATTAAAATCATTCGGGCATAATAAAAAGCATGCATTGAGTTAATGGGACATTAGCTAAGAATGAACATTCAAGCAATGGAGGGAATAACAAGAATTTAGAGTAATGGAGCAGACTCTCCAAATTTCTCTCCAAGCCACTCATTTTACCTGACTTCGAAATACCTTGCTGCTCCTTCAATGTTACTGGGTTAAAATCCTGGAACTCCCTCCCTAATGGCTCTTTGTCACCTTTTCAAGGGCAACTAGAGATGGCAATAAATGCTGCACCTACTACTGACACAATATCCTGTGAATGATTAAAAACAGATGTGGAACAAAGAAAAGTAGGAATTATTGACCAGGGTACAGGCATAAAAATATTAGAAACCTTAACTATATTTTTAAAATTGACACCACAGCTTTTCAGACAGCTGGCTACACAAAAGGTGTGACTTTAGCTACATCAGCTCCCGACGTACTTGAAACTCAAGCAAATACTCAGTTAAAATATGAACAATCACAGCTACTTGTGAAATTCAGAAGTCCCATTATTAAAGATGAAGTGACAACAGAACAAGACTATTTTACATTAGCTGACTTGCCTTCTACTTTACCTTGGGCTTTAGAGACATTGAAATTCAATTTCCGTTCCTGAAAGGTAATCACAGTATTGTTAGAATTGAATGGCCCACTTGATTACAAAGACTGCTGCTGTCTCAAAAACTCTAAAATTGTGAAAAGCTGCAACACACGATGGGTAAGCCTTTGGAAGAAGATCTTTGAATTCATAGGTCACGTGATTCTGACCTGTCTTTTAAAAATAGAAGCAGAAGCTATTCTGGTGATAAATACTCTAAATAGTATCTGGCACATCATCCGAAAAGCTATCAAATCAGCTTCATGTCATCTGTGCAACCAAGGTAAAACTCATATACTTTCAAAGTGGGTGAAGGATTATCCCCCAATTGTTCCATCTTAAATACATCTAGAATCCCCTGACAATTCAACTACAAGAAACCTCACAACTTACTAAGAATTCATTGTTTTTACCAGACTGTCATCAAGGACATGTATGACCCTGGAACTGCCAAACAATTATAATGACTGTCTCTTAAGCAATCTATTTATTTCCGTTGGTTGCACAGGCCTCACAGCTAACTATGTCAAAGGTCTTGGTAAGGTCCTCAAAGATGGCAGAAGCATATGTTCTGTTCTTAACATTTCTCCTGGGGAATATCTGGTCTAGACAGCTGTGGAGTTGGGTGTTCGAACTGGAACTCCTCTGCTCCTTCTGTTTATTTCCCATTTGCTTCTCTTTTATTCCCTTTTTTCCCCACTTAATGTTCTCTCCTGAGGTAGGGCGGGCTGGAAGCATTGAGTGGAGTGGGCTGGAGGCCTGAGTGATGTGGGGATGGTCAGTGGGCTGGAGGCCTGAGCGATGTGGGGATGGTCAGTGGGCTGGGGGCCTCAGCGATGTGGAGATGGTCAATGGGCTGGAGGCTCGAGCGATGTGGGGATGGTCAGTGGGCTGGAGGCCTGAGCGATGTGGGGATGGTCAGTGGGCTGGGGGCCTGAGCGATGTGGGGATGGTCAGTGGGCTGGGGGCCTGAGCGATGTGGGGATGGTCAGTGGACTGGAGGCCTGAGCGATGTGGGGATGGTGAGTGGGCTGGGGGCCTGAGCGATGTGGGTAGAGTCAGTGGGCTGGAGGCCTGAGCGATGTGGGGATGGTCAGTGGGCTAGAGGCCTGAGCGATGTGGGGATGGTCAGTGGGCTGGGGGCCTGAGCGATGTGGGGATGGTCAGTGGGCTGGAGGCCTGAGCGATGTGGGGATGGTCAGTGGGCTGGGGGCCTGAGCGATGTGGGGATGGTCAGTGGACTGGAGGCCTGAGCGATGTGGGGATGGTGAGTGGGCTGGGGGCCTGA
>NC_063335.1:82755818-82871465 GCF_021869965.1 Rhincodon typus | reverse complement strand
TCAGTGGGCTGGAGGCCTGAGCGATGTGGGGATGGTCAGTGGGCTGGAGGCCTGAACGATGTGGGGATGGTCAGTGGGCTGGAGGCTCAATCAGAGCGGTGATGGTTGTTGGACTGGGAACTGGGTTGGGTGGTCAGCAGCTTGCAAGCCCGGGCAGACCCCTACGCTGATCTACTAAAAGATAGTATTGCTTATTGTTTTAACTTTTTTCTCATTTTGCTAACTTACACTATGAACAACTGTAAGTAATGTAATTTTTTTCCTTCCTTTTTCCCTTTATTTCTGTATGTTGCATCTAAGATCTGTACCAAGGTACTTTGTATCTAGGATGCCACCAAATAGAGTGATGTTGTAGACTTTTCACTGTACTCCTGTACTTCGCACTTGCATACACGTGACAATAAAGGATATTCTAATTCATATAACTTTGGAAGTTGAATTGGGCTGTTCATACTGATACATGCTTAACTACCAAATTAAACCTCCAATGGAGATTACAGGTCAGGGTGCACTGTCACGGCTGTTAAAGGAAGCTCAACAAAACACTATGGAAGTTTTACTGAGGAGTTTTGCTATTGACTTCAAGATGCAGGAGAAACTCACTGCACCAGGATCTCTGCACCCGGTGCAACCAGATTAAAATGGGTGTGTTCCCTTTTCAAAGCTAGCACATGGCTAGCTCTGTCTCCACTGAACTGCTGTTTGCAGCATTTCCTGTTTTTATTTCAGATTTGCAACATCAGTATTTTGCTTCCGTATTGTGTTGCTATCACGTTATGGCCTGTTAAAGTTGGAATGGAAGAGCGATTGTAACAATACTGAGATTATTCAGGAAATCATTGGATGCCAAGATGGATGCTAGTAGATTGCATGTTCTATGAGAGAGTCATAGAATCATAGAGCATGGAAACAGACCCTTCAGTCCAACTCGTCCATGCCGACCAGCTATCTGAAATTAATTTAGCCCCAATTGCCGGTATTTGGCCTATATCCCTCTAAACTCTTCCTATTCATATACCCATCCAGATACCTTTTAAATGTTGTAATTGCAACTGCCTCCATCATTTCCTGTGGCAGCTCATTCCACACATGCGCCACCTTCTGCAAGAAAATATTGCCACTTAGGTCCTTTTATATCTTTCCCCTAAACCCATGTCCTCTAGTTTTGGACTCCCCTACCCAAAGTAAGAGACCTTGGCTATTCACCCTATGCATAACCCTCATGAATTTATAAACTTCAATAAGGTCACCCATCAGCCTCTGACACTTCAGGGAAATAGCCCCAGCCTATCCAGCCTCTCCCTATAGCTCAAACCCTCTAACCCTGGCAACATCCTTGTAAATATTTTCTGAACCCTTTCAAATTTAACAACATCTTTCCCTTAGCAGGGAGACCAAAATTTAATGTAATATTCCAAAAGTAGCCTAACCAAAGTCCTGTACAGCTGCCACATGACATTCCAACTCCAAGACTCAATGCAATGACCAATAAAGGCAAGTGTACCAAATGCCTTCTTCACTATCCTGTCTACTTGTGACTCCACCTTTAAGGGGCTACGAACCTGCACCACAAGGTCTCTTTGTTCAGCAACACTCCCCAGGACCCTAACATTAAGTTGTGCCCTGATTTGCCTTATCAAACTGCATCACCTCACATTTATATCTGCCACTCCTAGGCCCATCTGGTTAAGGTCCTGTTGTACTCTGAGGTAACATTCTTCACTATCCATTACACCACCAATTTTGGTGTCATCTGCAAACTTACCAAATGTTCCTCCTATATTCACATCCAAATATTATCATGTTTCATGAGGTTGATTCCAGGGATGAGAAACTTCAATTATGTTGATAGTTTGGAGAAATTGAGAGTGTTTTCCTTGGAGAAGGGAAGGTTGAGAGGCTATAAAGGATTAGGGTTAGGGTTAGGCAGTATAACAGCAATGTTTGCACTTGCTGGAGATATGCACTGAGAAGAACCTCTTAACCAGCAACATGGTATTCCATCTTCCTAGTTGCAATAAGTCATCTCGAATGGAGGATTCTGGGTAATCCATGATGGAGGATGGGAAAAATTTGTGGCTGTAAGATCTGCTCCTTTTTTGAGATAATTTCAGTGTTGGTGCTGATTTCCTCAACTTCTAGGAGCAGTAATTACAGTTTTATAAGCTGTTGCGTTGTTTTGGAACTTTGGAAGCAGAAACAGATACAATTACAACATTTAAAAGGCAGCTGGATGGGTATATGAACAGGGTGAGTTTAGATGGATATATGCTTGGAAATGGGACTGAATTAATTTAGAATACCTGGTCGGTGTGGACGAGTTGGACCAAAGAGTCTATTTCCATAATCTACAGCTCTATGACTCTAATACTTTCTGAATGCACCCTATTTGGTGCATTATCTTTTAATCAACTATGTTATTACTGGATATACAGAGAGGCAAGAATGGAAACCATGAGCACTGCTGCCTGACTATCATCTTGTCATTTAAAAGATAGTCATCAAATTCCATTCTCCTGGCTGCCTTCAGAGCCTGAAGGTCCAGACACATCTCAATGTCTCAAAGTTCCAGCAGATAGTCATGAAGGATTCTGTCTCAGAGAAACCAGAGACTCACTCGTGTGCAATGAAAATGGACACTCATTGAGTTGAGGATGACTGGGAGGCCTTCAGAAATATATTGTACACCATTGCTCTAGATATCCTTGGTCTAACCTCTTGTAAGCATCAAGCCTGGTTTGATGTAAACTATGTGACAATCCAGAAATGACTGGAGGGAAAACATCACCTCTTACTTCAATAACAAGTGATCGTTATCCTAGCACAAGGTCTACAAAATCATCCTCAGGACTGTCCAATGGAATCTCAGAGACATGCAGGACATTTTACACAATCAAAAAGCAGAAGAACTTCAGTCATATGGATAGCGCTGAGACTGGAGATTTTTCAATGCTCTGAAATTTGTCTATGGGCCACAGTCCTTTTGTTCCTTATCAATCTGATGCCATGAGTCAACACTTCTCACAGAAAAAGAAAGATGGGCAAAGCACTTTAACCACATCCTCTATTGGCCTGCATTCATCAATGAAACAGCAATTATTTGGCTGCCACAGGTTGCCATTAACTGTTCTTTAGATAACCTTTCCACACTGTTAGAAATAATGAACACAATCAAAATTCTATTGTGGAGAAAACAGGAAGAGATGATGCTATTCCGACTGAAGTCTACAAAGCTGGAGGTCAATATCTGGTTAGGTAACTCACTGAACTATTTCAGTCTATGAGGAAGTAACGAATGATCCTCAATAGTTTGACAATGTCTCCAAGGAACTGACCAATCTTACAACAAATGTAGTGAAATCACTCCAATGAAATATTGCCCTCCATTGCCTGGCAAAATATTCACCTGAGTTCTTCTGAACCACTTAGCACAACGTCTCAAAAGCATCTGCTTCCAGAGATTCACTGCAGTTTCAGAACAGGGTGAATAACCACTGATATAATGTTTGCAGTTAACCAGTGACAGGAGAAATGTCAAGAACAGAATACAGACCTCTGCACAATGTTTATTGACCTAACCGAGAACTTTTGCACAGTCAGTTCTGAGGGTGTGACAATGTAAATTATAGAATTTTAATAACTGTTCATGGATTGGAAAAATCAACAAAGATAACTGTTTTTCTGGAATAAACTGTTTCTTAAGACGAAAGGGACAACGAGAAACTGTTATAAAATGAGTAACAACTTGATGTGAATTAAACATTCCTGGGAAGAAGGAGTTGCAGAAACAAAATGAACAAACTGTTTTGTGGGACAGAGGATTATATGATAAACTGATGCCCCATGACAAATGGGCAGTCAGATCTGCCTGCAGAAGTAATGCTCTGAAGCAAAGGGGTTAACTGCAGGAAAAAAACTGTGTTTTAAACAGACAGCTAACCCCCAATGTAACAATGTACAAAGGAACTATTTTTGATAAGAAGGCAAGCTGCAGGCTTGAAGTCATCGAAAGTGTAATCAATGTTGGAGATGAAAGAATCTAAAGGATATCAACAATGTCGCACTGCAAACATGAAAGAGAGAAAATTGTATGAGAATCAAACACCAGAACAACTCAGCAGCAGCAGAACTTTGAAGAACAACGCTGCAGAAGGACCAAACCCTGGAAATTTCCAGAGTCAGATCACTGTTTGTTGAAATCCTGGCCAGATTTCACCATTCATCATTTAATAGCTAAGCTGGGTTGCAGGCTTATACTTGCTTGCTTGAGGGGTCTTAATAAAGTTTAAATTATTGTTTCAGTATTTGATTGTGAGATTTCTTGATAAGTAGCTGAATTAAAGGTGCTTGTGGTGATTTACCTGGAAGCTAATGAAAACATGGAAGTCACAGAAATCCACAAAACAGAAAAAGGCCCTTTGGTCCATCATGTCCACACTGGTCATAAACAACCACCTAACTATTCTAATTGTCATAATTCATCACCATAATTCATCATCATCATCATAATTGTTTGACAGTTCCACGAAGGCATACTCATTCTTGTCCTAGATTACAGTAAGTCTTCTGACCCATTCCCAGCCATTAATAGACTTAAACATGGCTAACACTAACCTGGTCTGATGCCATTCATGGTAGTGATCCAGACATCAGAATCAAGAATTGCATGAATGAAAACCTGCCAAATCTGAGATGACACCAGGTAAAGCTGAAGGATTCCAAGGATATACTTCACAATTTCCTGTTTGCCCATGATTTTTCACTAGTTGAAGATTCAGAGCTGAGGATGCAATGTAGCATGGATATGTTTTCCATTGCATGCAACAGTTTCAGCCTTATGATCATAATGAAGAAAAGTGCAGTCTTTTACCAACCTACTCCAGGACAGCAATATCATTGGCCCAAGGTTTCATTCATGGTTAGAAGCTATCAGCAGTAGAGATGTTCACATCTCGGCAGCACACTCTCTCAAACTGTCTATAATGATAGCGACAGATACAAGAATTGCCAAATTGCAGGCTTTGAAAATTTGTATGCAGCCAGAGGAGTTAATCTACCCAGCAAACTAAAACCTAAAGACCATTGTTTCTACCTACCATGTTCTACTCATGTAAGACTTAGACTGTGTATCAGCAACTTTCCAAGACATTCAACAGCTTTCACTTGAACTGATTTTTGAAGCTGAGTTGGGCTGATCATACAACCAGAATGTCTGATATATGCTTAATTACCAAATCAAACCTCCTATGGAGAATACAGATCTGGGTGCACTCTCATGGCTGTTAAAGGAAGCTCGACAAACACACTATGGAAGTTTCACTTTGGAGTTCTGATAGTGACTTCAAGACATGGGAGAAGCTCACCACACCAGGATCTCTGCACCCAGTGCAACCAGATAAAAATGTGTGTTCTCTTTTGAATGCTAGCACATGGCTCTCTCTCCCCCTCCACTGTTGCTGCCTGAATTTCTGTTTACAGGCTTTTCTGTTTTTAATTCAGATTTACAACATCAGTATTTTGTCTTTTTTATTGTGTTGCTATCACAATATGAGCTGTTAAAGTTGGAATGGTAAGTGGTGGAAACAAAACCAAAATTATTCAGGAAATCATTGGATGCTGTGATAGATGCCATCAGATTGCATGTTCTGTTGTCATTTTCTGAGAATCAACTCAAACCTTGGCCTCGAGATATTGCTTCCCTGACTCTACAGATGAGGATCAGTGCTGATGAAGGGTCCTGACCCAAAATGTCGACTTTCAAGCTTTTCTGATGCTGCCTGACCTGTTGTGTTCCTCGGGTTCTACACTGTGTTGACTCTGACTTCCAGCATCTGCAGATCTTGATATCTTTCTACAGATGAGGAATTTCAGTTATGCGGATAGATCTGGGAAATTGGGAGCATTTTCTTTGGAGAAAGGAAGGTTGAGAGGACATTTGATAAAAATGTTCAAAAACACGAAGGTCCAGACGGAGCAGATTTGAGAAAGAATGTTTCCACAGGTGGAAAGATTGTGAGGGGACACAGATTTAATGTAATTGGCAAAGGAGACAGGGAGAGAAACATTGACACATAGTGAGCGTTCATGATGTGGAAAGCACTCCCTGAGAGTGTGGTGAAGGCAGGCTCATTGGAGGTATTCA
Organism: Rhincodon typus; assembly: GCF_021869965.1. Lineage (NCBI taxonomy): Eukaryota > Metazoa > Chordata > Chondrichthyes > Orectolobiformes > Rhincodontidae > Rhincodon > Rhincodon typus. The sequence goes on along the minus strand of NC_063335.1, from coordinate 82,865,323 downwards.
TGACGGATGTGGATCATTATCTGAAAAGGAAAGGCTTGTGCAGAGCTGGTACAGACACAATGGACTGAATGGTCTCCAACAATTATGTGAGCTTCCTTTTCGTTTCAAGCTACACTCTTTCCCCTCGTTCATTCCTCTGACCTCTGCAAATCCTGTTCTTTTTCCCCTCGTGACTTAAGTAAGCTCCTCCCCGTTCGGTAAGAGTTCCTCTCTCCGATTTCATTCTCTGCTCTGCGGCCCGGGGTTGCAGTCATGGCTGATAACGGACTGGATGAACGTTCTCCGCTGCTCTCAGGAAATAATTCTGGCAATGTCACTCCTACAACGCCTCTGTACGTCGAGGAACCTAGTCCTCGGGGTGAGTGCGTGTGGCTTTATTGCAAAATCATTAAAGATATACACATAAGAAAAAAAAACCTTTTTTTGTTGTTGAAACCAAAAAAAAATGCACTCATAACGAAAGCTTGTGCGGTGAGGAAGCTTTCGGTTGTCTGCAGGCCGGCTGTGGCTCATCTGTATCAGATTGCAACAATGTCAACAATTAGAAAAAAAAATCATTATTTTTAAAATGGGAAAGCTTTCAATAGCAAACTGCAGGAAGGAATACCGCTTGATGTCGATGTGCATCGCTTAGCCCCAGCCTTGCTTTGCTGCGCACGGAGCTCACTGCAGATGTCCTCTACCTACATAGTCTGCGGGATGTTGGGGAGCAAAAGTAGAAATGCAAGTCAGCGTTATCGATGCCAGCTAGTGCCTTTCTGTTTTGCATAAACATTGTTGTGCTAACGAATGAGACAGGGTTTCTCCAGAACTTCTTTCTTTCCATTGTGAATATGTGTTGTGATGGCTTTAGTATACAAATAATAACACTCACTCTCTCTCTCTCTCTCCTCTCTCTCCCACCCCTTTAAAAAAAACTTCAATCGTACAAAGCAGCGTCTGACGCGTTTGTACAGCGCACGCCGTCCGGGTTTACAGATTAAAGGCGGTTTTCGATCATGCTGAGATTTTCAAGCATAGTCATGAGATTGTTTTTCTGGAGAGCGACCTTGCTTGTAAAATTGTGCTCTGAATCTAATACAGGCTGGGGTGGGTTGTATACATAAATAGTCTACTTTTCTGCATACAGCCTAACAATGCATTGGAAATGTTAAGCAGTTTTTCCAAAGTGCAATGCTTCCTCTTAATGAAATTGCACTGTTCACTTACAGGCTCAAACTGTTGTGAGCCAATTTAAAACGGGTAAGAACCGTTACAAACCTTGACAGAATCTTTTATTTTAGAAACAAGCCTCCTTAATGTAGAAAAATAATTCCAGTCTCTTCATTTTGTGGGGAAAACCTGCGTGCAATAAAGGACATATTGGAAAGGGTGGATTGAAAAGTAGATAACTGAAGTCAGAACTGCATATGGTTCTAATACGGTCGTAGAGCTGAACATGGTTGTAGAATGGACAAGACCGAGGGATTAAAATTGACAAACAACATGGTGAAAGGAAGTCCCGTGTGTGCATGAATGACAGAGCTGTCTAGCACGTGATCCTTTCCTGACGGACTGTGACTTCGACAGATGCTAAAGTAGTGGGTTGTTCTCTAATTGCCCACAATACCTCTACCATTAGGTTCATCACAACACTGTTGGCCAACAGGGGAAGGCACGCATAAGGGTCACAGATCCTTTAGTTAACTGTAGAAGAGGTACAACCCCTCTCTGTCTGTCTTTCTGCTGAGTAAGAGCTCATTTTCCAGTTGCTGACAGGCAGACATTATGATACCTGCAAATTTTGTTTGTGTAACTATGATCACATTTTGTTTGATCACTCTCTGGCATGTTTTCTTCAATGTAATGTTATAGAAAGTATGATACCCCTTGTCGTGGGATATATTGGAAGTACTACTTAGCATAATGGTAACACAGGATGAAGGGTCTAGGCCCGAACCGTCAGCCTTTTTGCTCCTGTGATGCTGCTTGGCCTGCTGTGTTCATCCAGCTCTGCACCTTGTTGTCTCAGATTCTCCAGCATCTGCAGTTCCTACTATCTCTCCCCCACAAATCTTGCTGTCACAACTTGAAACCACTGATTCTCCTGTAATCTGTAAATGTTGATATGCCTATGCTGGTGGGTATAGAGTGCTTCTTGTGCGGTTTCCTGTATTTAGTATTCCTTTACTGATGGTTCACTTTCAAATCCACCTGATAATTAATTTCCTATTGTATTGGTGCAGGAATAAATAAAGACAATAGCAGAAGTGTTCATGGAATCCTAAAACAATCTTAAAAAAAACAAATATGGCCCATAAATGATGATGCAAATTTTCTTCCTGACCTTTTTAAACTTTCTCCTGTTTTGTTACTTCACATCTACGAACCCTGGGTGTTCACTTATATTGATAACTAGAAGTGACACAAACAGGGTCTCGACCTGAAATGTCAGCCTTCCTGCTCCTCTGCTGCTTGGCCTCCTGTGTTCATCCAGCTCTACACCTTGTTATCTCAGATTCTCCAGCATCGGCAGTTCCTACTATTTCTGACACAAACAAGTCTAGTACAAGAGCAGAAAAATGTTACTGCATTGCTTCTGCAGTTTTGTTACTTTGTTTTTGAAAATAAACCTTTTTTCAGACGTGAGCTTCCTTCAACTGTTCACTGTCTAATGGATGTTGAATGCAAAATGGCTGGAGTTGTGTCTTCGTCCTTTTTTCTTGTGCTGTCATTTTCCACAAGTAGCTACATGTGGGCTAACAGCAAGTAATCCATCCAATTTCCATCAGTATTAATGAAAAGCTGCAAATACTGAGATTATTCTTATCCTTGTTAAAGCTTATTAATGGTTTTCTCTTCAGTACTGCCCTGCACTAGAGATAAATTTCCAAAGTGAAATGTCACATGATTTGCTAATATTCTCATTTTAAATTTGTTCTTTCAATAGATAAATGCAGCCCCTCACATTTTGGAAAGGCAGATCAGGGCAGGTCTTATACATTTAATGGTAAGGTCCCAGCATGTGTTGCTGAATAAAGACCTTGGAGTGCAGGTTCATAGTTCCTTGAAAGTGGAGTCACAGGTAGATAGAATAGGGAATAAGGCGTTTGGTATGCTTGGTTTTATTGGTCAGTGCATTGAGTACAGGAGTTGGGAGGTCATGTTGCAGCTGTACAGGATATTGGTTAGGGCACTTTGACTATTGCATGCAATTCTGGCCTCCCAGCTATAGGAAGGCTGTTGTGAAACTTGAAAGAGTTCAGAAAGGATTTACAAGGATGTTGGAGGGTTTGAGCTACAGGCGGAGGCTTAGTAGGCTGGGGCTATTTTCTCTGCAGCGTCAGAGTCAGGTGTGGCCTTTATAGAGGTTTATAAAATCATGAGGGACATGGGATAGGATAAATAGGCAATCTCTCTCTTCCCTGGGATGGGGGAAGTTTAAGGTAAGAGGGAGAAGATATAAAAGGGACCTAAGGGACAACTTTTTCATACAGAGGGTGGTGTGTATATAGAATGAGCTACCAGAGGAAGTGGTGGATGCTGGTACAATTAGAAAATTTTAAAAGGCATCTGACTTCCTATATGAATAGGAAGGGTTTAGAGGGATTTGGACCAAATGCTGGCAAATTGGACTATATAGGATGTCTGGTCAGCATGGATGAGTTGGACCAAAGGGTCTGTTTCCGTGCCGTATGTCCCAATGACTATGCTGCAAATGTTTTTAAATGAGAAAAATAGTATGGGCACATTTTTGAATAAATGAGCATTCTTAATGGAAGGGGAACATAGCCTTAATTTTGAATGGCATTCCTATCTCTATTCTTAGAAACATACAGAAATCTGTTGTTCTGCCTTCAATGTACTCAGCAGCTGAACTTCCACAGTCTGATGTAGAGAATTCTAAAGAGTTGCCATCCTCTGGGTGAAGAAATTCCCCTTTGTCTTAGTCCTAAATGACCTACCTCCCATTTTGAGACTCTGACTTCTATTCTAGCCACTCCAGTGAAAAATAGCCATCCTGCATCTACCTTGTCATACCCTGTAAAAATATTGTATCCTGCAAAGAGATCAATTCTCATTGTCCCAGACTGTAGAGAATATAGGCCCAGTCTCTTCAATCTAACCTGCCTACCCAGGAATCACTTTTTGGTGAATCTTTGTTGCATTCCCTTTATGGCAAGTATATCGTTCCTTGGGTAAGGAGTCTAAAACAGTACATATTGTTCTAGGTATGGGGTCACCAGGTGCTATATAATTGCTGCAAAACTTCTTCTTTGACTCTCATCGTCTTGTAGTAAAGGCCAACACACCATTTCCTTCCTAATTGCTTGCTGCATCTGCCTGTTGGTTTTCAGTGACTCTTGAACAAAGACACCAGTCACTTCGGGCATCTACATTTTCTACCTCACTCCGTATTCTACATTTGTTTTTTTTGCCTAAGTAGATAACTTCACATTTTACTTAATTATATTCTATTAGCCATGTTCTTACTCACACACCTTGATGCTGTTTTGTATCCTCAACTCTCATTACCCCATAGTTTTAGCATCATCAAAAAATCTGGAAATATTACAGTTTGTTCCCATGTCTAAATCACTAATATAGATTGTGAATTACTGGGTCTCTATTGTACTCTACTCATCAGAGCTTGCTAACCTGAGAATTACCTATTTATTCCTATTCTGTTTGTTGGTCAACCAACTTGTGCCAATGTATTACCTCCAGTCCCATGTGTCCTGTAATTTGTGCTTACTAACCATGTGTATGGGATCATTTCAACAGTCTTCTGTAAATTGAAACATACCATATCCACACATTTTTTGTCCCTTCTTTGTTTTGCTATTTACATTTTCAGAAAAAAAACTGTGACCGGTTAGTCAAATGTGATCTCTTCATCATAAGTCCACATTGACTGTGCCCAATCCTACCATTATGTTCCAAGTGTCCTGTAGTCACATCCTTTATAATTGATTCTGACAGTTTTCCCCTTAAAACTAACAGTTCTGTTGTTCCCATTTTCTCTCCTACTCTTAAACAGTGGTGTCACATTAGCTACTTCCCAATGTACAAATACCATTCCAAAATCTTTTTGGTTTTGGAAGATGATCACTGACTTAGTTATTATCTCTACAGCCATCTCTTTCAACACTCTGAGATGCATATCATCAGGTTCAAAAGGATTTATCAACTTGCAGCCTTGTTATTTTTTGCCAGTTAATCATTCTTGGTTTTGTATTCTTGGGAGTTTTATTGTATCTTCCTCTGTGGAGATGAGGATTAATCAAGGTTAGCCAGCACAGCTTTGTAAAGGGGAAATCATTTCTCTCAAATTTGATTTGAATTTTTCAAGGAAGCAGCTAGATGTGTAGATGAAGGTAGGGCAGTTGATGTAGTCTGTGGACTTCAGTAAGGCTTTTGAAAAGTTCTCACAGGGCATACTGGTTAAAAAGCTAAGAGTCCATGGCATCCAGGACAATTTGAGCCAATGTTGGACCCCATTTGCCAGTGGCAGGAAGCAGAGGGTGATAGTCAAAGGGTGCTTTTGTGATTGGAAGCCTGTGTCCAGTGGCATACCACAGGGTTTGATGCTGGGTCCTCTGCTGTTTGTTGTGTACATTAATGAGCTAGACATGATTGTAGGAGGTATGATTAATAAGCTTGCAGATGACACAAAAATTGATGCAGGTAAATAAAGAAGGAAAGCCTTAGACTCCAGGACAATATAGACCTACTGATCAGATGGGCTGAACAGTGGAAAATGGAATTCAATCCTGAAAAGTGACATGATTTTGGGAGGACTAACAAGGCAAAGGAGTATATGTTGAATGTTAGGATCCTAACAAGTACAGTGGATCAGAAGGACCTTGGTATGCCTGTCCATAGATCCTTGAAGGCAGGTAAGGTAGTTAGGAAGGCATAGGGGAGATATTTTCCGTAATGAATCTGTTCAGAGATGTTATATCATGCCTCTGGAGCAGATAGGACTTGAACTGGGCCTCTTGAGAAAGGGACAGTACCAGTGACCAAAAAAACCCTAGAATGCCAATGGAATAATTGCCTTTATTAGTCAGGGCATTGAATACAAGAGTAAGGAGATTATGATGCGGCTGTGTATAATGTTAGTTAGTGATGAAACACTAGTGTGTGTACACTTTTGGGCCAAGTGCTGAAAAATTGGATTAGAACAGATGGATGTTTGATCAGTATGAAAGCAATGGACTGAAGGGCCCAGTTGCGTGCTGAAATAGCTGTATGACTCTGATTTGATGAAACAGATATTAAAGTGCTGATTTTCATTCCTGATTCAGATCTGCAAAAACATAAGAATTTTTGGTTCTGTGAACCTGACCTTTCTTAAAAAAAAAAAAAAGACTGCCTGGATTTCCTATCTTGGGTGTGAGTTTGAAGTGGGTGGAATTGAAAGTTGGTGGGCTGCTTGAGGAAGCCTGCTGTGGCGATGAGTAGATGGATGGAAAGCCTACCTTGGAACTCTGGCGTTGTGTCCAAAGTTTATAAATAAAAGTTGGCAGCCCTCATTCTCAATCCCCTTACCTCTATGCATTCCCATGCTCTGTCCAAACCTTGCCAATTAATGCTCTGTTTCGCGTGCCATCCTTCCTACATACTCACTCCATGCCAATGTATACCTCTGTATCTACCCACATCATTCATGCCAACCTTGCCCCTATATCTACACACCAATGAACCACCACCCCCCCCCCGACATTCTCCATCCTAAACGGTTTCTATTCTGTTGCTATACTCGCCAATGGACATTTATTACTGCTAGCCATCTTAATACTAGCATATACCCCTTTCAACTACAATACCAACTCTTCTATTATGGATTGTGAAAAGACCTCAGGATCCATGCACAGATGAGAAGGAAATAAGAACGTATTCAATGAAGGAAGGGCTTTGCAGAGGGCACTAAATTGAGAACGAAACACTTGTTGGTCATAACATACTTACAACTTTTAAATTCCTTCACTTCCAAAAGCCTTATTAAAAACATTTTATACAAGTGCAATATCACTGGAAGTCACAATGCCATGTTAGAGAATCTAAAACCATTGGTAGCCATCAATCAAGCAAAAATGGAAGGCACACTACTATTGGTGGTGGATCTTTGTGAAATAAATCACTAATCCAGTAATGGAAATCTTCAGGCTAATGTCAATTGAGTCAAACAGAACTTTTTTTAAACACTTCATATTTTTTCTTCAGCAGAGTTTGAAAGACTAGAAGTTTTAATCCCTTGAGAGGGTCCCTGTGACAACTTGACAGTTCCAATGAGTTTATGCATTCTTTACACAAAATGTATCTACTTCTAGCAAAGTCAAAGGGGCACTTTACCTGTACAAAAGGATACCCTGGCTATTCAGCTGACTCCATGAATTTCAAATTTGGTTTTTCCTGGTCTGATCTCCATACATTTGGTTCTGGAGACCTACGTCATCAGGATCATGCAAGAGTGAACACTGCTACTTTGCAAACTACACGTATGTGAATCCTTAGCCAACTTCATTTCTGTCTGATAAAATGCTGGGTGTCAAGCTTGGGGGCAGGACTTCTGATTTCTGTTATCTTCTGTCATTTATTGCTATGATGGAGAGGCGTTCCATCCTAGGACAAATTCGGTCAAAATATTTTAGCTTTTTTCTGCCATTTCGTTATTTCCTGATACTAATTCTCTTGTCCCTGCTTGTATCACATTTGTTAATATGCATCTTTTCATTCAATTCTGAGGAAGGGTCACCAAACCTGAAACATTAACTCTGATTTTTTTCTTCACAGATGCTGCCAGACCTGCTGAGCTTTTCCAGCAACTTCTGTTTTTTTTCATTTTTACGTATCTGTAGAATTCTTTACAGTCTGTTTTTATATCTTGCTAATTTACTCCATGTTCTATTTTTCCCTTTCTTTATTAGTTTCTTGGTCCTCTCTCCAATTCTGATATGATCCCAAGCTTACTATTTTTGAGCTTTTTCCTTTGATCTGACACATTCTTTAACTTCTCTTGTTAGCCATGGTCAGGTCACCTTTGCTGCTGTGTTTTTGTGCTTTGAAGTACTATAAATTTATTATAAACTGTATTTTAATTCTTTACATACTTGACTATGTCTGTTTGCCACCTACTAATGTTTTTTTCTAACCTTCCACAAACAATTTGCTATTCTTTGTAGTACCTTTAGTTTCTTTTGTGTAAAGAGACTAGTTTGGCTTGAACTAATCACTTTCAAACTTTAATATTAAATTTTATCATGTTAAAGGAGTTGTTATAGGATGCATGCCATGTTGTTATCTATCTATCTGCATATTTTTAAATTGGCAAGTTATTTAAAAATGACATACTTGATGCTTACTGAGTTGATTGAAGAGGTTCATTGATACAGATTGCATGAATTCATATTGTTTGGTCAATGATGTGGATGTAAATCATGAAGAATACATTGGCGATAACTTGCAATTTGTAGAATTGTATGGAATATACTCCACAGGAACAAGTCATTCAGCTCAACTGGCATTTATGCTCCACTTGAGAGTCTGCCCTTTCTCTTTATCTAACCCTATCAGAATGAATCTCTATTTCTTCCTCATTTGCTTATATGGCCTCCCCTTAACTGCCTCTTTGCAGTCCATGCTGACCACTGTATGGAGTGGCAAATTTCAAGTCGTCATCATTCCCTGAGTGAAAATTTCTTAATTATCATTTTGCATTGATGGCCTTGAGTTTTGTTGTTCCCACATCCTCTCGCCTTTCCTCTACATATTCTGCCAAAACTTTTCATAATTTTAAAAATCTCTGGTTCAACAGAAAAAGACCTACCTGATCATCCTCTCCTGATAGGTATAATTCTTGTAATCTTTTTATTGAACCTTCCCCAGTACCTCTATATATTCTTTTTGTATACAGAAGTGGCGCAACCAAGGTTTGACCCATGTTTAGCATAACTTCTGTACATTTCAATTCAGCCTTCTTAGAAAATTTGTTCCTGTTAGGGTGAAGGGCAAGGCTGGTAGATGTAAAGATTGCTGGATGACTAGAGAAATTGAGGTTTTGGCCAAGAAAAAGAATAAAGCATATGTCAGGTATAGACAGCAGGGATCGAGTGATTCCCTAGAAGAGTATAAAGACAGTTGGAGTATACTTAAAAGGGAAACCAGGAAGGCAGAAAGGCGACGTGATAGTTTTGGCAAATAGGGTTAAGGAGAATCCACAGGGGATTCTACGAATATATTACGGACAAAAGAGTATTTAGGGAGAGAACAGGGCCCCCTTTAAAAATCAGCAAGGCTGCCTATGTGTGGAACTGCTGGAGGTGGAGGTGACACTAAATGAGTATTTTGCATCAGTGTTTACTGTGGAGAATGATGTGGAAGATGTAGAATGTGGGGCCAAAAAAAATGACATCCTGAAAAATCTCTACATTACAGAGATGATGCTGGACGTTTTAAAATATATAAAGGTGGATAAATCCCCGGGACCTAATCGGGTGTACCCTAGAACTCTGTGGGAAGCTAAGGAAGTGATTGCTGGGCCCCTTGCTGAGGTATTTGTATCATCGATAGCCACAGGTGAGGTACTGGAAGTTGGCAAATGTGGTGCCACCATTTAAGAAAGGTGATCGGGAGAAGCCAGGGAGCTTTAGACCAGCGAACCTAATATCGGTGAATGGCAAGTTGTTGGAGGGAATCCTGAGGGATGGGATTTACATGCATTTGGAAAGGCAAGGACTGGTTAGGGATAATCATCATGGCTTTGTGCATGGGAAATCGTGTCTGACTAACTTGATTGCGTTACTTCAAAAAAACACAGAGGATTGAGGGAAGAGTGGTGGACGTGATCTATATGAACTTCAATAAGGTGGTCGACACGGTTTCTCATGGTAGATTGGTTAGCAAGGTTAGATCACATGGAATACAGGGAGAGCTAGCCATTTGGACACAGAACTGGTTTGGAGGTAGAAGACTGAGGATGGTGGTGGAGGATTACTTTTTCAGACTGCAGGCCTGTCACCAGCGGAGTGCCACAAGGATTGGTGCTGAGTCCACTGCTTTTCATCATTGATATCAATGATTTGGATGTGAACATAAGAGGCACGGTTGGTAAATTTGCAGATGATACTAAGATTGGAGGTGTAGTGGACAGCGAAGAAGCTTACCTCAGTGTACAATGGGACCTTGATCACCTTGCCCCTTTGGCCCATCTGAAGTGCTACATTTTGGAAAGGCAAATCAGGGCAGGACTTATACACTTAATGGTAAGGTCCAGGGGAGTGTTACTAAACAGAGATCTCGGAGTGCAGATTCTTTGAAAGTGGATTCCCAGGTAGACAGGATAGGGAAGAAGGCATCTGGTATGCTTGCCTTTATTGGTCAGCGCATTGAGTTGTAGGAGTTGGGAGGTCATGTTGTGGCTGTACAGGATATTGGTGAGGCCACATTTGGAATACTGTGTGCAATTCTGACCTCCTTGTTATAGGAAGGATGCTGTGAAACTTGAAAGGGTTCAGAAAAGATTTAGAAGGATGTTGCCAAGGTTGGAGGGTTTGAGCTACAGGGAGAGGCTGAATAGGTTGCAGTTGTTTTCCTTGGAGTTTGAGGTTGAGGGGTGACCTTAGAGGTTTATAAAATCATCAGGGGCATGGATACAGTGAATAGTCAAGGTATTTTCACAGGGTGGCGGAGTCAAAACCAGAGGTCATAGGTTTAAGGTGAGAGGGGAAAGATATAAAAGGGACCTAACGGGCAACTTTTCTATGCAGAGGGTGGTGCATGTATGAACTGCCAGAGGAAGTGGGAAGGCTGACACAATTCCAACATTTAAAAGGCACCTGGATTAGTATATGAATAGGAAGGGTTTGAAGAGATATGGATAAAATGCTGGTAATTGGGAGTAGATCAATTTAGGATATCTGGTTGGCATGGAAGAGTTGGACCAAAGGGTCTGTCTCCATACTGTACAGCTCTATGACTATGACAAAACCCGTAGTTTGAATTTTCAATGTTAACCTGTGTCACTATTTTAATTTGATATATTTGTGTTCCTTGATTCATTTGTTTTGAACCGTATTTAGGATCTTACTTTCTATGTGCTCTTTCTTAAATATGTTATGAGCCACTTAGCTGTGTTGAAGTTCATTTACCAGTTATGTTCTCCTTCTGCAGATTTATTAAAGTTGTTTGTGATTTGCTGCTGTCCTTTTCAGCATTGATTATTCTGCTCTTAACAGCAATTACCATATCTGACATCATCCATAAAAGTTGAAATTGATATAAATTTAGAAAAACAGTGGTGACCAATAGTGGTCCTGCCCTTCTGTCATTCAAAGCAACTAACCTTTCCCTCTACTCTCTGCTGTCTGCCTTGCAGCCAGTTAGATATCCATTCTGTTGCTTGTCAGCATCAAGTAAGGTCTGGCTGAGATACTCAAAACCTAATGGAACCAGGGGACAGGTGATTGTTATGTTAAGTAAGGGATTTATTGGGTGAGAACTTGAGTGGATGTAATAATGGGGAACATTATCAGTGTGATTGAGTTTTGTAACTTGTAAGGTGAATTAAAACTTGCTAGACAAAAATTATAACAAAAACATAAATTGCTGGAAAAGCTCAGAAGTCTGGCAGCATCTGTGGAGAGAAATCAGAATTAACATTTTGGGTCAACTGACCCTTCCTCAAACTTTCCTTGGGTCACTCGACCCAAAATGTTAATTCTGATTTCTCTCCACAGATGCTGCCAGACTTGCTGAGCTTTTGCAGCCACTTCTATTTTTGTTTGATTTACAGCATCCACATTTCTTTTGGTTTTTAGTCAGAAAAGTTTATACCTGGACTCTATCTAGCCAACAATTAGACTGTCTGGTGTTTAACATTGGCAGACAGGATGGTCAGCTGTCGGTAAGTCTAAGATTGAAAACTGAACATTAACCAGCAAGTGAGTTGGAGCAAACTTTGGAGATGGCTAATGAAAGTTGAAAGTGTTGAGGTATGGTTACCACTGCTATTGTTGAATGCAAAACCTACGATCATTAGAAGAATGAAATCATAGCCCTGCGTTGATTCTTTGCTAATGAAGAAATAAGATATGACCTTGTCTCTTTCACAACTATACCAGGAAGCAACATAACTTCAGAATTGGAGATTGAGGAACAGCTTATGGCTGATGGTTTGGACAGAGTACCAATCTGCATTGATGAGATTTGTCAAAAAGGTGATTTCATAACAGTTTATGGCCACATTTTTAGCATGGTCAGATTTTAGCAAATTTGGAAAGAGTGAAGAAAGTTCCATGGAAGAGTACTTAATTGAATTCAGTTGATTTTTCCAGTGTATGGAAGACCGCAGAAATGATATTTGGATGTTCCTCAAGCTGCTGGCACTTGAGCTTTTACACATGTCAAAATATCGTAGTTAGAGATACTTCTAGTTTTGGTATGAGTTGTATTTGCAGATAAGTGCACACTGCTAGAACAAATGTCGGAAGCACTAAATGAATTATCCTTGGAAAACATTCCTCTCTAGCGGTAGTGCAAATGGAGCAATTGACCATATGACTGAAAATGGAGGGCACGTTTTTAACAGGCTAAATATAGGTTATAGCTGACAATATCAAAGAAGAATTTTAACTAAGAGAAATGAGGACAATTTTGAGAAACAAGAAAAATGTGTGACTTAGAATAGAAGAGTGAACCCCAAAAATGCATAGATGTAGTCAATTCAAAGTACCACTCTACCACAAACTGTACCAGATAGTAGAATGAATATTTTGAAACTAAACACACAACAGAAGATGGAGATGCATATCAAAGAGAGGGCAGTGTATTGATCACAAGAAGTTTCAGTCCAGTGAAGAACATGTTGGTGGCAGAATCTCTTTGTGCAGCGTTAGATAGCGGATACATGTCTACAGTGTGTGGAATGGACGACCTGAAATTATATCCAGACAGTGAGTAATAAGGATTGAAACAAAGTGCAGCTGTCAAATTTTGCAAACATTTCAGATTTGTACATGATACCACTAAAATCTTCAAAAGGTGTAGTAATTCTTCATAAACCACTTGATTAGGAGCAATATAGTATCCAGTGAAAGACTTGCTATTAAGTTGGATAACAATGGGAAAAAAAAAAGTGCAGATAAAATTGGATATGAAAAATGACACAGCTTTGTATTTGGACAATCTGAATGTACTGATGCAGTTTTCCACACCGTTGGGTAGATGCCAGTGTTGTAGATGTTCTGGAATGGCTTGGCCAGGGACAGGGCAAGAACCAGAATGAAGAACTGAAAACCATTGCTAGGAGGTGGGTAACAACAGAGAGAGAGAGAGAGAGAGAAAAGCTCAACAAGGTCAAGAAGCATTCTGCAACAGGAATATCACCAGAAACATAAGCTCGTGTGATTGGGAAGTCTGTAGTGGCTACAGAAAATTAGAAAACAAATTAATAAACATTTCCAAACAACAATTGCAAAGTGGAGAAGAGATTGAGGGTACACAGGTGCCAGATAGGGGACAGTCAACCTATCTCACAGATGGATATGCATGGTAAAAAATATGTTTCCTGCTGGGACTTTAGGCTAAGGCCAGGCTAGTAGCGCAAAATTTTGAAGAAACATTGGGAGATCAAGATATTAGTAAGTTTACCTAGGTAGGAAAAGTCATTTTGAAGATGTTCTTGGCTTTGTGAGCAACAAATACTTGGATGTAACTAAATTAATATTAAGCTTCATTTGGGCAGGAGAATCCCCTCAAAAGTGAAGCACTTCATGTGGTTTCTGATGGAAGGTCATTTTGTCTAACATTTGTCGTACATAGACTTCTCGGTGTTTCCAGCCATTTCTGTTTTTATTTCCAATTTCCGGCAGCTGCAGGATTTTGCTTTTTAGTGAAGCTGGTTTTGGCACTCATTATTACGACAATCACTTGTGAATTTGTGTACTAAAGCTTTTCAATTTCATCTTCATGTTGATATGGGTAGTACAGAAAAGGCTCCTGCAGTAGGAACTGCCTCACTTCTTCGTATCCAATATTTGCTATCCAACCTTTTAACATCATTGCTCTCCAATCCCTTTAAATTCAGCTACCTTGAAGGATTTTATGTCCGCAGATCAGAACAATGGCATGTGTTTTATGGGGCAGTCAGCAATTTAATTTGTATGAGGCCTGATGTTGAAATAGCTCAGGGCCTTACAGCAGCCTATTTGGTCAGATGAAAGCAACTAAGTAATCCACCCATTTAAGGCAATATATGAAAATGTACTACTTTTGCTGATTTCTCTTATCTGAATTGACTTTAGTATTGATATAGAATTGATTTCAGGCAAACAAGATGTATGTTAAACATCACTGTTTATGTTGTGCCTTTAACGTGCATCAAAAGGGACTTGAGGCATAATGAGACAAATATGGGCATTCAGCCAAAGAGGGAGATAATGGTCTTGTCTGAAAAAAAATAGGCTATAGAACGCAAAGTGGGACAGGGAGATGGTGAGGTGGAGAGATTTAGGGAGGGGATTTCAGTGCTCTGTTCTCCTACAGCAGTGCCAGTCTTGATAGGAGCATGAGTTGACTAATAACCACTATCACAATATTGTAGCCCTAACTGGCAAACCACATTCCTTTTGAGATTTCCTTCCTGTTATTGAACACTGAAATTGACTTGTAGGTCAACCATTGAATTCTGGTAAGAAGCTTGTAAATGGTATTGTCACAAAGGTGAATCTATTGACTTGAACATTACTGGATATCAACTTGAAGTATATTAACAGCTGCTCTTAGCATGTGTATTATATAAACATCCCATATGTCAATGACTGTTCTATAAAAAGTTATTGCAGTGGTTCTAAGGCCGTCATCATCAAATCTTGCTCAAATTGCTAGAGATTCAGTTGCAGTCACGTAACCTTTTACCTGCTTGTGTTCACTCCCTCCACCCCTTTCTACAAACTTAATCATTTTTTTTGTTCTGAAGCTTCCTTAATTGTTCCTTTGATAAATTATATTTGAGAAGCCTAAAACACTTCCATTGTCCACTTGTATGTCTTGTCAAGTGCTTAAGTCAGTTAATGATTTGGTAACCAGAACTGCTGGCTTTATTCCATATGGGATCCAACAAAGTCTGATGACAATTGTCATCTTTTATCTGTCCCCTGTTTTAAGTTAGCCTCTGCTGGAAATTATAATTAGAACATTTTCTCTATCAGTAATTCTGTATCGTTGTTGTGCTAAAAGTATGAAAAATATTCCTTTCTTTTTGCAGCTATCCATATTGCATAGTATTTGCTATCTGTTGACTTAGTTCCCTGCTTGTCAATAAGGTTAGTTTCTGGTGATGGCTACAGAAATTAAAGATCTTTATCCAAGATTTAGTTTTGAATTTATCAAGGTACTTGGAGTTAATATCCAGAAGTCATAACCCAGCTTAATTTGAACAACTAATTTGACTGGGCCAGATGGCTCAAGGAAAATGCAAGCTCATAATCGTGGTAAAAATATTTTATAATATTTCTTCAAATGTGTTCTTTAACAATTTAAATCGAAACAACTCTTATATTCACTTTATTCTGGTCTCTTTTGAATGTAAATTTCAGGCTGTAGTTTTTTCCAATTAGTCTGAAGTCTATAAGGAGATATAGACAAGCAAAATACCTTCTGCAGATCGTGGCATAGGGAAAGGATCTCTCCTATGTGAATATTATTTGTGCAATAATAGTGATTACACCTCAAGTAATCGTTTTTTTGGTTGTAAAGTGCTTTTGGATATGCTGAAGACATGAGTTGTTATACTATGAGCGAAGAACCCTGTATGTAAGCTATTGAAACCTCAGCCATAATCTAATGTACTGTGTATATCAAGACTATTGAAGATCATGAGCGATATGAAGCCAGAAGCTGAAATGAGTTGTCTTTTTAACCCCTGCATGTGCTATGAAATTATCCAGGTTAGGTGAGTAAATGTCCCTTAGGCCTCAAAGATGTTGCAAGCTAAAAAAGGTAGTGTAATATAATTAGTGCAGTCCTTCCCAATGTGACCCCATTGTGGTTCTCAAAAGTGCTGAGTCCAGACTTGGGAAAGCAGTGTATGGAGGAATTTCTGAGAGACAGCAGAGAAGGGAATGGCTGTGACAGTTGTGTTGCGGGGGTGGTGGTGGTGGTGTAGTAATACCTGAGGGAGGAGAGGGTTAAGGGGAGGATGTGAGAGCAACAGTGGGAAAACTGAGATAACAAGGTGTAGAGCTGGATGAACACAGCAGGCCGATCTGAGGAAGGCTGACGTTTCGGGCCTAGACCCTTCATCAGAAATGGGGGAGGGGAAGGGGGTTCTGAAATAAATAGGGAGAGAGGGGAAAGGCGAGGAGAAGATGGATGGAGAAGATAGGTGTAGAGGAAACAAACAGGTCAAAGAGGCGGGGATGGAGCCAGTAAAGGTGAGTGTAGGTGGGGAGGAGATAGGTCAGTCCAGGAAGGACGGACAGGTCAAGGGGGTGGGATAAAGTTAGTAGGTAGGAAATGGGGGTGTGGCTTGATGTGGGAGGAGGGGATAGGTGGGAGGAAGAACAGGTTAGGGAGGCGGGGACGAGCTGGGCTGGTTTTGGGATGCGGTAGGGGGAGGGGAGATTTTGAAGCTTGTGAAATCCACATTGATACCATTGGGCTGCAGGGTTCCCAAGTGGAATATGAGTTGCTGTTCCTGCCACCTTCGGGTGGCATCGTTGTGGCACTGCAGGAGGCCCAGGATGGACATGTCGTCTGCGGAGTGGGAGGGGGAGTTGAAATGGTTTGCGACTGGGAGGTGCAGTTGTTTAATGCGAACCGAGTGTAGGTGTTCTGCAAAGCGGTCCCCAAGCCTCCGCTTGGTTTCCCCGATGTACAGGAGGCCACAATGGGTACAGTGGATACAGTATACCACATTGGCAGATGTGCAGGTGAACATCTGCTTGATGTGGAAAGTCTTCTTGGGGCCTGGGATGGGGGTGAGTGAGGAGGTATGGGGGCAGGTGTAGCACTTCCTGCGGTTGCAGGGAAAAGTGCCGGGTGTGGTGGGGCTGGAGGGGAGTGTGGAGCGGACAAGGGAGTCACAGAGAGAGTGGTCCCTCCGGAAAGCAGATAAGGGTGGAGAGGGAAAGATGTCTTTGGTGGTGGGGTCGGATTGCAGATGGCGGAAGTGTCGGAGGATGATGCGTTGGATCCAGAGGTTGGTGGGGTGGTACGTGAGGATGAGGAGGATTTTTTTTTTTGGTTGTTACTGTGGGGACGGGGTGTGAGGGATGAGTCGCGGGAAATGCAGGAGACACGGTTGAGGGTGTCCACTTAGATTTTAGGTTTTGAGATTAGCATTCAGGCCTGCAACTTCAGGCACTTTGGCCGTGTCCAAGAGCTGACATTTAAAAGGCCTTCTATCTATTGGCATTTGGTTGGAGCTTCATAGTAGCCATTGCTGCCTCTGAGCTTGTGTTCGAAACATGATTGGCTGCCAACCCTACTGGAGGTTGCAACCGACTGTTTAGGAAGCCCAGCATTTCTGCATATTATCCAACTGACACTTGGGCAGCATGATGGAAGTGCTGCATTTCCACTGCTGCTGTTTTGTTTGGATGAGGTTTTAAACTGAAGTCCTGTAGGCCTGTTCAGATTAAAATACCCTGTGCCAAAACTGCCTGAACAGCTTAAATTTTTTTCTTGCATTATGTTGGATAGAAGAACCTGTGTCCGATCTGTAATAGTTGAACATCTCGCTTGTAGTGTGACTCAGGAAAGGATGCCCTTTGACATTGTCGACTGTAGCTACACTTTCATGCCTTATTGTTTCAGTCCTCTGATTTTGTACTAAACATGCAACTTGTACCTTGCTAATTTGGGTATCTTTTGGGAGGAGCCTTCAGGTTCAGTAGACTCAGTGTAACATCTGTCATTGCACCAAATGTTGGGAGGTCAAAGAAGGCAATGTGGAAGCAAATGTTGGGGATTTACATTTGCTAAATAAATAAAACTATGTGTGATCCGTTCCATGCTAATAAGGCTGACTTTTTAGTTCAAAAGAGTACATCAGAAAGAACATCAGACATACTTTAAAATGAGGCAGAAGTCTGTTGAAACTACGTCACAATGTTAACTTTATGCTGAATGCCAAAAGCATCAGGTTTTTCTGCACAGCTTGAGGTCTCACAGCCACTAGGTTAAAGTTTTCCAGCTGTACCTCCCTATCTTCCGGTTTTACATGCTGATGGATAATCAGGCAATTAATGAGAAGAACTAGTTTGATAAACTTTCAAATTCTGAAATTTGGGGAACAGATATGGGTGCAGTGTTTGTAAATAATGAAAAATGTTAAATAGTTGGTGCTTCTCCTGAGATTCTTACCATAATAAGTGCCAGTGTTCGGTCAGATCTATTTGTTTATTATAACAAGAAGTGACTGAATGTACTGGGCAGTTAAAGGATATGGATCTTAATCATATCCTGATTGCAACAATCACCAATTATCTTTTGATGTTCTGTTTAGGTACCACTGAATTATTCTGTCCTAGGTTTAACTGGATAGCCTTAGCCTAGATCTTAACATGAGCTAAAGTCAAAAGGAGAAAGGTATGCCACCAAAGAATCCTAGGTCTTTGGCCAAAGAAAAACTTTACAGTGACTAAAATCATGCCTGACACAAGGAAGCTGATTGCCTTCCAACCGTTACAATCTTTGAAACACCAGGATTCCTTGCCAACCAACATTCTGGCCTGTGGCTCACCTGTTGGAAAGGCCTGACCAGTATTAATCCCTTGGATAAAGAGACTGAATGTATGAAAGCTAATTTTGCCAATAACACCAAGATTAGGAGGAACGTAAGTTGTCAGGAGGATATAAAGTGGGTACAAAGGGATACAGATAGGTGGTGATTGAGGGAAAAATTTGACAGAAGGAATATGATGTGGGAAAATGTGAACTTGTCCACTTTGACAGGAAGATAGGAAAACAGTCTACTATTTAGATGGGGAGAGACTGCAGAACGGGAAGTGATTCTGCTGGTACAGCACGTGGTGAGGAAGGTGAATGGAACATTGGCATTATTGCAAGGGGAAAGGAATATAGAAGTTCAGACATTTTGCTTTAGCTGAAGCTGGTGAGACCACATCTGGTTTACTATGTACAGCTTTGGTTTCCTTAAGCAAGGATGTAATTGCATTTAGGAACACTTCAGAGAAAGCTCATACCATTCACTCCTGGGTTGAATGGCTTACCTTAGAAAGAAAAATCGAACAGATTAGACCTGCATTCATTCTAGTTTAGAAGGATCAGAGGTGATTCTCTTGAAACATAGAAAATCCTGAGTGATTTCAGTAAATTTTAATGGGATCACCTCTCATCATTCTAAACTTCAGAGAACACATGCCCAGCTTGTCCAACCTCTCTCCATACGGTAAACCTGTCATCCTGGGAACAAGTCTGGTGAATCTTGGTTGTAGTCCCTTTATGGCTTTAAAATCTTTGCTGAGATAAGGAATCCAAAACTGCTGTCAGTACTCCTGGCGAGGTCCAATTCCTGTAGCTGCTGTATACTGAAGCAAGACTTCACCACTCCCATTCTCTCTTCCTCTTGCAATAAAGGCTAACATTCCGCTACTTTTTCTACTAGCTGCTAAACCCATGCACTAGTCTTCAGTCATTGACAAGGGTATTTATGTCCTTTTGTACATATACACTTTCCAACCACTCTCCAGTTAAGTAATGCTCTACATATGTCTTTCCTACCAGAATGGATAACCTCACATTTTTCCACATTTTATTTTATTTCTCCTGTTCTTGCCCAATCACTTAACCTGTTCATGGCTTTCTCAAAATACTTTGCACCTTCCTCACAGATCACATTTATTGCTTAGTTTTGTATCATCCACAAATTTGGAAAAATTTAATTTAATCCCTATGTCCAAATCATTGTGTACAGTGTGAGCGGCTCGTAGTGGGTACTCCACTAATCGCAGCCTGTCAATGCAAGAATTACCCACCTGTTCATACTGTACACAATGCTGGAGGCCATGTAATAAATCTAATTTAAAGACTCTTCATTGCCTGTGTACACTCATGTTTCTACTGTATTTCCCCATTCCAGCTCAGCCAATTTGTGCCTTATACCTTCATAATTTTCCTCATTCAAATTTAACACCCCTGCTTTAGATTGAGCCATGTCGCTTTCAGACATAATGTGGTGTTCTATCACATTGTGGCCACTCATCCCTAAAGATTCTTTTACAAGTTTATTAATAGTCTTTGTTCATTACCTAATACTAGATTTTAAAATAGCTTGTCCTGTAGTCAGCTCATCACCACCCTGCTCGAGAAAACCATCCCAAAGTCACTCTTAAAACCACCACAGCTTTAGTGCTCATTTAGTTTCCAGTCTGTGCAGTTTTGGAGTCACCATGATAACTGTCATGCACATGGTGTATGTTTCTATCATCTTCTGATGTCTACTGTGCCTCTCACTACCACTCTTGTTTGGTGGCTTATACATAACTCCAAGCTATTCCTGCTGTCCCTTACTGCTGCTTAGCTCCACCTGAACAAATTGCACACGTTGTTGTTCCAATCTGAGACCCTCCCTTGCTAATACACTGATCCCATCTGTTATCATTAGTGTAACTCCACTTCCCTTTCTTGTCCGTCCTCCTTAAATGTTGAATATTCACTTCCCAGGCCTGGCCACCACGTAGCTATGTTTCTGTGAAGGCAGTTGTATCATAACCACTCAACTCTGGTGACTTTGATCATTCATTTTGTTGCGAATGCTGTGAACATTCGGATAAAGTACACTCAACTTTGTCCTTTTCCCATTTCCTCCTTCTGTCCCTCCTACAATGTGGTTAGATTTGCAATTATACTGAACCTTGGTGAGGCTGCAGTTAGAGTAATGTGGGTAGATATTTTTTCTTAGCTAAGAAAAAATATACTTGCTATAGAGGGAGTGCCGCAAAGGTTTGCCAAGCTAATTCCTGGATGGAGGGATTGTCAAATGAGGAAAGATTAAATTGACTGTGTCTATATTCTGTGGAGTTTAGAAGAATGAGTGTATATTCAAATATACAACATTCTTAGAGTGATTGGCTGAGTAGAAGCAGGAAGGGTATTTTCCTAGTTAGCTCGTCTAGAACAAGGAAATAATATCAAGAACTGTGGATGCTTGAAGTCTAAA
Organism: Rhincodon typus; assembly: GCF_021869965.1. Classification (NCBI taxonomy): domain Eukaryota; kingdom Metazoa; phylum Chordata; class Chondrichthyes; order Orectolobiformes; family Rhincodontidae; genus Rhincodon; species Rhincodon typus. Next base: position 82,844,157 of record NC_063335.1, on the reverse strand, counting down.
ATTTAAAAGCAGAAATTGCTATTAAAAACTCGGTATATCTGGCAGCATCTGTGGATAGAAAGCAGAGTTAATGTTTCAGGCTCATTGACCCTCCTTCAGAACTGGGTTATCAAGGGGCGATGACTCAGAATAAGAGAGTGGCCATTTTTGAACCGAGGCAAAGAGGAATTTCTTCAGTATCTATGAATCTTTGCAGTTCTCTGCCCGAGGGGGCTGTGTCAGCTCAGTCATTGAGCATATTCAAGATTTCTAAATACTAAAAATATCAAGAAATACACAAAATGGTGCTGAAGTAGATGATCAGTCATGATCACGTCGAATGGTGGAGCAAGCTCGAAGGACTGTGTAACTTACTGCTTCTACTTCTGATGTTCTTCTATTCCTTCACTGTTAGCGAATCCAAATCCTGGAACTTCTGAAAATGCTAATGGCATTTTGGGTCTTCCTGCAGAAAATGAACTGCAATGGTTTGTGAAGGCAGCTCACCATCACCTTCTTGAGGGCAGTTTGGCACAAGGACCCCTGGCCTTGCTGGTGATGCTAACATCACATGAAAGAAAATAGAGTGCTCTAGTTTTCTCAAACATTAGTGATCATTACACTTTAAGAAAGGAAAGCACTTGTCATTCTGAACTAGCTTTTGCAGATTATCTATCTAATATTTAGCTGTACTTCCTGTACTGTAAGTAGTAGTCCTGTGGTCAGATATGGAATGCTGCTTATTGCTCTAACCCTTAATTACCTTCGTACGCTCTTGTCTAGCTCTTAACCAAATTACTGTAACCAATACCGGACACATTAAACTGACAATCAGCGGTTTTAACAAAGTAAAGAAAGAAAGATATTATAAATATATTTTTTAGAAAAAAGACCAACGGACCCTGAAGATCAAGAAGAAAGTGAGAGTTCAGATGGCATTCATGAGCTTTCTGTTTTGCAGGTTATCTGAACCAATCTCCTGACATCCTTGTCTCTTTGGAAGGCAATTAAATTTATATAACGATTAATGTGAAATGCATTCTCAAACCTTAGTTTGCATAAATAGCACAACCTCCTTCAAGGTTCCTTTTGTTCTGATGGAAACCAACCAATTACAGATATCCTTTTCATCACCTTGCTTTTACACTTCTTTCTTTATGTTAAAGACTGTGCTGTGAAATAAATTATTTGGGACAGTCCATCCTGATTTGGCTATGTGCTGAAAAGACTTCTAGTGCACATGAACCATGGATTTTATAATTTGTGTCTATGAAAGCATCATACTTGACAAAATTAGTCTTCAGGTTCTTAATTTTCCAGCTTCATACTTATAGGCACTTAATTTAAACCCATTTGGCAAGATGTTATCAAATGCAAATTAAATTTATCCTTTAAGTCACCTAGTTGCTATTACCTTGTTCCTGAATATCCTTGGGCTTAAACTGAAAAAGTCTGCAAACTAGTCATGCTGTATCATTGTTTATCGCAAAGTTCTTATGCTTAGTGTCAGAAATCCTTTACTCATCAGTTATAGGGCCAACGATGGCAAGAGGGCAGATCCCAAATGGAAACGTGCACAAAAATTCTAGGTTTCATAGTCTCAAAATAAACATGGCATAGGACAGGAAGGAGGTCCTAATACCAAGGCATACCACATTGGACTAGAGATTTGTAGGTACTCCAAGTTTTTCCATTTAAAATTTCAATACCCTGTTCTCTTTTCCCCCCCAACTGCTAGTGTTAGAGTTTACCTATCTCTCGAATCTGGTTTTTGAGTTTTACATTTTGTTTTATGGCAATACTTTGTTTCATTGGATTTTTTTTTCCTAGCATTTTGGGTCCCTCATCTATGTGCAGTCTTTCAGCCTTCTGCATATACATACTCTCAGTATTCTGTCTGGCACACTTCTCCTTTTTGTAAGGTTCATACTCTCAATTTGCCCTAAGTGATCTCGCAAGAAATTGATTTGTCAGTTAAAGTTGAAGTATTGACATTGTTTGTTGAATCAAATTTATAGGTATCTTAAAATTGAGGACGTATAAGCAAATGCTACTGATAAAGTGCTGTCTTCTATCATTGTCGCCTCAAATCTTAGTGAACATAAACACAATGTTTCTTTTCTGATAACTTTGCAATCTAACAATATTTCAGTCTTCACAATGTGCATCTTACTGACTTTTATTATTATGATGCAAGTCAGAAAGTATGAGACAGAAATTGCTGGAAAATCTCAGCACATCTGGCAGCGTCTGTGGATAATAATCAGAGTTAACGCTTCCTGTCCAGTGAACCTTGTTAATAACTGATGGTAGCTAGGAAAAGGGTGGTTTTTATACAGAAGATGGAGTGGGATGGGAGAGTAAATGATAGATGGAGATAGAACCCACAGAGAGAGAGAAACTGTTGGACAGATAAAGGAGTAGTTAAAGGTCAGTCTGGGGAGATGAATAGCTGCTAATGGTTTTTTTTTTGGTCAGAAAATTTGCATGTCTCTTTGCTGTTCCAGCAATCAAAAAAAATTCTTCACAGAAATAATTTCACACAAAAAGTCTCCTTATGGGAAAATAGTCATATGGCAAGGGCACTGGCAGACTGCCTGTGGTTTGGGGTTGGGTGGGTTGAGGTTTGGGTTTGTGGGGTGAGAGGTGAGTCTGATGTTATTCTCAACAGCGTCCGCAAATACACTTTTGAGAAAATGACAAAATGATGTCATGAGGAGCATGAACTTCAATCCCTAGCTCAAGAATGCAAAATCCAACTGCACTGCAACGTTGTTATCCCAACGCTTGATCAGCCCAGGGATCAAACATAGTGCCATTTCTTACCTGGTGCAACAATTTATTAACATTCATCCACTGATCCATTTTGTGAGCCTGTAATTGCTGTGTTAAGTTATATTTATTTTGAAGCTTTGTAAATGTTTGCGGTTGGTTTTCTTCACAGGAGAGCTCCCGCCTCCTTACAGCCCAGTGGCTAGTCCTGATGTTGGAGGAGTGCCAGTAATAAACTGTCGTGTGTGCCAATCCCTGATTAATCTGGAGGGCAAGCTCCACCAGCATGTTGTTAAATGCACCATTTGTAATGAAGCCACGGTAAGAATATCTAAATATTATACAAGTCAATGACTAACAGGTAGCACATTATAAAGTGTAGCTTCCCTTGAATATGTATAGTTCTTCCTTTTTATAAATGTACTGAAATTATTTTTTTCTGTACAACACGAAAAATTTTGTTTTTGTGAATTTTGATTTAATAGAATGGGATATGGACATGTAAAGAAATATAGGACATGTTGACTTTCTCGATTTTAACATTTTTGTTTTAGTAATATTGAGTAAATTGGTGCTGAAAGAATGCTGTAGATTCAACAGCACTAAAATTCTCTGTACCCACGTTTTCCCGTTGATTTTCTAAGGCCTGTCATTAAATCTATAAGAAACATTAATACTCGTAGTCTGATCAATCCATCATTTCCCATGTTTGGATCCTGTAACTACAAATCAGTATTCAAGGTTGCAGTGTTTTTGTGTACAAAAAAATTGTTGCTTCAGTTCCTTGAGATTCATGCTGAAATGTATCCACAGTTTATTTCTGCACGTCCACTCTTTTAGAAAAAAGATGTTCTGGATGCAAGATGGATACAGACAAAAAAAAATCAAGGTGTTTTATTTGCTGTTTATTTTATGCATTTCGGTCAAAGGCATGTCTTCAGTTTGGAATGTGTGGGTTAGGAAGTGGCAAAGAATTGCGTGGATGTATCAAAGTATCACCACATAAACATTTTCTCTTGTCAGTTCCCATCTTGTTTGAACTTGTACAAAATTTGACAGCTAAATCCAAAAGTAATTCGTGATGCAACTCTAGTGTCCTTGTAAGATCATGTCCACCAGCAAGCTTTTTGATATTAGGATAAGTGTATTGATATTTAATTGTTCAATTTTTTTGATTTGTGATTGTTTTACGAAGTCAACACAAGTAAGAGAATACTGTAAATGGAGCAATAATTTCATCAGTTACAAACTGAGTTTAAATTGTACTTATGCTACTTGTAAAAAATACATGCTAACACATTTTCTGTAGATGTCCACAGCCTCTTCCCCTCCCTATCATTAGTTTCTTTAAATTTATTTTTGAATCTTACTGATTTATTCGAGGGAGTAACATTTGAAGTTGCCCAATTTTAGTGTTCTGAGTTTCAGGAAGGAATAGAGATTAGTGTGTCCAAGCTTGTTCATGCCATTCATTTAGGTGGTCTAGTATGTAATGTAGGTAGGAACAGAAAGTTGCAAATTACTTTGGATGTAAGAAAGATGTGTCTGAGTATTTTCTAACTCGGGATGATAGAAACTGTGAAGAATGGAGAGATTTAAAGGGATCTATACAGATCTAGGAGACTAGAACAAAAAGTGGGAAGTTGCTAATGAACTGCTGTTCTTTATTTCTAGGGGACTGCAATGCATAAGGAGTAGAAGTTGTACTGTAATGACCTAATGCTTTAGTTGACTAGCATCTGATTTGCTGCTTTGTTTCTAGGCAGTGCATCTTAGGAAGGATATATTTGTTTTGCAGCGGGTGCAGTGTAGGTTTTTGTTTAACGATACATCAATACAGATGTGTTTTAATGTTTTAAATTGAGACCAGGATGCACAGACAAATCTTGCATTCTGTTGAGTGAAGAAGATTGAGAAGTTTAAGATAATTACAGTATTTGATAGTGCAGATAAACTATTGCATCTGATGAGGATGTGCAGAACAAGAGGGTAAACCCTAAAATTACCGTTAGACAATTGAACTGAAGCCCCTTTAAATGCAAGGGCAATCGAAATCTCATTAGCAGATCAAAGCTGTTGGAATATTTCCAGGTTGTCAGTTGCAGTAGTCATATTCTCACTGCTGAGTTGGAAGATCATGGATCAAACACTACACCAGAACCTGAGTACATCACATAAATTAACACTTGAATTGAGTACTGAAAAAATGCCACACCTCATGTTGAAATGGATGTTAAACTGATGCACAGCCAACTCTTAAAACAATGTAAAAGATTTAATGATGTTATTTGAAGATATGCTTGAGTGTTCACGCAGTATCCAGATCAATATCCTCCTTTATTTATACACTGAATGTGGACGTCTCTGTCAAAGTCAGAATTTATTGCTGGTCCCGAATTGGTCTTGAGGTGGTGGTGGTGAGCTGTATTCTTGAACCGCTGCAGTTCATATTGGGTAGGTATATCCAAAGTGAAGTAAGGGAGGGAGTTATCAAATTTTGATCCAGCGAATGTTAAAGGACAATGATATAGTTCCCAATCAGAATGATGACTGACATGGAGGGGCTTGCAGCTGGTGGTGTTCCCATCTATCTACTGCACCTTGTCCTCATCGGTAGTAGAGGTTGTGGATTTAGAAGGTGCTATTGAAGGAGCTGTGGTGATTTAACTTTTAACAAAACATTAAAACTGATTTTATATCTTAGTTAATCTCATTGCAGTTTGAGGACCTGCTCTTCACAAATAGGTTGCTGCATTCCCAATGTTATAAAAGTACCTATTATTTCCCAAGTGCATCATCTGAAGGTGCTATGTAATTGCAGACTTGTTCTTCTTTTCTTGTTTGTTTTTAAAAGACAAAGAAAGCATTCTAAAATACTGCACATATAGTGAATCACTTCGAAAACCAGTCCATTTTCTTAATGACCGAGCAGCTGTTTTGCGCACTGGAGGAATGGCCAATTAGTCTATATTTGGTGGTGTTTGAGGGAATTATGTTCATGGCTGTTTTTGAATGGTGTAACTTGACCATGATCCATCTCAGTAACTGGAGTGGGAGGCAGTGGTATAATAATGGTCGCACTCTCAGTGAGTTAGTAGTAATCTAGACCCTCGGGCTAATTCCCCGGGGACCTGGATTCAAATCCCACCAAAGTATTTGGTTAAATCTGAATTCGGCACCAATCTGGATAATGTAACCACTACTGATTGTTGCAAAAAACCATCTGGTTCACTCGTTCTTTTCTGCTGTCTTTATCTGGTCTGTCATAGATGCAACTCCAAATTCAGGAATGTGGTGAATTCTCAAATGCCATCTGAATAGCTTGCTAAATCATTTCAGTTGTGTCCGTCACTACCAAGTCTAACAAAACCAGTGAATCTGGACGGACCATCTGGCAAATCGAGGCACTGGAAATAACAATGGTAAACTCAGACTTGTTGACCCTGCTAAGCCTTCCTTGCGAACATTGCCAACTTTCATCAAAATTGGGCGATCCGTCCTACAGTCTAGTCCAATAATAGCTTGACATGGTTTGTAAGGTATGATTCCATGAATATCACTATGTCCTAGACATCACCATTGTAAACCTTGAACAAGTCCTGACTCACGATTAAAACAGATGCACCAGAGAAGGCTACACAGTGGTGTGCAGTTGGGAGGGGATTGCATAGGGAGTCCTCAATGTTGACTCCAAACATCATGAAGTCTCATGGTACCAGGTTGAACATGGGCAAGGAAACCTGATTACTGTCCAGTTCTGAAGAAGAGTTGTATTGGACTCGATGTTAATTCTAGTTCTCTCTTCACAGATGCTGACAGATCTATTGAGTCTCCCTAGCACTTTGTTTTTATTTCAGATCCCCAGCATCTATACTATTTTGTTTTTATTTGAGCTCCAGCCAATTTGATATCACACTGGTTTGCGTAGGAATAAGGTAGAACATTTCTGATCTCGAGGAGTGAAGACCAATATCCACAGGTCTCTTTGTAGCCTTCATAACAATGTTTATCTTAGTAATGTAACATTTACCCGATTGATATTATGGAATAACCTGTATCTTGCCCAATGTTTCAGTTGGTGCCAGTAAACTGTGGGCCGAAGGGCTTGTTCCTGTGCTGTACTGTTCTGTGTTCTTCTATATGTGAACCTCGAGCTGCCAGTGGTAGCTGTCCTATAACCGAATTTGATAGTGAGTTTGGGAAGTTTTCTTGCCCAAAGTAACTGGATGTCATTATTTTTTGAGTCATTCAAAGCTATCATGCAGCTGTCACACAGGAAATTAGGAAGGTAAATGGTATGTTGGTCTTCATCGCAAGGGGTTTTGAGTATAGGAGTAAGGATGTCTTGCTACAGTTGAATAGACCCTAGCAGAGATTGCACCTTCAGTATGGTGCATAGTTGTGGTCTCCTCATCGAAAGAAGCATATTTGCCTTAGAGACTGCAGCAGAGTTTTACCAGGCTAACTCCTGAAATAGCAGAATGTCTCATGAAGAAAGAATGAGGAACTGTCCGGTCCGTCGTCTCCTAGCTTTCCAAACAGTGAGATTTTATCTCTTTGAAACGTAGAGAATTGTTGCAGGGCAGGACAGATGGATGCAGTTAAGGTGTTTCCCAGTCAGTATAGAACCAAGGGTCTCAATTGCAGAATAAAGGTGGCCATTTAAGACTAAAATAGGGAGGAATTTCTTCACTCGGTGTGGTGACTCTGGAATATTGTACCTCCAAGAGATGTACATTCTGAAACAATTGTGCCCATATGTTAGAAAATCTGGATAACTTGGGCTGATAAATGGCAAGTAACATTTTCACCACATCAGTGCCAGGCAATGCCCATCTTCAATATGAAAGAATCTAAACTGTTACACCTTGCTGTTCAATGAATCCTCCCCACTCAAAATCTTGGTCGTGAAGATTGGCCAGAAGCAAACTAGATCAGCAAATAAGTGCAGCCTACAAGAACCAGTCAGAGGACAGAAATTCAACAGTGAGGAACTCTCCTCCTTTCTCCCCAAAGCTTGTCTACATGTACGTACAAAGCACAAATCGGGGATTTGAGGGCACACTTTTCATTTGCCTGGGTGAGTGCAACCCTGACAACACTTGAGAAGCTTGACACAATCCAGGACTATCCTGCTTGTCACATCCACTACTTTTCATATTTGAATCCTTCTCCACCGATGCCCAATGACAGTACTTACAAGATGCACTGCAGTAATTCAGCATGGCATCTCAGATCACCATCTAAGTTTGTGTTCTGTATCGTACAGGGCAAAGGTTGCAGGTACATGTAAACACTACCACCTGTAAATTCCCCTCTAATCCACAAACCATCCTGACTTGGAAATGTATTGCTGTCGCTGGGTCAAATCCCTCTTGCAGAATCTGTGGTGAGCTTTCACCACAGGGATTGAAGCAGTACATCTCAGCACCACCTCAAAGGCAGTTAGGTATGGGCAATAAAAGCTGGTGATACCCACATCCTATGAATTTTAAAAAGTACAGTATAAGTTTGTACTCCGTGCTTTCCTGTGCTTTTTCAAGTCGAGGTTGCATGCAACTTATTTCTTCAGAAATCTACACCATTAATCACTCAAAGTTGTCAGCTTATTCATGTATTAATTCTCTATTGGTTTCTTGAACCTGAGCTGTGATGTAGAAAATAGTCAAGTTACTAGGTATTTAATTACCTGCCTTGGACATGAGGGCAATAGATTTACATAGTTTGTTAGTGTTGTATGGAATAATTAAATTTAATCTTCTAAATTGTTGCATTTTCTCAACATTTGTACTTTAAAGCTACCAAAGTAATTGGCATTAATTAATCGGCATAATCTGCAGTTAGGATGCGAGAATACAAACACTGTTGGTTTGGGTGTTCACCATCTATGCTTGTCTTTCTGTTTAGAAAAAAAACTTGCAGAGTTATTTCCTGTGGCAGCTACTTGTAGTCACAGAGGTCTATGTTACAGAGAAAGGGCCTTCAGTTTGTTGAGCCTGTGTTGGACAAAACAATCGATTTGGTGTACAGGTCCATAGATCTCTGAAGGTGTTAGCACAGGTAGTCCGGATGGTGAGGAAGGCATACGGGATGCTTGCCTTCATTAGCTGGAGCGTAGAATATAAAAGAAAGGAAGTCTTTTTACAACTTTATAAATCATTGGTGAGGCCACAGATGGAATAGTGTCCAGTGCTGGACACTACATTATAGGGTCTTGCTGTTCATCATATGTTGCCTTGCCTTGTTTGTCCTATGCAGGTAAATGGGATTTCGTCGAAGACAAAAATGAGAATATCGACTTTGCAACTCAGACTTATCAAGATTGACTTCAGTTTGCCATTGCCATCAGCCCATCTACACCATTCTATATTCTAAAGCCATATTCCTCACTATTTGCCATCCGACTAACATTTCTATCATCTGGAAACTTAACTGATCAATTCTCCTACATTCAAGTCTAAATCATTTTCTAAAGTTTAAATATACCACAAACAGCAAGGGTCTCAGCACCAATCCCTACAGAGCCCCACTGAACACAGGCTTCTAGTCACAAAAACACCCCTTGACAATCGCGCTCTTTTTCCTGCCATTCAGCCAATTCTGGATCCAATTTGTCAATTTTTTTTTTTTGGATCCCATGGACTCTTACTTTTGCTATCAGTCTCCCACGTGGGACCTTATCAAAACTCTTGCTGAATTCCCCATAGACTACATCAAATGCATTGCCCTCATCAACACACTTGGTTACCTCTTTGAAAAATTCATTCAGGTTAGTCCGACATGACCTCCCCTTAACAAAACTGTGCTGACTGTTCTTGATTAATCCCTGCCTTTCCATGCCCCTTGGACTTGCTTCCAATAATTTCCCCACCAATAAGGTTAGACTGACCAGCCAGTAGTTTTCTGCTTTATCTCTTGCTCCCTTCTTGAATAACACTTCAATATTGACTGTCGTCCAGTGATCTGATAGCTTTGTGGCCAGGAGGAATTTAAAATGATTGTCAATGCTCCTGCTATTTCCTCCCTTGCCTCACTCAACAGTGTAGTCCTGTTGCAGTTCTCAGTTGATCAGTTATTCTTAAATCATTTTGTATGGATAGCAGAAAATATATTTGAGCAAAGTATTATATTCAGTTGAAAGGCAGGATCATGGAAGGAAACATTTCTTTTTGTAATCCTGGCTGGTTTGAGTCACTTCTTGAATGTTTTTGAATAATTTAGACACACTCAGTCTGCAATTAGCAGGATGTGACTTATGATGTCATATGAGGGTCTGCTGAGGCCTCCCTATATATTTATTAATGAGTAACGTGAGGGAATAGAAAACCACAAATTTGTCAATGACGCAAAGGCAGTAGTGTACGTAATGTTTATGAAGGCATAAAGTTACAGGGAGAGATCACTAAGTTAAGTGAACAGCAAAACTGTGGTAAATGGATTTCATTGTAGACAAATATGAAATATTGACTTTGCATATTCAAAACGTAAACCGAAGCACTTTCTAAATAGAAACAACAGAGATTCAAAAGTACTTGGGATCCAAGTATTTAGTTCATTAAAATGCCAGGAAAGGGTACAGAAGGGAACACAAAAAGCTAATGGAAGTTGGCCTTGATATCAAGAGGACTACAAAGAAGAGGACTGGAAGTCCTGTTTGGAATTCAAAGGTATGGGATGATTTGATCAAAGTTTAAAATGTTAAGAGAACAGTTAGTTAGAAACTTTGTGAGTTGGGAAGATAAGGAAAAAGGCCATAGTCTGTTTAAAACAGACCTTTCAGGAGTGAAATGCTTGTACACGGTAATTAAAAATGTGGGACACTCTTCTGCACAGAAGTATTTGATGCTAGATTGACTATAAATTTAAAATCTAGATTTCTAGTTAACCATTAACCACAGTCATTTAGGGATACAACGCAAAGGTAACCAAAATCAAATTATGTCTCACACTAAATAATGGATAAAAAGTTTGTGTGTTCCTAAGGAAATGACCTACACAATGTTTAGATTGCCAGTATTTCCATAGGAATAACTATTTATAACTTTCAGGACTCTGACAAATTATGTATTTTACATTTTGTGCAACATTACTTCAACTTAAACCAGCCTTGTAAAATTCATAATTTGTGTTTTAAGATATTTGTGGAAGATACCTGTAAATAAGAATTGTTTTTTTTTCTCCTTTGGAAAGTACGTCTTTTAATTAAATGGTGTTTGTTTTTCAGCCAATCAAAAATCCTCCATCAGGGAAGAAGTATGTACGATGTCCTTGCAATTGTCTCCTTATTTGCAAGGACACATCGCGACGCATTGGGTGTCCAAGGCCTAACTGGTTGGTATGAACTTGCTGCATTTTAGTTTTAGGAATTTAATTCTATCGTTGGAGCTTGATGAACTCTTCAGTAATCCATTTTGACAGCCTATAGCTTAGACCAAAGGTCATTGTCACTTCTAGTTATGCATCTCTCTGAGATTCCACCTATTTTTTGGTCAAGTTCTGACATGGAGAATACATGAGAAAATTTCCAGCGCAGGTATTAGAATATGCAGATATCATCCGATGAAATTACTGGCACTTGCTGCTGTCGATGATCTTTAAAATGGTCATTGTTTCACTATCTTGTACTGATATAATAGTACCATATTTCAAAATGTGCTTTACAGAAAATGTCTTTTTGCCAGAAAGAGCTGTTAAAAGGTATGCTAGCTGAGATATTTCAACTAACTAATTAATCTGGAATACTTATGGAGCTTTAATTAAGCATTTGAAAATGGCAGAGGAATTTCACGTAAGTGTTCTGGGGAAGGCAGTGAGCAGAAACTAACCTTGTATTTAATTATTCTTTCGTGGTGTGTGAGTATTGCCCACAAGCCCAACATTTGTTCATCATTGCAAATTGCACTGGAGAAAGTGTTGAATCAACTTGCTGAGCCACTGAAGTCCATTTGGTGTGTACTGTTAGGAAGAGAGAGCAAGGATTTTGACCCAGTGACGGAACAGCAATAAAGTTCTAAGTCAGGATGGTGTGTTGCTAACATACAAACATGCGAATCAGTAGCGGGCATAGGCCTTTTAACCCTTCCAGCCTCCTCCTCCATCTGCATGGCTGATCTGTCTGTAATCTTAAATTCGCATTCCAGCCTTTTTTGATGACTTTATACTCTCTTGGGTTAGCAATAATCTGTCTACCTTTTGTCTTAAAAATATTCAAGAACTCAGTTTCCACCAAGCCTTTAGTTCCAAAGACTCAATAGCCTCAGAGAAAAAAAAATTGCTCAATCTCTATTTTAGTGACTCTAGTGCTAGATTCTTGATTAAGAGGAAATCGGGCATAGAAATTGGGGTTGTAGGGTAAATTATAGGTGGTAATGTTCCTATGAACCTGATGCCCTCGTCCTTCCAGGTAGTAGAGGTTGCAGTGTTGGATGGTGCTCTTTAAGGATCCATGATGAGTGTTGCAGTGCATTTTGTGTATGTTACACATTGCTGTTGACTGTGAGCAGTGGAGGGAGGGAATGCTCAAGATGATCTATATGGCGTAGATCAAGTGAGCAACTTATTTTCTGCACTATGTTAAGCATTCTGCATGTTGTTAGAGCCATACTCATTCAGTTAAGGGGAGAGTAATTTATCATATTTGCAACTTGTGCCTTTTTGATGGTGCGTAGGTTTTGAGGAGTTATGCAGGAAGTTACTGTGGAATCTCTAGCTTTTGATTTTGTTGTTGAAGTTGCAGTATTTGTGTGACAAGTCTAGTTAATTCTCTGGTCAAAGATAAGCCCAGGATGTTAACTGTAAGGGATTCAACATTGGTTTTATGTCAAGGCAAGATCAGCTCAAGTTCCTCCTTTTGGTCACTGTTGCAAACATTGTCCTGTCATAGACACTTCAGACCATGAAGATTAGTGAGGACGAGGTTAACTAACTAGGTGCTTTTCCCATATGTTGGTTCTTTTGCAACTAAGCACGGATCCAGTCTGACAGTCCCATGTTTTTTGTGACCTAGTCAGTAGCAGGATTACTGAGCTACTCTTGGTGATGCAAATTGATGTCACTGATATTCTACCTCCGAAAGCAATAGTGGACACATTGATAATCATCTTCCAACATGTTATAGATTATGGAATGGTTCCAGCAAATTGAAAGGTATAAAATCTTAATAATACTTCAGAAGGGATGGAGAGATAAAACTGCGAATTACAGACAGTCATACAGCACGGAAATAGTCTCTTTGGTCCAAACATCCCAAACTTGACTAGTCCCACCTGCCTGCTCCTGGCCCATATCCTTCCAGGCCATTCCTATTCATGTACTTATCTAAATATCTTTTAATTGTTATAATTGTGCTCACATCCGCCACTTCCTCAGGAAGTTCATTGAACACATGAACCACCCTCTATGTTAAAAAAAAAGAAAAAAAAAAATTTGCCCCTCATGTCTTTGAGTCCCATTCCCCTCAGCGTAAAAATGTGCCTCCCTAGTCTTGAAATGCCCCATCCTCTAGAAAAGAAAGCTACTATTAACTCTATTTATACCTCTAATTATTTTATAAACTTTTATCAGGCTGCCTATTTACATCAGTAGCTGGGAAAATGGCAGGATGTAATAAATGGACACTTGGAAAATAATGATCTGATTTGACATTAGTCAAAATGTATGCAAAAATCAGTGTTTGTTGAACCAATTGGAATTTTTTTTAGGGTGTTACAAACCGAATCGATTAAAGTAAAATTGGTGGGTGTAGTCAGGATTTTCAGGAGACTTTTGATAAAGTTCTCCACATTATAGAAGGTAATATACTGGCATAGATTAAAGATCAGTTCACAAGCAGAAGACCGAGAAGGAAGAAGTGGGTTTTTCTCAGGTTGTCAAGCTTCTTATGGGGTGCCACTATGATCAGTACTCTGGTTTTAACCTTCACAATGTATATCAGAGATATGGATATCAGGACCAGATGTACTACTACCAGCTTGCTAGGTGGGAATGTGTATTGTGAAGAGAAGATGCAAAATGGCTAAAAGAGGATTTGCACAGACTTAATAACTGGGCAGAGATATAATGTGTAGAAATGAGATTACCTATTATGGTAGGAGGAAAAGATATATATGTTATTTCTTAAATGATAAGAAATTAGAAAGCCAAGATATAAGTTGCTGAAGGCTAACCTACAGGCACAGTTAGGAACGCTAGTCGTATGTTTAGCCTTTGTCATACAGCAGTAGAGAAATCTTGCTTCGGTTGTATAGAAGCATGGGTAGACTGCACCTGGAGTATTGTGCAGTTTTCCTCGTTTTATCTTAGGAAGCATATTATTGTCACGGGAGAAGTGTAATGAGGGATCACCAGACTTGTTCCTGGGCTGTCGGGACTGTCCTCCGAACAGAGATTAGGAAGTTGCGCCTGTGTTCTGTAGAGTTTTGAAGAATGAGAGACAATTTCATTGAAACCTACAAAACACTTAATGATAGATAGATAGACAGTGTAGATGCAGGTAATAATTTTTCCTTAGTCAGGAGCCTAGAATCAAGGGGCAAAAAGTAAGGGGGAGGCCGTTTTAGACCAGTATGATGTGACCTCTTTTATTCAGAGTCCTGTGGCAGCTGAGACTTTGAGTATGTTTAAGATGGAGATTGACTGACTGATTTCTAAATACTAATGACATCAAGGGATTTGGGGATAGAGTGGGGAAAACGGTAATGAAGTGGATAATCATGATCATGTTGAATGGTGCAGCAAACTTGAGGGGCTAAGTGGTCTTCTCCTATGTTCCTTGTTCTTTGCCGACATTCCACGAGATGCCAGTATTCCACAGAAGGCACTGCAGCTGATTCTGTACCTATTACTAATGCAAAAGAGATGATTTCAAGTAAAAGTACAAATCATGAGCTGGAAAAAGTGTTCAATTATTAATATAATGTTAGCAATCAACTTAGACAGTTTGTTTATTATTGAACTGAATGATATCAGTTTGGGGTTTGAGATTTTATCTGGAATAATCTCACCCTTTATGTCCAGCAGCGGAGCCAAGTTGCGAAAATGCTGATATACAGTGATAGATAACACAGTGTGGAGCTGGAGGAATGGAGCAGGCCAGGCAACATCGGAGGAGCAGGAAAGTTGACCCTCCTGAGCCACAATGTCAACTTTCCTGCTCCTCTGCTGCCTGGCCTGCTGTGTTCCTCCAGCTCCACACTGTTATCTCAGACTCCAGCATCAGCAGTTCTTACTATCTCTGATAAACAGTGATAAATGTTTTCAGAGTTGTTAATCTCAAAGTTTAGTATAAATACGTACTCTAATGCAGCACTTGTTTCCCCACAGTAGACGCATAATAAATTTGGGTCCAGTGATGCTGATCCCAGAGGAACAACCTGCTCAGCCTGCCTTGCCAGTGCAACCTGAAGGTACACGTGTGGTGTGCGGACATTGTGGGAATACCTTTCTGGTATGTATGTAGCTGCTATGTGAATAGTAAGATAGTTGAGAGGATCTGCCAGCTCCAGTAGCAATTAGAAAAGACTTACCATGAATTACACAATATTTATGCGGTAATTTGCTCTCCATTACATTTACTTGCTTTGATTAGTATATTTTCGCTGCACATTAAACAGAAATTGGAATGATAATGGAATATTGTTTATTGCAAGAGAAATGGAAGATAAAAGGATTGTAGTTTTACTGTGGTTTTACAGGGCGCTGTTGAGACAGCATCTGGGAGAGCTGAATATAGTGTTGGTCTCCTTGTTTAAGTATACAAATATATTAGAAACAGTTCAGAGAATGTTCACACAGTTGGTACTTGGGGATTGGATGGAGTTAAAGGGGAGAGAAGTGTAGTTGTGGATTCTTTACCTTATAAGGAAAGGTTGGACAGAGCCTGGGCATTATCTTATGGAGTTTAGAAGACTAACATATAATCTTATCGACATGAGATCCTGGCAGAGTTCATGCAATAAAGTGACTTTATTGAAACATGCAAGGTTCTTAGAGGATTTGACGGGATGGATGCAGAAAGGTTGTTCCCCGTTCTGGGGAGAGTCTAGGACCAGAAGAGACCATCTTAAAGCAAGAAGTCACCCATTTAAGAACAAGATGAGGAGGAATTTCTTCTCTGGAGGTAGTGAATCTGTGGTTAAGATAGATTTTTCATCAGTAAGGGAATCCGCATTTATGGGAGGAAAAAGCAGGGAAGTGGAATTGAAAATCCAATCAGGGATGATCTCTTTGGAGTGGAGTCCCAAAACTGTTCACAGTATTCTAGTTGTGAGCTGACCAGTGCCTTGTATAGTTTTAGCAAAACCATCCTACTTTTATACTCCATTCTGTTTGAAATAAGGGGGCCAACTTCCATTTGCCTTTCCTGTTACCCACTGAAATTGGATGCTACCTCATGATTCAAGACTTTCAAATTTCTCCTCTGTAGCTTTCTGCAGTCTTTCTCCATTTAAATAATATTCAGCTTCTCTTTTAAGAGTGCATAAACTTACATTTCTCCACATTATATTCCATCTGCTTAGATCTTGCATGCTTGCTCAACCTGTGTGTATCCCTTTGCAGACTCTGTGTCATCCTCAGCACTTGCCTTTCCACCTATTTTTGGATCATCTGCAAACTTGGCTGTAAAACATTAATACACCTCATCCAAGTCATTAATATATATCACAACTAATTGTGGTTCCAGCACTGCTCCCTGTGGCACACCAATAGTTACAGATTGCTGCCTGAAAATGCCCTCTTATCCAGCTCTCTGCTTTTTATTAGTTAGCCGATCCTCTATCCATTCTAATATGTGATTGCCAACATCTTGGGATCTTATTATATTAAGTAGTCTGATGTGTGGTGCCTTTATCAAGTGCTTTCTGAAAATCCAAATACATTACATCTACTGCTTCCCATTCATATGTCGTGCTGTTGCCTCCTCAAAGAATTTGAATAGTGAACCTGTCAGGCATGATTTCCCCTTCATGAAGCCATGCAGACTTTCAGTCATACTTTGTATTTTAAATTCTCTGCTATCACATCCTTTGTAATAGACTTTTAACATTTTCCAAACAACAGACATGAAGCTAACTGGAGAAACTAAAGTGTCTGGAATGTGTTCAAGAAACTCTATAACAGTAGGTTTGAAATCCAATCAGAATGGAGACTTTGCGAGGCATATTTTAAAAATCAGGTGGGTCGTAATACCGTAGGGGAATGTTTAAGCAACTATGATGATTGTATCACGAGGATTAGGCTGACTGTGGAAAAGGACAGTGAATAATGTAGAGAAAACATAATTATCTGGATATAAGAGTAGATCTGTACAAGATAAATTGGAGGCAGAGGTTAGTAGATAAGACTGTCGTTGAGCAATGGGCTACCTTCACAGTAATAGTATTTTGGGCACAGTCAAGATATTATCTATTATGTGGCTGAGGTCTGAAATCTTCTGCCCGAGTGTCTGGCAGAGGCAGGTTTAATTGAAGCCAGTGAAAGGGAATTGGAGTATCATCTGAAAAGTAAGAATGTGCAGAGTTGTGGGGATGAGGCTGGAGAATGGCACTGAATTAATTGTTCATTCATAGAGCCAGTGTAGATATTACATATGCACACTCCTTTTATACTGTTCACCATTATTAGACAAGGCATTGCTTGTTTGGGAAGTGTTTTAAGAAAAGCAATATACGACATATATAGAAAATAACACTTGGAATAGTCAATTTGACTACTATTAATGCACTGTTACAAAAGTAAAAGATATGCTTTTTTAATGTAAAAGGTTAGCTTCACATATCCATCTGGCCTGAAAGCTCTAGAAATTATTTCTTTTGCCACTTTTTTGCTTTTATAACTCTACTGCTTGTCTTGATTTGCAACTTGCCTGTTATTTCACCGATCAAATTCTCAATGCTAAAGTGAGCTCGATATCTGGTGATGACTGAGACACTATTCACAAATGAGCTGTTGCTTGTGAATGATGTGAACCTTCTTTTTTCTGTAGTGAATATGTCTTTTCCGCCATCTGCAAAAATGCACTATGGGAAGCAAACGGGGAGGCAACGGCCTAGTGGAATTGTCGTTGGACTGTTAATCCAGAGACCCAGAATGTTCTAGGGACTTGAGTTCGAATCCTGCCATAGCAGATGGTGGAATTTGAATTCAGTAAAATATCTGGAATTAAGAATCTAATGATGACCATCAATCCATTGTCGATTGTTGGAAAAACCCATCTGGTTCACTAATGTCCTTTAGGGAAGGAAACGGCCATCCTTACCTGGTCTGGCCTACATGTGACTCCAGACCCACAGCAATGTGGTTGACTCTGAACTGCCCTCTAGGCAGTTAGGGATGGGCAATAAATGCTACCTAGCCAGCAACTCCCTCATCCCATTAATGAATAAAGGGAAAAAAAAAAATCCACAATAGATTTGATTAACTGCACATCTGAAGAAATTGTTCCTGTTTGAGCTGAACATTGAGTAAATTCATCAGGCACCTAATCATTTATAGCGCCTGACCAAAAGGTCAGACTGTGCTCAGGCTGTTTGAGAGAACCTCTCTTTGTTTGGGTGGGTAATATTAGTTCAATATTTCCTTGCTAGCCTGTCATTTTAGAGCTTTGTGTCAGTCTGAAAATGAACTTAGAAGTTTATAGAATCCCTACAGTGTGGAAGCAGTCCATTGAATCTATGTCAACCTTCCGAAGAGCATCCCACCAAGACACACCCCCCTACCCAATCTCTGCATTTCCCACCCTAGACAGAATGGGCAATTTAGCATGGCCAATCTACCTAACCTGCACATCTTTGGACTGCGGGAGGAAACTAGAGCCCCCGGAGGAAACCCATGCAGACACTGGGAGAAAGTGCAAACCCCATGCAGACAAAATTGAACCCTGGTCCCTGGTGCAGTGAGGCAACAGTGCTAACCACTGAGCCACCATGCTGCCCCAACAAAGGTGCACAGCATGGGGCTTGAACCCAAGCCCTGAGATTAACAGTCTCATGATCTACCGATTAAGTATGAAACCTGTATGTTTGTGAAAATAGTAAATCAACAAAATACGTTTTGGTTACGTTTTTCAGGAAGCTTAGAAATGGTCTCTCTTGGGGCTTTGCAGATGAGAAAACTTGCACATTCTTGGTTTAACCTTTGAAAGAATATTTAAAAACAGCTTGCTAATTTCTATTAACAGGCATTGGTCTAATGCCAGTCCTTTGACTGAAAGATTAGTTTATGGCATTTTTAAATTTCCATTTGAGCCTACATTTTAAAAATTGTTCTCTTCTCTCAAATGAACAGAAACCTGACTACATGGGGAAAAGAAAGGGGAAAGATCTTATTTTAACAAGGAACTAGAAAAGATGGTAAAGATAAACTGGTAGCAATGGCACATTTGGGTCATTAAACGTAATATGGAAAAGTGAAGTATTTTTGTTGGAAGAATGAAAGAGAATTTGAACAGAAGATGCGGTTTTAAATGAGGTATAGGAATAGACTAAAATCTGGGTGCTTCTGTTATCATCGGCAGGGTGGCTGAGAAGTAAGGTGATTGGCAAAAGCTGACAGGTGACATTCAGAAAATCTTTATTACCCTGAGTGGTCAAGATTCACTGTGCACTGCCTGAGTGGGCAATGGAGGCAGAGTTATTCATGGCTTTCAAGAGAATATTGAATAATTAACTGTGAAGAAATCTAAAGGGCTGTAGAGAAGTGGGACCTGCTGAGTTGTTCAGCTGACCTAGCTGAGAGCTAACATGGAAAAGGCAAATTGAGTGGCTGATTCCTGTGTTTGCAATATTCTATGATTCTAGAGAGCTGGTGATATACAAAAAAATCTTTGAAGATGGTTCTACAAGTTGAAAAGGTTGTATAGTCTTCCAACCTGAATGATACCACCTTCTTGGAGAGGGTGCACAGGAGATTTATTGTAATGGTGTCAGGGAATGAAAGACGTCAGATGTACAGCAGGACTAGAGAAACTGGAACAGTTGAGAATTTAGATGCGTTCAAATTTGTTAAGTGTTTTGGCAGAGAAACTGTTTACGTTGGCTCAAGAATTAGTAACCAGAGAACATGACTGACAAAAGAGCAGGGAGATGACTTCAAGCCCTGAAGGAGAGTAATACCTGAAACATTGACTTCTCCTTCCCTCCAATTGGGGTCCAACTGGGGATGCTGTTAGGAGTGGATGAGTCGTCGAGTGCCTGGCAGATCCCTGGAGTCAGGAGGCAGCAAAACTACCTTTACCCGCCTCACCACCACCACCACTGCCACTGCCGATACACTTCCAGCACAGTTTGCAAATCTTTGTCAGGCAGCAGTAATACTTAAAAATGAATGTACTAGACTTCCGTTTTGAGAGATACAGGATGAGTTAGGCCAGTATGTGTCACTTGCAAGTTTTCTGTTTTCGAATAATGTTAAAATGTTGCCTCATCTTCAGGAGATACGTTAGCATTCTTTTGTCTGCTGAAGGGGTTGCTAACAGGACAATGCTGCGGGCCCTCCAGATAGCCCACCCTGCTGCATGTTCTGCCCCACTGTCCTTGATTGGACACAGCTCCCAGAGGTAGCCTCCCACCAAGATTGTGGACCCAGCCAGCCAGACGACATCAGCAGCGTCAGCATTTGGTCCCTACTTCTGGAATTCTTCAAAAGTGGTTAAATTGTGCCCTCAGAGTCTCGCAACCCATTCATAACCTGAGTCATTAAGTTGAACAATTCTGTTCACTGGCACTGAAACCACTTTTGTTACATCATGGGAAAATTTCTGTGAATGCCCATGTCAAATCAATGTTGTAGTTGGAAAATGTATCAAGCATTTTCCCTTAGAAGGGAATGGAGGAACAGGAAGATTTAAGGCTTGAGAAATGGAAAGCTGTTGGTGACCTCTGGAGACATTGTAGGGAAAAAAAAGTTTTGCCTCTGACCTGATTTTGTTTTGTTTTTGTTTACAGTGGATGGAAGTTAGGTTCAACACTCTGGCAAAATGCCCACACTGCAAAAGAATGTAAGTTAAAATCATTTTATGGAAAATGTGATTCTGATGTCTTATCAACTACAGTTGTTTTACTTTCGAACCATTATTGTCTGCTTTCTGTATCTAAAGTTGAAAGATCCTTTTTTCAAAAAAAAAACTAAGTATTGAAAGGATATGAATGATTTTCATTGCTCACTTACCATGGCTATTTGCTCACGAGAAAAATGACAAGAAAGGTTTCTTTTGTAATTCAATTTGGCTTTAATGATTGCCAAAGGTGAGGGCTACATTTCAGCCTGTTTGGAATCGATGGGATAATATTTGGTTCATTGTAATTTACGGAGTTCTGACATTATTGAGCTGTGATGGTCTAATCATGAGTTTTGAATGATGGATCCTCAAAGGAAAAGGCATATTTCTTTCTCCCCTGCCTGTGCACAGTCTCAGTTTTACTATTTCAAGTTTGATTGTGTGAGGGATAAAATGGCCATTTAATAATTATTTTAGCAGACTGCACACAAACGTGAGCTTGAATAGCTGTCCACGTTAAAAGTTGTTCAGTTTATGTAGTTATTAGATCTTACAGCAAGTTTGTTTGCAATGTTATTTTTTCAGAATTTTGTATAGTTGTTTTACTAGAACTTCTGAACCTAGACCCCGCTTTGTGGGTTTTACGAAAGTCGTCCTGAGACAGGTTGGTTAATAAACCTGGAAGACTGATTGATTTAGCTTGGTTTCTTGGGCTTCAGTCAACCTGATAATTGAAATGAGGCAAACACGGCTTCACAGAAGGTAGGTGCTTTCACAGAACTGCTAATGGACTAGGAAGAATGGGAGTCCTGCCCCTTCTGCTCCACCTCCTGGCAGCCCCACATTTACACAAATGTAAAAGCCATCACGATTAGGAATAAGAACCTCTTCCCTCCTCCTGTCAGAGTTATGGATTTGCCTAACCTGGTTTTGTGGCCTGCTTTGGGTGCAGCCCATCTAATTGACTGACCTCTGGACATTGAACCCATCAGGACCAAAACAAAACCTAGAATTAATAGCATGTGAAAAAACAGACTTGAGGGCTTTTCACTCAAAGCCTTCCCTGTTCTTCTCATCAATGGGATATGTTGTATAGGTATCCAGAGTAAGGTTTCTGGTGTGATTTTCTTATTACTGCATTTTTGAGTATTTTCACATTCACACAATTGGACTATACCTGGTAGTTAACATCTGCAGTTCTGTTGGTTTTTTATTCTTGGTAGTTTCCTGTGATCGACATTACAGCAGCACTGTACAAGCAGATACCCTGAAAATGTGCACAATTACTGTCAATCTCAAATAATTTGCATTGCACAAATACAAACTGTCATTGAAACTATAAAGACTTACAAATGTCCAAACTATGAATAGCATTCAATGTATCAAATATGTTTCCAACGTTAAATGTTTGATAGACGGGTAAGTAAGAAACAACAAGGCATGGTGAGGTATCAAGATATATTTTTCAATGAATGTGTCCCTAAGTATGCAGAGGGTTAGAGGAGGGGTCTCTGTGCCACTGATTGCTGGGTAAAAGATAACCTTTACACACAAGCCAAGAACTTCAGTCGGTTGAGGAAAGGTTTAGGGAATTGGGTGACGTCAAATTGGGGTGGGTATGCACACACATTTCACGAAGTGGTTGTCTGAAATTGTGCAGAATATTTAAGTTGTAGAGAGGGGAAAAGTGAAATTTATTTAGTCAGGTTCAGAGAGAGAGAGAGACGATGTGTTTTCCCTTTTTGGCATATTTGCCTTTGTTTGGTTCTCCGTTTTCTCCTATCCTTTGGTGGCTTGCTGATCCTTGCAACTTTCCACAAAAGTTAAAGATTTGAAGTAGAAAAGATGGTAAATGTGTTGGTGATCTCCCTTTTAAAGTTCTCAAGACTCTTTGAATAGTTCCTTGAGAAATGACAGACTAGTTAACCTAACGTCAGTCATAGGGAAAATCCTAGAATGCGTAATGAAGAGTGCAGTAAAAGGGCACTTGGAATGTAGAGACAGCATGATTTCTACAAATGTCAAACATCAGTGATACAGGGATCGTACAGTGAAATGATAGATGATCAACTGTGATCTCACGAAATGACTCTGCTTTAAGAGCTGAATGGCCTACTCCTGCTATTATTTCTTGTGTTACGAAACCACAAGTAAAAATGATCAAGATGAGAGATGCAATAAATCCGATAACAACGTTTTAAAAAGGTCATGTGGTCAGAACATGACGTGATCAAACCCTTGGGAAGGCCTTCAATGAGAATTCGCAGCCCTACACCGTGAGTATATCTGCTGTAGATGAGCTACGAACAATCTACTATCGAGCCTCTTAACATTTCAAACATTTAGCCAGCTGCAACAGAGAAAGAAATGTTCCACCACCACCTGTACCCCTCCGAGTTGGTTGAGATCTGTTAACCACTCCAAGCCCACAGCCGGCTGACCCTACACAGGGTATTAACATACCAAAATGTGTCTCCCCTCAGTGTGAAAGGGCCACAAGGATGGTAATAAACTAGGTAACTTAAGAAAAAGAAAATAAACAAGTCAAATCCACTGACAGAATTTGCCACAGTTCCAGGTGAGGGTAGAGGAAGAAATGAATTTTCCACCGAGTGAGTAAGAGGAGTGGCATGTTAGAGACAAAAACCTTAATCACATTTAAACTTACTTGGCTATAAGTTTGAAATGACCTAACCTGCAAGGCTAAAGAGGTTATTGTTAGCACTGCTGAGCTTGTCTTTCTCATCATTTTTCCATTCCTGCCACCTGCATGTATTAGGTTATGTGTCCCATGTAGCATTGTTTTTCAGAGTAGCAAGAATACAATGAAGTGCAAGTTGCCACGAAGATAATAAGTGCACCTTACAGGTACCCTGAAAAATATGTTGGTTTCTTAGGGGAATCATTGAATTCTTCATTTTTCTGTTCCATGTCTATAATATTTTCACTGTCTGGGAACTTTTACTGAAAACTTACTGAAATAATGAAGAGGGGAGGAGCAAAGGAATTCATTTGGTAGTGTAAACAAATTACTAAAATCTAGTGTACAGCAGTGAAGAATAACTACAGTTCAATAGAATGTTGGCCTCTATCTTGGTGCCTAGAATGTCTCTATTGGGCAAACCCCATGTGAGTAATGTGCTCAGTTTGGGTACCACGCCTCAGGAAATGAAAGTTGGTCTTGGCAGGAGTAACCGTGAAGATTCACCAGAATAATACTGGGATTTAAAGGGGTAAGTTATGAGGACCAGTTGATAACTCGATTTCTATTCCCTTGAGGTTTTCTGAAACATTTTGAGTTGGGTGTTGAGGGTGAGGGGTGAGTACTAATCAAACTGTGTTTATGCTGTTTAAAAACTTCCAACATTTTTAGTTGTTCATGGAATGTGGTTGTTGCCTGGTTTGGCTTCCATTATTGCCCATTCTTCTTCCCCTGGGTGAACAGGTGGTACGGTGCAGTGTTGAACTTCAGCAGGCCTTGGAGTGTGGAGACACTCACCATGCTGTTAGGAAGTTCCACGATTTTGCTCCAGTGACAGTGATTGTATATCAAAGTCAGGATAGTGAGTGGCTTGGAGGGAATTTGCAGATAGTAGTGTTTCCGTGCAACTGTTGGCCAAGTCTTTCCAGATGGTAGTGGTTGTAAGTACAGTTTTGGTATGTTACGGCAGTACATCTTTGTAAATTGTACACACTGCTGCCACTGTAGTAAATATTGAAGACGGTGGATATGGTGATAATCAAGGGGCCTGGATGATGTGAAGCTTCCTGAGTGTTGAGGCAATGCTCGTCTAGGCAAGTGGACAGTACTCCATCACAGTCCTCCCTTGTGCCTTGTCAATGGTGAATAGGAAAAAACAAAACAATGAACTGCGGATGCTGGAAATCAGAAACAAAAACAAATTGCTGGAAGAACTCAGCAGGTCTGGCAGCATTGGTGGAGAGAAAGGAGAGTTAATGTTTCAGGTCCAGTGATCCTCCTTCAGAACAATGGTGAATAGGCTTTGCTAGATGGGGAGATGAGTAACTCAATGCAGGATTCCGAGCCTCTGACCTACTCTTGTAGCCACAGTATTTAGTGTTTATGGCAAGTCTGGTTTTGTTTCTGGTCAATGGACCCAGGATGGTGGATTCAGCAAATATGATTAATATGTAATGGTTAGATACTCTCTTGTTGAAGATTGACACAGGTACCCGGTAATGACTATCTGGTGAAGCTGTTTTCCTCGGGTGAGCAACTCGCAATAAGTTGACACATTCTGAAATGTGTCACTACTTAGAGCATAGATGATAGATCATAGAATCCCTACAGTGTGGAAACCAGCCCTGCAGCCCAACAAGTCCACACTAACCCTCTGAGCATCCCACCTAGACCCATCCCCCTATAACCCACCTAATCTACATGTCTCTGAACACTACGGGCAACTTAACATGGCCAATCCACCTAGCCTGCACATCTTTGGCCTGTGGGAGAAAACCAGAGCACTTAGAAATCTGGGACTCTTTCCAAATGCTCTCAATTCTGAATCATCAGTTAAGTCATGAAGAAATGAGAGAGATTTTCATAGAGAAAGTGTATCCAGGCATATACAGCAAATGCTCTAAAGAGATACATATCAAACATGATTTGTTTTTGTATGAATGAACAGGTTTAAATGAATTAGACGATGAATGGCATTCCCTTGCATTGCTACCAAAATAACCTTCCTTGTAGAACAGATGCTTAAATTGCATACTTAGCCATTCTGTTTTTCTGTTGCGTTCTTAAACTAATTGTGGATACACTGTGATGTGATACCCTAAGTGGTGTTAGCTGTACTGTGCTATTATATGTTTTGTGTGACAAGCTAGCTTCCAGCTTGTCTCCATTTTTAAGCAGATTTGTGTTAAGTTTGTCTGCAATCTGAGTAGCTCCAGGTCAGTGGGAGGGTACACCTGTGGTGTTAGTCAGATGCTGCAGACTGAAAGGGATGGTATTCCGGAAGCTAGTTAATCTCTTGCCGTGTAGTCTCTCAGTTGGGGATGGGATGTGTGTCGGTTTTCCTTGTGCTTTTAGTTGTTCCACATTGTGCTGTATTTTGATGAATTGAAATATGTTGATTTAGTGAGAATAGATTAGGAGCATGTTATGATACCTAATGTGTATCTTTGATCCTCCAAGGTGATTATCATTGACTATACAGGTGCAATTCTTATTCCAGTTGGAAGGAGACCCCAGAAATCTTGGGCAACAGGTTTGGGAAGAACATGATTTCAGTGGCATTCTGTTATTCACTGTCAAATCTCGCTTTGATTTGCCTGATACCTTGTTGGGATAATAAGGATCATTAGAATCCCTACAGTGTGAAAGGAGGCCATTCAGCCCATCGAACACGCACTGATCTTCTGAAGAGTATCCCACCCAGAAGTACTCCATCCCTGTAACACTACATTTCCCATGACTGATCCACCTAGCCTGCATATCACTGGACGCTATGGGCAATTTAGCATGGCCAGTCCGATTCATCTGCACATCTTTGGACTGTGGGAGGAAACTGGAGCATGTGGAGGAAGCCCATGCTGACATGGGCAGAATGTGCAAACTCCACACAGACGGTTGCCAGAAGCTGGAATCGAACCCGGGTACCTGGCACTGTGAGGCAGCAGTGCTAACCACTGAGCTACCTCACGGCCCTGCGTCTGCCAGACCGTCTGAGTTTCTTTAGCAAATTTGATTTTTGTTTTAGTTTTAAATGTAGTTACATTACACTGATTATTGATAGAGTTCTATGCATTGGGTGAAGGTAGGCATCAATAAAGGCCATGCATTTGAAATCTTTTGCTAGGAAAAATTACAAGGAACGTACCTGGTTGTTCTGGTAATGTACTAAGCCACTTCCAACATTGCAAAGTAAGGAAGTAGCATGCTGCCAACTCCTTCCACAAAATCGTTATTGTGTGTCTCTAAGAAGAACATACACCTCCAGCTTCCTGAATTTTATCACTCATTTATCCTTTCTGGCTGTCATCTTTGCTATCTCCACTTACATTCCTGCTGCTGTACTGAATCTCTACCTCTTGTCCAAATATTTCCTGGCAGGAGTGACTGACAGCAATATTCACTGAATCATTGAAAAGGGAGATAGTACTTGAAGACTGGAGAGCAACAAATGTATGAGTCCTTTAAAGGCAAATAGCCACCTTTAGCAAGTAGGTTTACATTATGTTTACATTACACTGTCTACTGATAGTAGATGGGGTAAAGGTAAGCATTAAAATGTTCTAAAACAAACTTTAAAACACAAAGTTTTCAAATAAATTTTGCTTTTTAGTAGCAAATAGACAGAAAATTCTGGAGCTCTTAATCAAGGATAAAACTGGGCAAATGTAAACTAACTGGAAATGTGTTCTCAAAAAATTTTATGCCAAAGCATTTGCTGTAATTCAGCTCAAGTTCACAGTCATTGGCAAAGCAAATAAATCTGAGAGATACGTTTGCTTTGCCACTGACCCTCGTAATCTCTCTGTGAATGTAATTTTCATCACTGTACTGTGCTTCTGCAGCAAATTGCAGTCTTTTTTTTTTAAACCAGAAGTTCAACTGTAGGGCTGGAGTGATGCCATCAAGCTATCCAAGCAACCAGTTGTATCAAAGACATTTCAAAGTCTGAATGTTGGGTGGGGGGAGGGGGAGCGAGCAAATAAAATTAGTTTTAAATATAAAACCATGAACTGCAGATTCTGGAAATCTGGAACAACATCAGAAATTGCTAGAGAAAATCGGCAGGTCTGGCAGCATCAAATGGAGACAAAGCGGAGTTAACGTTTCGAGTCTGGTGACCCTTCTTCAGAACTCTGCTTTTTCTCCACAGATTCTGCCAGACCTGCTGAGATTCTCCAGCAATTTCAGTTTTTGTTTTAGTCTTACATACGTTTACATTACACTATCTACTAATAGTAGATGGGATGAAGGTAAGCATTAAAATGTTCTAAAACAAACTTTAAAACACAGCTTTCAAATAAATTTTGCTTTTTAAAGAAGCTACTAATTACCAATTAGTGAACCCTTCACTGTTGACAGATAACAGCAAACAGTCTACAAGAGGTAATGTGGCAATTCACTTTTGGCTCCTTTAACAGTGTTTTCCAAACCCATGACCTCTACTACCTAGAAGGACAGAATGGCGGAGACGTGGGATATCACTACATGCAAGTTGCTGTCTGAGCCACTTGCCTTTCTTACTTGGAACTAATCACCATTCCTTTATTGTCCTAACTCAACCTGGAGCTCTCTCACAGCACCCTACACATCAAGTACTGCAATGGTAGAAGAAGGCTACTCAGTGCCAGCTTCTTGAGGGCACTTAGGTATGGCCAGTAAATGCTGGTGTAGAATTTTAAAAAAGCACAAGCAAAGGCATTAAGTGTGGGAAGAGACTATTTAGCCCCAAACACCTGTTCCACCATTTGATGAGACCGTGACTGATTTCATTGTAGCTTCTTTCTTGCATAACCCCTTTCCCATTTTGTCTCCCTTGTCAATCAAGAATTTTTCTTCTGGCCTCAAATATTCAATGAACTTGCCTCCACTGATTTCTGTAACACAGAATATTACAGTTTGATAACACTTTGAAAGAGAGGAAAATAAACTGCTAAAAACTGTGTGTTTTTAAACTGTGTTCCCAGTTTCAGTCCTTCCAATTAGGAGAAACGTTCTCTCTGCACCCACCCCACCTCATCCTCTCAGGGTCTTGTATGTTTCAGTAAAATCACCTCCTTTATATTCCTAAACTGTAATGGATACAGACCCAACTTGTCCCACCTTTCCTCATAAGATTATCCCTTCTTCCCAGATTCAGACAAGTGAACTTTCTCTGAACTAGTTCTAATGCAATTATATCTTATTTAAGGAAACCACAACTATACATGGCAGTCTAGATGTGGTCTTACTAAGGTCCTGTACAACTATACCAAAACGTCACTACTTATTCCATTCGCTTGCAAGAGATCAAGCTTCCTAATAACTTACTGTGCCTTCACATTAAATTTGTAATTCATGTCCTAGGACACCCAGATCCCTCTGTATCACAGTTCTGTTATTTCTCTGTGTAAATTATACAAAGTATTTTCATTCTTCCTGTAAAGTGGACTGGTTCACATTTCTCATATGTACTCCATCAGCCAAATCTTGACATTTTTGTGTCAGATATTGATTGCTCTTCACCGGTTCCCTATCCCCTTCACAACTTGCTCTCCTACCTATCTTTGCATTATCAGCAAATCTAGCAATGATTCTTCATTGTATGTTTCATTGAGAGCCCGAACCCGACGGTAACACTCCAGCACTCAAGTTACAGCTTGATAACTATATATTTATCTACTCTTGCTACAAGCATAGGCTGAATGGCCTACTCCTGCTCCTATGGAGGTTGCTGTACCATTGAATACGTTCATAACTGAACATCCATTTCATTGTCTTTTTCCACACTATCCTCCTATCCCTTTACATCATTAGAAATATGTCATTTTCTACTTTAAAAATGCTTGATTACTGATTTTTTTACAGCCTTGGTTAGAGAATACCTATGAATTGCAACCCTCTGAGTTAAAAAAAATCATGCTCCATTTCCCTAATTTCAATTCATGAGAGAGTCACCTATTATGGGAGCAAATCCATGATCCTTCATTGCATTCCCTCTGTGGCAATAATATCCTCCCTAAGGTGAAGTGACCAAAATTCTGCATGCTACTCCAGGTGCGATCCAGCCAAGGTTTTTAGGAATAACAGCAAGCCATTCAGCCCGCTTGGCTGTTTAATATGATCGTGGTTGATTGAGCATTTCCATGCTTTTTACCCACCTCAACCCTCTGTACCATTGATAATCAAAAATCTATCAACTTTTTAATTTAATATACTCGGACTCAGTTTCCACTGCTCTCTAGGGTAGAGAATTCCAAAACTTCACCAGCCTCTGACTAAAAACATTTCTCCTCACCTTGGTCTTAAATAGAATCCCTATTACTTTGAAAATGTGTCCTTGGTCCTAGACTCTGTCTGGGGGAAAACATAGCTTCATCTACTGTTTTTATCCTTTTGAGTATTTTGTAGGTCTCAATGAGATCACTTTTTCACTCCTCAAAACTCAAAAGAGTACGGCCCAGTTTGCCCATTCTCTGCTCATTGGAGAGTCCTGCCATCCTAGCAACAAGTCATGTGAGCCTTCATTGCACTCCCATTATGGAAATATTATATTTCCTGAGATAAGGAGGCCAGACTGAACACAGTGCTCCAAGTGCGGTCTAACCAAGCTCCTATACAGTTCATTACTCCCTTCACTCAAATCCTCTTGCAATTAAAAGCTGGCATTCCATTAGCTTTGCTCATAGTTGCTGCACCTGCACATTAGCCTTCAGTGACTTTTTGATAAGGATACCCAAATGCCTTTGCACACTACACTTTTCAACCTTTCACTATTTAATAAATTATCTGCACATCTGTTCTTCCTACCAGAGTGGATAACCTCCAAAGAATATTCCATCTGCCATGTTCTTGCTCAATCACTGAGCCTGTCCAAGTTGACATATTCTTTGAGGTTGGTTGGCTCGCCGAGCTGTTTTGTTGTTCCGCAGACGTTTCGTTACCATGCTGGGTAACCACCTCAGTGCAGCCTCTGATGAAGCGTCGGTATGTTTTCCTGCCTAGTTTTTAAACTCTGGGGTCCGTTGCGATGGATTGCCTCACTTCCGGGTTTCCTCCGTAGTGGAATGTATATGGAGTTGAGTTCAATGTGTTTATTAATAGCCTGCTTCGTGGAGTGCCATGCTTCCAGGAATTCTCGTGCTTGTCTCTGCCTAGTCTGTCCCAGGATCTTGGTGTTGTCCCAGTCGAGGTGGTGGTTCTCTTTGTCCATGTGGATTGAGATGAGTGAGTATTGGTCGTGTCTTTTTGTAGCCAGTTGGCGTTCATGTACTCTTGTTGTTAGTTTCCTTCATGTTTGTCCGATGTAGTGTTTCTCGCAGTCTCTGCAGGGGATCTTGTAGATGGCATTGGTCCTGTCCATGGCGGGGAGTGGGTCTTTAGTTCGGGCGAGCACTTGTCGTAGGGTTGATGTGGGTTTGTGTGCCATTCTGATGCCCAGCGGTCGTAGAAGTCTTGTGGTGAGTTCTGACGTGTTCCTGATGTAGGGTAGTGTGGTGAGTGTGTCGGAGTGTGTAGAATCTTTCTGATGCTGTTCCTGTAGGCATTTCCTGACCCAGTTCTTTGGATATCCATTATCCTTGAACACTTGGAAGAGGTATTCCTCCTCCTCTTGGCATTGTTCCATGTTGCTGCAGTGTGTTGTTGCCCTTTTAAATAACGTTCGCACACAGCTTCGTTTGTGTGCTGGGATGGTTACTATTGAAGT
This sequence comes from Rhincodon typus, assembly GCF_021869965.1. Lineage (NCBI taxonomy): Eukaryota > Metazoa > Chordata > Chondrichthyes > Orectolobiformes > Rhincodontidae > Rhincodon > Rhincodon typus. Next base: position 82,813,026 of record NC_063335.1, on the reverse strand, counting down.
TCAATACCTGGTCTGTGTGTGTGGCTTTTCGGTGTACTTTTGTTTGCAGTTCCCCATTTGTCTTGCGCTCTACCATGACGTCCAGGAATGGGAGTTGTTTGTTCTTCTTCTTCTCCTCCTCTCTGGTGAATTTTATTCCGGTGAGGGTGTTTGAGTTTGTGTGTCTCTTCCAATTTGGTCCGTTTCATATGATTCATAGCAGAAGCAGTGATGCAAAGACTGGAAAGGACTGCCCTTCTGCAAATCCAACCTAAATTATGGATACGCTACGTAGACGACACCTTTGTCATCATTAAACGGGCCAAATTAGAAGAGACACACAAACTCATAAACAACACCCGCACCAGAATAGATCTCACCACAAGACTTCTACGACCGCTGGGCATCAGAGTGGCACACAAACCCACATCAACCCTACGACAAGTGCTCGCCCGAACTAAAGACCCACTCCTCGCCACGGACAGGACCAGTGTCATCTACAAGATCCCCTGCAGAGACTGCGAGAAACACTTACATCAGACAAACAGGAAGGAAACTAACAACAAGAGTACATGAACACCAACTGGCTACAAAAAGACACGACCAATACTCACTCATCTCAATCCACATGGACAAGGAGAACCACCACTTCGACTGGGACAACACCAAGATCCTGGGACAGACAAGGCAGAGACAAGCACGAGAATTCCTGGAAGCATGGCACTCCACGAAGCAGGCTATTAATAAACACATTGAACTCAACCCCACATACATTCCACTACGGAGGAAACCCGGAAGTGAGGCAATCCATCGCAATGGACCCCAGAGTTTAAAAACCAGGCAGGAAAACACACCGACGCTTCATCAGAGGCTGCACTGAGGATGTTACCCAGCATGGTAACGAAACGTCTGCGGAACAACAAAACGGCTCGGCGAGCCAATCAACTTCAACACCCACAACCCGAGCTACAGATCTACTCCAAAACCTTAGTGACACATTCTTTATAACACACATTCCTCCTAAGCTTTGTATCATCTGCAAACAGTTGGTAGTAAGTCTTTGCTACTGCTGAGTTGGAATCCTCTTGCGATAAAGACGAACATGCCACTGACGTTCATAATTGTTTGCTGCACTTGTATCTTGGCCTTCAGTTATTTGTTGACCTGGATACCTCAGCCCCTTTGTACGCTTATGCTTTACAGTCTCCTCGGTTATGAAATACTCCTACGCATCTGGTCTTCCTGTTAAAGTGGATAAGCTCACATTTTTCCACATTATAGTTTATCTACCACATTTTTTCTCAATCACCAACCCTGATAAGATCTACTTTGAGCTGCTAAATAACTTGCTCAACATGCACATTTCCACTTAACTGAAAACTTGAAAATATTACATTTGGACCCCAACTCTTGATACTTTCTAATTGACCTTTTTAGAGATGGTATTTACACACCTCTCCAGCAGTTGGGACTTGAACTGAGGCCTCATGGCCAGTACATTACCTCCTATCTATTGTCCTTTTTCTAACCTTTGCAAGGCTTTATCAAAACTCTTGGAAAATCCAGGCGTACTATTTTCCACTTACTTTCCTTTATTACTTTCGTTAGTACAACATCCTCAAAAGCTTCCAACACGTTTGCCAGGGAGGGAAGCACGATGGCATATTGGTGTTTGGCTGGTAATCTAGAGACCCACGTTATGTTCTGGGGACCCAGGTTCAAATCCCATATATCATGAAATATGCATTCAAAAAGAAATCTGGAATTAAGAATTTAATGACCACTGTCGATTGTCATAAAGAAAACCCATCTGGCTCACAAATGTTGCTTAGAAAAGGAAATCTGTAATCTTTGTCTGGATTGGCTATCATGTGACTCTAGAATCATGTGATTGACTCTTTAACTGCTTTCTGAAGTGGCCAAGCAGGCCATTTAAGTTAGACCAACCACTAAAGTGCCTCCTAGAAAGGAATGAAACAGGATGGACTGCCTGGCATTAACTAAAGCACAGGAAACAACAATGACGAACTCAGTCATGTTGACACTGTAAAAGTAATGTCATCTGATCAGTGACATTAGCGTAGAACATTTTGGAGAAGATGCCAGCTGGTGTCCTCTTTCAGTCATCCAGTGCAACTGCCACAGGCTGGGAACTTTAAAGCAGGCCCCTGGAATGAGCAAGATTTTTTCAGGAGTTTATTGCAGGGCACTGGATCACGCCATCTGAAGTTCGATGCCCTGCTCAGTAGTTATCCAAAACGAGCAAGGGACATTGATTGTAGCATCTCTGTCAGAGACTCTTATAGAGGAATGAGTAGCCATTTCTCCAAACAATGTCCCTCATCCCCTAGGAAGCATCCACATTTATGGGTTGAGGTGGACATATGAGGCAGCATGGACTGGCAGAGGATGGATAAGTCGTTGCAGCTGTCAGCAAACTGAGCACATAAGAGGAGAAAGCTTTCATTTCAGAACCTCTAACCTCTCTATCCAGAGCTACAAGTGCAAACAGATACATGGGAGCAGCACTGCCTGCAAGTTTCCCTTCAACTGGCACACCATCCTGGAACTGTTATGGTTCCTTCACTGCCATTGAGTTAAAATCTGGACCACCTTCCCTAATGGCGTGAACACAGCAGGCCAAGCAGTATCAGAGGAGTAGGAAAGCAGACGTTTCGGGTCTGGACCGGGTTCAGACCCGAAACGTCAGCTTTCCTGCTCCTCTGATGCTGTCTGGCCTGCTGTGTTCATCCATCTCCACACCTTATTATCTCAGACTCCAGCATTGGTAGTTCCTACTATTTTCCCTAATGGCATTCTGAGCATACCTACAGCCTAGAACTGTAGTCTTTCAAGATGGCAGTTCATCACCAAAGTCTTCTCCAGGGTAATTAGAGATGTGCAGTAAGTGCTGGTCCAGCCAGCAATGGGTTAGCCTGTGAATAAATGAATCAGTCAACCTATTAACACCCTTTCTGCTATATTCAGCATTTGACCTGATAAGTGCAAGTGGAAATGCTTTGGCAATATATTTCTCTCTTCAACAATATTAAAGTTTTGTATTATCAAGCAACATTTAGTGTGTAAAGGCCGCAGTTGGCTAGGGGTAAATATGAAACCAGTTGCAGGTAACATTTTGTGCCTAGGCTAAGTATGCATATCACACAGAACTGAGGGTGAGCATAGCTTAGCAGCTTCTTTATGGTATGCCATTATCAATCTGTTTATCTGCATCTATTTCCACAGACAAATGTATGGGATGCAGAATTGTGCCTAATTACCAAATAACTAGCCCTGTTGTTCCGAGAATAGCAACCTGAAAGGATGAAAATTGCATATCTTTGCATCCAAAAATAGCACTTTCACTTCACTAGCCATCAAATATCTGAGAGATGTGGCTAACTGTTACAATGTGTGAGGAACGTGGTTTACTGTGTGTTCTGTTCATACAATACACAGAATGAGCTGTCTGTGTTTCAGAATTTTCATTACAAATTTTTGAGCATGTTTAGCATTGATTTATGAAATATTGATTTCCTCATTGTGGAGATTATATGCATTACTTCACGGTGAAATAGAGCACTTTGCTTAGTACTGTTATGTGTGAAATTTAAGGTTCTGTTTTGTGATCAGTGTTGGAAAAGCAGAAGCTAAATTGAATAATTTGATGTGTTCACGCCAAGACACAATTGCAGGGATTGATAGGCACACTTAGATTTTAATCCCAGGTAGGATGGTGATGCATTGCAGCTTGAACTTGCAGTCCCACTGACCTACCTATGGTTATGACAAAGCTCAAGCACTTCTCTTGAAGGAGAAGTAGAGTGACTATCATCCTTTAGTTGATGTGCCGTTTGGCAAGTGATCATAAGATTGGCTGTGATCTTTGATTGTGTCCTATACTATCAACAGCAGTGTAATGATGCCAGGAATGAAGAATTACCATTCGTTCTATTAAATGGTGCCAAATTCGCACAGAAGACAACATTGTTAAATGCTGTTCGGGGTGTACTGTGTATTGACTGTGCATTATGATGATTTTGCGAAATGGTGCTGTCAATGGGCACCTCCAATGCCAGAATTGTAATTTTATAAAAAGGAATCATTATGTATTCAAATTGTTCCCCTTTCTTTACTTCACCGCCCACAACATGGTGATAGCTTACTGCTGGGTAGATAATGCAGATACAAGATAATGTGGTTTTTATTTTGGTTTCCTTTTAGATCGTCTGTTGGCAGTGCATTGCCTCGAAGGCGTTGCTGTGCATATGTTACTGTTGGAATGATATGTGTTTTCATTGGAGTTGGTTTAACTGTAAGTAGAATTCAATTTATTGGAGAACTTGTGTAAAGCCAGTGTTGATTTAGGAATTAGATTGCTTTTTACACTCTGGGTGAAGCAGTATGCTTTCTGCTGGCATCAAAGAAATCAACGTACAAAGATCTGAGATAACAAGGTGTAGAGCTGGATGAACACAGCAGGCCAAGCATCAGAGGAGCAGGAAAGCTGACGATTCAGGTCTGGACCCACCCCCATTTCTGAAGAAGGGTCCAGACCTGAAACGTCAGCTTTCCTGTTCCTCTGCTGTGTTCATCCAGCTCTACACCTTGTTATCTCAGATTCTCCAGCATCGGGAGTTCCTACTATCCCTGAATCGATTTTAACCCAACGTACAAAGATCTAATGGCCTTGGTGAAGCAGACTACCTTTTCGCAAAGATAATTTGTTTCTGATACCAAGTTATTGGGATTTCCAGTCATCCAGTAATAGTATTGCCATCAAGCAGCCAGTCATAGTGAATTATTTTCACAGGCAACAAACCATGAAATAAAACCGAGAGAATCCCTTCACTTTAAATTTTGAAATTTTATGGATGACAAAATAAATAATTGGGACATGCACAGGAGAGTAAGTTTGAACCCAGTATCAAAAAATTGCAAATATTTGATGTTTCATCATTATGGAGTATTTCCCTTTAGTAGAAACAAGTTTGCTCTTTCATGGCCACTACAGTTGTTTAGTAGTAATTCTGAACATAATATACTGCCCAAACCCACTTTAGGTCATTGAGCAGCATGTAACTTTTCCATGAGGCTTTTATAGAAAGACCAAGGGCTGAATTTTCAACTGAATGCAAAATAATGTTGGTGTGCAGTCGGCCTGTTTTTTTTAAGGAATTCCAATTTTCCTCCACATGCCCAACATCCTCTAGTGTTTGTGGTGTGTTAGGAATATGTAAAATGACTAAAATGCTACTACACCCATACAGAGATTGGTCCCACCCTTTTAAATAGAGGGGGAGGAATGAAAATGTCCTTTTGTTCCACACGTCTTTTTCATCTGATGATGCGGGGATGCAGGATTTCGGAAGCCCATTGTAGGCATGTCAGAACGAGTGTGCGTGAAGAAAATGAAAGTCTACTGAGGAGTTTGGAGCATTCTGTAAGACAAGTGTGATGTTCTAACACTTTTTTTAACGGTTGCCATTGGGTGTGGCATTTTAATGTGCGTACTCCACTCTTATTTTTTTGTATTTATGGAAATTTTCTTTGGGTATGATTGCTATGCATAACCTAAAGTGAAAAGCAAGAACTACATCAGCAATGCCACAAATGTATCGCTACAAAGCAGCCCAGCATCTATAATACACAAAGTAAAGAGGCATGGAAAAATAAAGTCTCAGATCTTCATATGCTGTTCCTGGCATAGATGCTACTGATGGAAGCAGTGGCATCATGTGACTATGTCTTACAAACACTTTAATGCTGAATTAAAGAAAATGAGTATGAAGCAAGATGTGGATTTTTGGGAGCCCTCAGAACCTGGGTAGAGACAGTCTATCAATAGTCGCTCAGCTATCCTTAAACTTATGCTATTTCCTCTGCTGTGGAAATCTTCAGACTGAAGAGACTGTGTATCTGTCTTTGCTGGACCAGCCTGCCTTCACACAGAGAAATTCTCGCTCATAGCCCCTGCAGTGACTTTCGTCTCCCAAGCCACGAGATTGCTCATAGTGCTGACCGAAACACTCACCTGTCAGTTGGAGGAGGGATGGTGGAACAAGTTGACCAGTCTGATCATGTTCATTCGATGTTCTAAGACTTTATTTCACTGTCCACAAGGAATCCTTCTTCACCTGCTGCCATCATAATAACATTATTTTTAGTCCAAAAGTTCATCACCAGAAACCATCTTGTAAAGGTAAATTGACCCTTATGTTCACCAGTATTATTATTGTTCAGATGCAATGCGTTACTTAACTAATGGAAGAAAGTTCAATAAGTGAAATGTAAAAAGAGAAGTTTTAAAGGTTTGCTGTTGTCATGTTTATAATCTTGGATTTAGTTGGGATTTTCTTTTCAAGAAACACCCCTTTGTTTATTGACAAGGGCTATGCTTTGAAATGGATAATTGACTTGTCAGTTAAGTTGAAAGTTTTTTTTATTTTGACAGCTGATTCATTACAAATAGCTGGCTGGATTTCAGCTCAGGAGGTGCTCTTGCAGTAACTGTTGAAACTTTGTGAGGCTGTCCAAACAGAATATATAACCTGATGGCCCAGCCTGCCTTCACTCACCATGACTAAATTGTAGATTAAACCTGGTTCAACTAATAGTGCACAAGGGCATCCCAGCAATAGTACCAAACACCCTGAAGCTACAACAAAGAACTGCTTGTGTGCCAAATAGCCAAAGCAGCATGCTAAGTGGTCCCTCACAAATAAATCAAATAAGCTCTGCTGCCATGAATGGAGGTGGACAATTAAACAACTCTGGAGGAGAAGGCTCCACAAATATCACCCTCCCTAATGATGGACTCCAGAAGGTCAGTGTAAAAGGCAAGGCTGAAGGACTTGCATTCATCTTCAGCCAGATGTAGATAATCCACCTCGGCCTTTTGCAATAGTCCCCAGCATCACGGATACTTGTCTTCAGCTAATTTGATCCACACCATGTGATATCAAGAAACAGCCAAAAGCACTGGATGCTGCAAAAGGCTATGGACCCTGACAACATTCCAGCAGTAGTACTGAAGATGTGTGTTCAAAACTTGCTGCGCACCCAACCAAGCTATTCCAGTACGTAATTCATAGATGGGACGTGAATACACTTGCTGACGAAGCATTTTATTGTCCATCTATTGTCCATCCCCAGCTGCCTTTGAGACGGTGGTGGTGAACTGCCTCCTTGACCTGCTGCAGCCTGTGCACTGTAAATAGACCCACAATGATGTTACGAGTGGAGTTCCAGGATTTTGATCCACCGACACTCCAGGAATGGCAGTATATTTTCAAGGCTGGATGAGGAGCAGCTTGTTGGCAATGGTGTTCCCATGTAGCTGCCCTTTGTTCTTCTAGACTTGTAATCATCGGTTTGGAAGATGCTGTCTAAGGCTCTTTGAATTTCTGCAGTACATTTGTAGATAGTGCACACTGCTGTGACTCTTGATGGAGAGAGTGGATATGGTGCCAATCAAGTGGGCTGCCTTATTCTGGATGGTGTCAGGTGGTGTATATTTCATCTTAACATGACTTTCAGAAGTGAGGAGGTGAATCACTCACTGAAGGATTCCTAGCTTCTGGCCTGCTGTTGTCGCCACTGTATTTATGTAGTGAATTCAGTTGTGCCTGGTCAGTGGTAACCCCAGGATGTTAATAATGCGGGCTTAGTGATGGTAACACTGTTGAATGTCAAAGGGCGGTAGTTGGATTGTCTCTTATTGGAGATGGTCATTGCCTGGCATTGGTGTAAGTGAATACTACAACGCTACCTGACAATATGGAAAATTGCTCAGTAATGCCCTGTCTGCTAGAAGCAAGACGAATCCAAACAAACCAATTATCATCCCGTCAGTCTACTCTTGATTGTCAGAAAAATGATGGAAGAGGTTGTTGACAGTGCTATTAAATGTTATTTCCAAAGGGAAGAAACATCCTCACTGACTTTGTATTCTGCCAGGGCTACTCAGCTCCTAATTTCATTAAAGCTTTGGTTCAATTTTAGACAAAAGAACTGGACTCCAGAAGTGAGGTAGAATGACTGCCCATTACATTGAAGCACTCAGCTGAGTCTGGCATCAAGGAACTCGAGTAAAAACTGAAGTCGGTGATAATCGGGTGAAAATTCTTCATCAGTACCTAGTTCAAAGGAAGATGGTTGTGGTTGTTTGTTGTCCATCATCTCAGTCAGGAGTACTAGTACCTCAGTTCCTCAGGATAGTGTCCTCAGCCAAACCACCTTCAACTGCTTCATCACACCATAGTAAGGTTAGAAGAAGTGCAAACCTCAGCAATCATCCCCACCATGTTTAGTTACCCCCTGAGACTGCTCAGATCCTGAAGCGTTCTGTGCCCAAATGCAGCAAAACCTGGACAATATTCAGGCTTGAACTTAAGTCTCAAGTAAAATTTGTGCCACACAAGTGCAAGGCAATGACCATTTCCAACAAGAGGATCCAGAAATAGCTCCTCAGCATTCAGTAACATTACCATTGCTGAACCTCCCACTATCAACATTCTGAGTGTTAACATTGACCAGAAACTGAACTAGCCTAGCCATTTTAAAAACTGTGACTACAAAAGTAGGTCAGACACGAGCAATTCGAAGGTGATAAATTTCTCACTTAGCTCCTAAAAGCCTGTCTACCAACTACAAGTCTCAAGTTGTGTGTGAGACGGAGCACTTCCCACTTGCCTGGATGAGTGCAAGTCCAACAACACTCAAAGCACAATACTATCCAGGACAGTTGCAGCCTATCTGATTGGTACTGCAGTCACCAGCTTCAACGTTTCACTCCCTCCAGCATCTCACCAATGTTGTGCCATCTCCAAGATTCATTGCAATGACTCAGCAAATTTCCTTTCCAAACTACATACCATCCAAACCACATACCATCCAAACTTGGAAATATATCATTGTGTTGCTGGGTCATAAACTATAAGATTTCTGGAAGTCTGTCTGTACGCAACACTGAATGAGTTGTCTTGGAAGTCGTATCAACAAAGTAATCCTCGTCAACGCTCTCCGTAACCTGTTTTGGGGGGAGAAGAAGCTCCAGGTTAGCTGAATGCAATCAGGTAGCTACAACAGTGGAAAAATGCCTGAGTAAGTTATGTACATATCAACAACAGGACAAAGCCAATCCAGCTAATTACTGACCCCATCAGTCTATTGATGATTGAGTGAAGTGATAAAAGGCGTCATTAAAAGTCCTAGTAGCACTTGCTTAGCAATAATCTGCTCAGTGTTGCCCACTTTGGTTTCCAGCAGGTCGACTCAGCTCATTACAGCCTTCGTTCAAACATGGATAAAAGAGCTGAATTCTAGATATGAGGTGAGAGTGACTGTCCTTGCACTTGCAACAATCTTCAGCTAGAAGCCCTGATTGGATGATCCATTTCCGTTGTCTCCAGTGGTCCCCAGAATTGCAGAAGCAAAACTTCAACCAATTTCGTCCAGTCCACTTGATATCAAAAAACGTTTGAAGACATCCGATGTGAGATGAGAGTGACAGCCCTTAACATCAAGACAACATTTGCCTGAGTGTGGCATTGGATGTTACAAAGGCTATGGGTCCTGATAGCCTTATAGTACTGAAAGCGTGTGATCTAGAACTTGCTGTTCCCCTAGCCAAGCTGTTCCAGTACATCTACAACACTGGCATCAACTGGACAATGCGGAAAATTGCCTGGATAAGTCCTGTGCTCTCAAAGCAGGACAAATTCCAACTCTGCCAGTTACTGCCCCATTGGTCTATTCTGAAGTATCAGTAAAGTGATGAAAGATGTCATCATCAAGCAGCATTTCTCAGGAATCGTCTGCTCACTGACATAGTCTGGGTTCTGCTAGAGCTCCTCAGCTCCTGTCATTATAGCCTTATTTCAGAAATGGACAAAAGAGAGTTCCAGATCTGAGATCAGAGTGTCAGCTCTAGAAGTCAAGACTGCATTTGACTGTGCGGCATCAAGCAGCTCTGGCAAAACTGGAATCAGAGAATCAGGGAACACCTCTCTACAGATTGGAGTCATGCCTGGCAAAAGCAAGATAGTTATGATTTTTGGAGGTAGGACATCACAGCAGGCAGTGTTGTATGCCTAACTATCTTTTAGCTCCTTCATCAATTGCCTTCCCTTCTTCATAAAGTGAGAAGTAGGGGTGTTCACATGACGTTCAATAGCTTTTGCCACTCCTTGCATACTGAAATAGTCCTTATCCAAAAGACCTGCACGATATCTAGATTTGGACTACAAGAACAAAGAACAGTGCAGCACAGGCACAGCCCGTTTGGTCCTCCAAGCCAGCGCCAACGCATTTTGCCCTTCTATATTAAAACTGTCTTCATTTATAGGATTTATATCCCTCTAACCCTTTCTATTCATGTATTCATCAAGGTGCTTCTTGAATGCTGCTACATGGACTGACAAGTAGCAAGTAACATTTGCCCCACATAAATGCCATGCGATGACCATCTTCAACAAAGATTATAGCCATCATCCCTTGAAGTTTAGTGGCATTACTTTCATTGAATCCCCTATTATCATCCTGGAAATTACTGTTGACCAGAAACTAAACTGGACAATCCATACAAATAATGTGGTACAAAGAGCAGGAATCCTGCAACATGTAACTCCCTTGACTCCCAAAGCTGCTTGTTCATCTGCAAGGCACAATTCAGGAGTTAGATGGAATACTCCCACTTGCTTGGATGAGTGCAGCTCTAACAACACTCAAAAAGCTTGACCGTATCCAGGACAAAGCACTTGATTAGCATACATCTACAATCATTAGTGTTCCCGTAGCTGCGCTAGACCATAGCCGCGCTCTCATTAGAGAGAGATAAATCACCAGTATACTTCAGGTGAGGGGAGAGTTTGAAGACGAGAATCCTTCATTGTAACCTCAGTTGGTGGTGGAAATTGAACCCACAATGTTGGCACCACACTGCTTCACAAACTAACCTCCAGCCAACTGAGCTAAACTGACCCCAGTTCCTCCTCCTCCAATACACGGTAGCAGCATCAGTAAGAATGTACTGTCTGAGAGATGCATTGCAGCAATTCACCAAGGCTCCTTAGACAACACCACCTAAGCCAATGACCACTTCCATCTAGAAGGACATGAACAGCAGATACGTGGGAACGTTGACACCTACAAGTTCCCTTCCAATCCGCTCACTCTGCTGACTTGGAAATACATATTTCCTTCAATGTTGTTGCATCAAACTCTTGTAACTCCCTCCTTTAACAGCGCTGTAATCTACCTACATCAAATGGGCTGCAGTAGTTCAAACGGGTAGCTAACCACTAGCAGCATAACCCACATCCTATGAATGCATAAAAGTATGTCCAGAATGGCTTTCTTTAATCAATCTGCATTTATCCATGTGACCTGTTAATTTTGTCCTGAATTATTGTTTCTTGAAATTTCCTCACCACTGAATTTAAACTGATCTGAAGTGTTTTCAACAGTTCACCATTTGCAAACCTCCAATCCTCTCGACACCATCACTGAGGTCAAGGAAGTCTGGAAAATTACAGCCAGTTCCCCTACAGTTTCTGCCGTCACTTCCCTCAGTATCTGTGCTTGCATCTACCTCATTTGATGCTTAATCAACTTTAAATAAAGGCAGTCTATCTTCTACCTCTTCCTTGTCACTTCTATGTCTGAATTACCACCTCGTTCTATCCCTTGGGTGGTGTTTTCTTCCTTGACTAGGAAAGATGGCAAGTATTCATATAATATGTTATTTGTCCCTGCTTCCATGTGAAATTGCCTTTTTGGCTCCTCGTTTTACCTAATTATTTTCATACTTATTTGCCAAAGGTATTTGATGTGTGTTTGGTAGTGGGAGGATGGGTTTCGGAGTGGTATTGATGTGCCTTTTAAAAATAACTGAACAAAGCTAGGGCAATCTCCTCCCTGTACGTCACTATCTTGTGGTTAGTTTTGTATTTGATAGGCGCTCATGTTTCTCCGTATTATTTGTAAATTTAAGTCCATTTAAGAATTGTACGATCAGTTCAGCAGTTTGCTTATTTTGTATCCTAATTGGTGACTGTTAGCTCATCAGTTAACAAAGAGTAACTAATTTAATGTCTGTGTTGAATTGGATTTTGGACTTGAAAATATAATGTGATTGTAGAAAGTCTAACTATTGTGTCCACTTTTTTTTTTTAAAAGGTTGGGACCCAAGAATTTGCCAGGCGTTACACTGCAACATACGTTTCCTGGATTTTTGCTTATCTCCTAGGTTTGATCTGTCTAATCCGAGCTTGTTATTGGGGAGCCATAAAAGTTAGCTATCCTGAGCACAACTTTGCATAGACCAATCAGATGACTCACTTCAAAGGATACGATACTCTACAAAATCTTTAATTCCAGGCAAATGGACACTTTTGAGTTAATGTAAATCTACTTCATAAACTTATTAGGCCTAAAGAGGGCAATGGTGTTAGAACATGTGCATATTGCACTATGATTTTAGCAAGTAGACTTTTTGTTGCATCCAGCTTGCTATGTTTTTAAAATACATACTGAATTTAGTTTGTTTGCAATGTACACCTGAGTTTGTCTTTTTGTTGAAATTTGTTAAAACAAATCTTTTAATAGCTTTTAGTTTTTCTGATGGCAGTGATATTTTTAATGTTTACTGATGCCACTGTTTATCTTTCAAACTGCAACAGAGAAGCATTATAACAAACGGTTTGTCTTATTACACTTCAAGGTACTTCTACACAGGCTTGATGTTTAAATTGCTCCTGCATTTCTGAACATTCTGGACAAAACTGCTTCATAGTTAAATAAGCTCTGTTATATTTTGAATATTTTCATAATTTTAAGTACTTGCTTTTTAGAGTGTAAAGCTTTTTAAAATGCCTGTAATGAGATTGTCAAAGCATTATAGTGAAAACAGTAAGTGATGCTTTACGTATTGGATCATATTAATCTTATTGTGTAACAATCCATATTATAAACATTTTGACAGACACCTATTTGGAAAAATATCAGAAGAAGTTAGTTTTTGCTAATATCATAAAAGGATTACGTAATTTAAGAGGAAACACAAACCTCAGCTGTTGAATGTAATGTCAAAATTTGTACCAAATTTAGCAATCAATCTATTAACAACCTTGCTTTAGCTGAACTGGATGCAGTCCTTTTTTTTTAAAATAATGTGATCGAAATTACTCTATAAATAAAAAACATTTGTTCATTGTGGTGTTATGATTTTGACCAAAAAGTTTGGCTCATATGGAATTCCTTCCCTAGTGACATTGTGGGTCAACCCACAACAGGTGGACTCTTTCGGTTCAAGAAGGCAGCTCACCACCACCTTCTCAAGGATAACTAGGGACAGACAATAAATGTTGGCCAGCCAGTTTCAACGATGAGACAAGCATTTATTCTAAAACTGCAAAGGAAAACGGAATAAACAGGCAAAAATATTGGTAGATGGAAGATAATGTGGCTAAAAGTGAAGTTATATGCTTGTATAGGCAGAACAGAAGAGCAGAATTTCAATATAAGAGAAGTTTGATTACCCAAGAAGCAGCAAAGATGGATGCAACCCTCCACTCTTCCCCCTGTCTAACCAGTGTTTCAGAACAGTTGGGGGTGTTATGGTGCAGGAGCAGTGTCCCAACCTCTGATCAGAAGCTCTGCACTTCAGTCCCACCTCAGGACTTGATGGCCACAGAACGCGTATTGCTATGAGGCTTTGGAAGTTGTCATAATGTAGTCAAACAGGTACACTTGATCTGTAACTCATGGCAATTAGTACGAGCAAGAGTACCTGCTTAGCCAGGACTATACGGTAGCTGCAGTGCCACAGCTTTCCCAAAATAGAAGACTCCACAAGCACAAAGATAGACACTAGAGGAGGAATAGGCAATTCAGCCTTTTAAGTCGACTCTACCATTCAGTATGATCATGGCTGATACCCTAACTCCAGGCTACGTCCCCAATTTATCTCCATACCCCTTGATGCTTTTGAATGTAAAATGTAATTTTAAAACAAAAATCGACCTTTCTTAAATATATTTGGTATCATGGTTTCCACAGACTTCTGTGGTAAAGAATTCCCAGACTCAGTACCCTTTTGAGTTGATAATGTTTCCTCCCCTCAGTGCTAAGTGGCTTACCTTGTATAGCGTCATAGCATCATACACCATGGAAACTGACCATGTTCCCAAATTAAACTATTCCCACTTGCCTGCATTTGGCTCATATTGAGTTCCCTCCCTAGTGACATTGTGGGTCAACCCACAACAGATGGACTGCAGCGGTTCAAGAAGGCAGCTCACCACCTTTTCGAGGATAACTGGGGATGGGCAATAAACGCTGGCCAGTCAGTGACGCCCACATCCCAAAAAACGAATAAGTAAAAATGTCCCTTTTTAAACCTTTCCTATTCAAGTCTTTTCCAAATGTCCTTTAAAAGTACATGCTTCCACCACTTCCTCTGACCGGTCATTCCACACACAGACACAAACTACTTTGTGTGTTTTTTTAAAAAAAAAAAAAAAAAAAAGTTGCCCCTCATGTCCTTTTTCAAACTTTCTCCTTCCATCTTAAAAATATGCCCCCTAGTTTTGAACTCACCCACCCTAGGGAAAAGACACTTGCTATTCACCTCAGGTATGCCCCTAATGATTTTATAACTTTCCATAAGGTTACCCCTCTTTCCTATGATCCAGTGGGGGCAAAAAAAAGTCCCAGTCTATTTTTATAACTCAAACCCTCCATTCTTGGCAGTGTCCTGATAAATCTTTTTTAAACCCTCTCCAATTTAATAATACCCTTCCTACAGCAGGGTGGCCAGAACTGCACACAGTACTCCAGCAGAGGCCTCACCAGTGCCCTGTATAAACCTCAACATGATGTCTCAAACTCCTAATACTCAAAAGATCTGAGCAATGAAGGCAAGCATGCTATTATGCCTTACCCTGAGACTAACCCCAGTTCTAGACTCTAACTAGGGAAAGCATCCTCCCTGCATCTAGTCTGTCTAGCCCTGTGAGAGTTTTGTTTCAGGCACATTCTTTCATTCTCCTAAATTCTCGTGAATGTAGATCTAGTCAGCCAATCTCTCCTCCGGATAATCATGTATTGATTCAGCTTAGTGAATCTCTGCTGCACTCCCTCAATGGCAGGTATATCCTTATTCAGTTCTTAAGGTGTAGTCTCACTAAGGCCTTGTATAATTGCACTAAGACTTTCCTACTTCTAAATTTCCAATCCTCTTGCTGTCAAGGCCAATATGCCATTTGCTTTCCTAATTGTTTGCTGAATTTGCCTGTTTATTTTCATTGGTGTACCAAGGGCACCCAGATTCCTTTGTATATCTATGTTTCCCAAATATCACAATTTAAATAATACTCTGCCTTTTATTTTTTCACAAGGAAGTGTATAACTTTGTATTTAACCACTTCGTATTTATCCTCACAACTTACAATCCTGTTAGTTTAGTGTCATCAGCAAACTTAGAAATGTTGCATTAGGTCCCCTTATCTGGGTTATTTTCATTTATTGTGAATAGCTGGGCACCAAGCACTGGCTCTTGTCCTTCCCCGCTAGTCCCTGCCTGTCACCTGGATGTTACTGCCACTACTGATGTTAGGCCAACTGGTCTGTAATTCTCAATTTTTTTCTGTCCTGCTTTTTAAATTTTTAAATCTAATCATCAGTACTTTTAGTAAGGTTCCCCAGTCCATCCTTGCCAATTTGCACCTCATATCCTCATAGTTTCCTTTTACTTAAACTCAAGACCCAGGTTTTGAGTTTGACTGCTTCACTCTCATGTACATGCTCCAGGAATAATTCTTCTACAGTATCATTGCTACCTTGGTTTGTCCAATGTATACGTAAATTAAAATCACCTATGGTTATAGTTGTCCCCTTATTGCATGTATCACTGATCTCTTGTTTAATGCCTTCCCTTACATTTCCAGTACTAGTTGGGAGCCTATGGACAATACCCAACATATGTCCCTTGGAGTTTTGTATCTCCATCTATGCAGATTCAACTTGATTCTCTGAGCCAATACCCTTCCTCAATATTGAACAGATTTTACCTTTAATAACAATGCTAGCCAGCTCCTTTGTTTTTTTTCCCTCATCCTTAAAACTATTCAAAATGGTGTTGGATTATGATGACAGTGCAAAATCTTTATCAATGTATTTTACTGTTTTTCTTACTATAAAATACACATGGCAATAAAATCATTCGTCATTTGTCTTTTATCTCTGTCCTTCCTAAATAATGAATGGCATGGATGTTTAATTCTCATTCTTGGTCACTCTACAGTTATTCTCTGTGATTGTAGCTATAACATAAATGTTTTTGTCTATTTGCGTTGCTGATCCATCTACTTTATTGTGAATGCTCTGCCCATTTAAGATACAAAAGCTCCTATGTTTCTTTTGCCTTGTACTTTTGCTTCTTACCTTTCTATCCTTGTTCCTCCTCTGTTTACCTGCTCAGGTTTACATCCCCCTGCCATTGTAGTTTGAATGCTCCCCAACAACTGTGGCAAACACATCCCTAAGGAGGACATTGGTCCCAGTCGAGACAAGATGTAACCTGTCCTGCTTGTACCAGTCCCACCTTCTTCCACTCGATGTCCCAGGAATCTGAATCTCTCTTTCCCACACCATTTCTCCAGCCACACATTCATTTTATTGGTATGGTATATTCTTGCTAACTTGTGGCAATGGTAGTAATCCTGAGATTACTCCCTTTTGAGGTACGACCTTCTTAATGTACATCTTACTCCCTTTGTTCTGTTTGTACGACCTCACCCTTTCTTTAAATTAAACCTTGTAGGTACTGATATATATGACAAAATGTATGGTTGTTTTCCTTTATGTTGGTTTCAATGCTGGTAGGCCTTCCAATCTACACTTTATTTCCTCCCCTTGTTCACCTCTCTGGAAACTTTTTATTTCTTGCAGTAAATCTTAATTAAATTTCCTCTTTTTCGCCCTCTGCTAACAATTCCTAATTTGCCCCAAGTTTTTAGTTACCAACTCTGTCTCAGCTGCACTCAACAAAGTCTTCTTCATTCTGACATTCTGACTATGTGGCTTACTCTGGCTGTGCACTTTAAACAAGCCCTTATATAGAGAACATAATGAGACACTCATTTTTTTCCTAACATCCTGCTACAGTTGAGACCTTCATTATTTTACTCATTTTTGGTTGGAACTGTGAGCTGTAAATTGAAGATAACCTTTGCACTGTGAGCAGTAGCTTTTTTTTTCAAAAGGTCAAGAACAAACAAACTGATCAATCTGCAATTAACTTACAGAATTCCCAGTTTGTTTGTAGGAAGTCTGGAAGTTAATTGCAGATTGATTCTTGTTCAAAGAGCACCATAGAGTTTTTTGGGTCCAGAGATGCATTATTGTTAGTGTTGGCAGATGTTCGGATGTTAACAGGACGGCTGGTGCCAACCAGTCTAACAAAGAGAATGTTGAAAAAAGTGAAGATTGGTTTTGAACTGTGTTTTTGGTCAAAACGACTGTGGCTGCCAAAGCTACAGGGCAGAGATTTGATTGCTCTTTGGATATCCTCCTATTATCAACTTACTGAAAGTTCGAAGAATAGAAACTCAGTTATAAGAATTAAATGAATATTTCTTGGAGCCTACTAGAAGCTATTTGCATTGATTGATTTCTTCAATAATCAAGTAAGGTAAATTCCATGTGCCTGTGATAGGATGCATTGTGGAAACTGCTTAAGTGAAGTGGGCTGTTACATCACTTGTTTTTCTTTTAATTTATCCCTTAACAGTGTCTGTCTGTCTTTTTGAGTGGATCAAATAAGATTGGGTGTCATTCATGAACATTAATTAGATCACCTTGTTTAATTTTGTTTAGCTAAAGCTACTGTATTAATAATAAATTGCAAATTCTTTTGCTTTAAGCTTAAAAACTTGGTGTCTGGTTAGGGACCATGGAGTCAATGTTAAGGATTGTTAAATGTTTTAATTTTACAGTGCTGTAACTTAGACAGCCAAGTCAAATCAGGCTCTCTATCTTTGTGTTGCAACATAAACACCTAAATTAGGACAGAAATTTCACATATTTGATAGAAACTGCCACAATCAGGCAGATGTCTGTTTAATTAGGCTATTTTAATTTCCTTAAAGACTTCTGGTTCTAGGTCTGATTCTGACTTCTACACAATAATTAAACTTGCAAACGATTTGCCAGTTGAATTCCCAGTTTGCCTTAAGTTTCCAGTTAGTCGCTCTGTCTCAGTCTCACTCCAATGAAGTCTCCCTCATTCTGACTGTACGCTTTACTCTGAAATGAGCAAATGCCATCCTTGTTCCAAGGGACTACCCCACACGTTGCAACAATAAAGTCAGAGGGCTATTAGCCTAAACTATTCCATCTGTTTCACTCTCCTCAGATCCTGAGTATTTCAGATTTCCAGCATTCACGTTATTTTCCTTTTATTTTAGAACATCACCTGTTCAGTCTGTCTTCCGCTTCTCTACCCTCTATCTTGAGGATATGCTGTGTTACTTCTTTTAATTTAAGACACATTTGTTTTCTTTGCTGTCTTCACATCACACACTAACGTGATTCTTGCATGCTAGTACTGGCGTGACATTAAGGCAGCCTTTGTTCTTCTGATTCCTCACTACTCTTGCTTCATTTTCCTCATTTGAGATTTGTTGCTCTACTTTCTGCAAATGCAGGCATTTCCTCTGGCAAAGTTCTGCATAATAAGGCATGATCCAGGAAGCTCTCTGCAGTGTCACAATCCCATTAAAGATCAACAACTTAGGTCATCTAGGAAATCATTTTCTCATTGGAAGAATTTGAACAAAATTTCACTTTTTAATTGCTGGGAAAGCTAAGCAGGTCTGGCAGCATCTGTGAAGGAAGAAAACAGTTAACATTTCACATCCGGTGATTCTTCCTCAGAACTGATCCCAGCTTTTCCAGTAACTTTGTTTTTGTTCCTTATTTACAGCATCTGCGGTTCTTGCGGTACTCACTTTTTAAAAAATTCTTTTATTATAAGAGGCCACCCATAAAATCAGCATAATTCAAACATTAATTTACCACCAAATTTCTTCAGAAAAGGAAGTTTCATCTGAGATCTGTGCCACCAATACTACCAACGTAGGTCTGCTGTGCTTTGAATACTTTACGCAGCAACTGCTCAAACACGTTTTACTTGGGCACTGTACTTGTGAGATAAACAAAAGGGTCAGAGTCAACTTGCAATTCAATGCAATTTTATTTACAAAATACTCTTAAGGATACAATATTTGACCATATTGCCTTTTTGGCTAAATCCCTGCTCTTTCAAAATAAAAGTCTTGATTTCTACATCAGTTTCTCTACCAATCACAATGTTAAGCCTATCACAAGCCTTATCAACTGGTTGCCAGACTAGGATCAGGTATCATCCATGCAGTTGAATGTGGCCAGGCCATGTCATCGGCTCTGGTGAGCTTGGCGAAGGTTGTTCTCGCACATTATCATCTCTCTCTGTTCAAGTGGTTGGAGCTCCTCGGCTGGCTTAAATTGAGTTTTCAGAGAAAATTGTCGCTAGCTGCCCCTCTTCCCTCCCTGGTGTCTCCTTCCAGAATGTTCTGTGGCCCTTAGCCAATCAATCTTCCAAGTCAAAGCCACGGGTTTTAAATGGATCCTCAATGTGTCAAGGGCACGTCCATTCACCGAAGCCATGGTGCCAGCAAGCAGACTTGCTGGCTGTACTGTGGTGGGAGAGAATTGCTTTTCAGACAGGAGGCCTGTGACCAGCGGTGTGCAACAAGGATCACTGTTGGGCCCACTGCATTTCATCATTTATGAGTGATTTGGATGTGAATGTAGGAGGAATGGTTAGTAAGTTTGCAGATGCCACCAAAATGGGTGGTGTAGTGAACAGTGAAGAAGGTTACCTTAGAGTACAATGGGATCTTGATCAGATGGGCCAATGGGCCGATGAGTTTGATTTCGATAAATGTGAGGCATTGGATTTTGGTAAGGCAAACTAGGGTAGGATTTATACAGTTCATGGTACGACCCTGGGGAGTGTTGCTGGACAGAGACCTATGGGTGCAGGTGCATTGATCCTTGAATGTGGAGTTTTAGGTAGACAGGGTGGTGAAAAAGGTGTTTGGCACACTTGCCTTCGTTGGTCAGAACATTGAGTATAGGAGTTGGGATATCATGTTGTGGCTGTTCAGGACATTTGAGAGGCCATGTTAGAATATTGTGTACCATTCTGGACGCCCTTTTATAGGAAAGATATTGTTAAACTTGAAAGGGTGCAGAGGAGATTTACAGGATGTTGTTGGGGTTGGAAGGTTTGAGCTATTAGGAGAGGCAGAATAGGCTGGGTTTTTTTTTCATTGAACATCAGAAGTTGTGGGGTGACCGTCTCGAGGTGTATAAAAATCATGAGGGACATGGACAGGGTGAATAGCCAAGTTAATTTTCCTAGGTTAGACGGTTCAAAACTAGAGGGCTATAGATTTAAGGTGAGAGGGTGAAGATTTAAAAAGGGCCTCGGGGGTAACTTTTTCACACAGAGGGTGGTGCACGTATAGAACAAGCTGCTGGGGAAGTGGTACAGCTGGCTACAATTACAATTTAAAAGGCATCTGGATGGGTATATGAATAGGAAGGGTTTAGACGGATATGGGCCAAATACTGACAAATAGGACTAGATCAGATTAGGATGTCTGGTCAAAGTGGATGAGTTGGACTGAAGGGTCTGTTCTTGCACTGTAAGACTCTAAAATTCACAAAGCAGCATTATTATCCAGAACAGTCCAGGCTTGTCCTTGCCTTTCTTCATCTTGTGCAGATGCTCTGTCTTGAAAGTCCCGGTGGGCCTGGCTGCTCAAAGGTTGCCCATCCTGATTTCAGGCCTAGCCATTCAGGCAATCTGAACACTGCCCCCTCCTCTTGATCCGGATGAGTGTCAACGAAATAGGATCACACCACTCTGATCATGCTCTCCCACCGAACAGTACTTCGTCCCAGGCTGACAGCCTCAACCATCTAAAACTGTGAATTATACAGCAATTGAAAAGACAAAATAAATACTAGCAAATAAATACAATGAAGAACAATGAAGAGCTGATGAACAATATATTGTTGGTGGATCTATGATCAGAAAGTGCAGATTCGCAAAATAAACAACTTCAGATATTCTGTGTCTGTGACCAGTCTTCTCTGTTCTTGTCCTCCATTGCACTCCTTTCTCTGAGCCTGTAGCACCCTATGCTCAATGCACTTGCTACTGGGGAATTCCCACTAATCACCAGTAGGTTCCATAGTGAGGTACCAATTGTTCAAGCTGCCATTTATCCTTCTGTACAACCACCTGCTGGATGTTATACCTGAACATGACAGTTTTGTTGGGGTGTACCTACAGAACTCTGTCGTCAAACTTGCCTGTGTCCAGTGGGGGCGAACCACGTATCTCAGGTAATCAAACATTTCCAAAGGGTGGATGTGATCAGAATGATGGCGATGGTGATCACTACGACGCCCCTTACAGGTGCGTACATTCTGGGGGGACAGAGGTCAAAGTGGCATTTGTTATTGTCCCCATTCAATATCTGATGCTCCTAGTTACCTTCCCTTCCTTTCACTGATTCACCTCCTTTACCAATTGTTAATTTTTATTTTTGGCTTATGAATCCCAGCCTGAACTTAAGGTAAATTTTGAGGTACAAGCACATGCAGCGGGATCACATACCAGCTTTAGAGTATTGTCAGATTGTGAAAATATACCACCTGGAAGAAATGACAAAAAAATTGCAGAGGCTCATAGGGATCTTTGGGACTGGAAACGAGCCAGGACAAGAAAGCAACAAAGACTTAGATCATTCATGCAAGCAACTCTTATCTGTTGGGTCGAAAGTGGCTGGTAAAGACATGAGACAGACGAACATTTTCCTACCAGGCAGAAAATTTTATTTGTGAAAGTACACTATTTGGAAAAAAAGCAAAGCTGCTTCAGGCATGTGGTAGCTTGGTTGGCTGTCAGTTCCTAAAACTGAACCAGTTGTGGGGGATGGTGCACACATGTTTCTGATAGTGGAGTCGGAACTGTAAGTGGACAGACTCTGGCTGCTGGGGACTGATTCTTCCATGGCCTCCCCAGTGGAGCGACGGATTAGACACCTCTGTTGGTTCTGGTGCCATTTAAATTCCTTAATATGTGGCTGGACCACTGTGCATTTTCTTTTCTGATGGGGTACAGGTTGGCTTTTGACCACCAGCTCCTCAACCCATGGAGATTGAGTTAACTATGAGGGCCTGGGGCTTGGGGTCTCGAATCCCTCCAGGGACATGTGAAAATAGTGGTTTACGTTTTGGGAGCCGTACGCTTTAATCTGCTTTATGTGATTCTGTCTTCCTGGAGTCAACCAGCACCTTTTAAACTCGGAGATTCACCTAGTCCACCTCTGACGTTCCTGAAGACCTGAGTGACATGAGTGTTCCTGGCTGGGAGACTTGGAGTATGACCTGTTACCCTATTTTGAACACAATGGGGTTCACTTTGTTGTCAAAGTAGGCTTTGCTTTGTTTTTCTGACCTATCCCAACAATGCTGCCTTTTGAGCAGCTTTGGCATTGTCCAACAATGTTCTGATCGTCTTTTCGTGGCTAAGGGCTGCTTCCCTGTCTTTCAGTATATATACCAGCCTTTTCTCAGCTACAATCAGTCCTGAAGAAGGGTCACCTGAAATATTGACTGCTTTCTCTCCACAGATGCTGCCAGACCTAGTGATATTTATTCCAAGATGGTGGCGGAGTGGGGCTCCTAAGCCAAAGGGTCCAACCGTTTTTCTTTCTTGTTTTCTCACTTTTTTTCTTTTGTTTTAAGTTTTCTTTCACTTTTTTTCTCTATTTACCCTCTGAAGGGAGCGCGGTCGAGGAGGCAGTGGCAGTGATGGCAGCAATGGGGGCCCAGAACGGAGACTTTGCCAGTTGGCTACGAGGCAGTTGGTGTGATTATTTTAGGTGAAGATTGTGCAATTATCATTGTAATGGTGTATGTCCTTATCCATCTCTAGCTGCCATCAGAACCCTTTCATTCTTTGTCCTGTGGCCTCTGCCCCTTGATGGCCCTGGACATCATGACATTGTTATAAAATCCGGTTACAGTCCCGTGTAGCCACCATCTTTAAGCACGTCTTCTTTTACTGTTAGCTTGCCCTTCCATTTGTCATAAGAGGCAGGATGTGCTCCTTCCTGGATTTGTTTTAGGTCATTGTTGCTGCTCTGACTTTATTTAAGGTCCTCGACCTTAGTTTGTCTCGCAGCGATGGTGTCTACCTGTTCAGGAATTGGCAGGACTGCCATGGTTCTCCTTCTCGGCACCCTGCTTGGCCAATTCATCTGCCCTTATATTCCCCGCTGGGGATGATTTATCATGTGCCCTGACTTTAACACTATATGTATTTTATCAGGGATGCAGATTAGTAGGGGTTTCCCATTCGCCAATACAAAACCTCTGGCTTCCCACAGTGGCAGGAAATTGTTTAAACTGTTACAGATATACATACTGTCTGAATGTACGTATTTTGTAGGGAGAGAATATCTGAATGGCTGACTAAGTGAGCCATGGCTGCCAGTTTTGTTGGGGAGCTTTAGTGCTCATTCCATCAGGTTTTTGCCTCAGTGGTTGTCTATGTGTATTCTGCATTGTGCTTTCATGTTCCCATTTTCAAAAATAGAGGGCCAATCCACAAAAAATTTAAAAGGCTGTGTATTGACTTTCCTGATTCCCTTGGGCTCTCCCCTTTTTATTTTGGCACAAAATGGTCCCTTGTGGTTATTTATTGCCACTACCTGGCAGTCATGAGGTTCCCCCCCCATAGTTCAAGATATCAGCTGGGAAGGTGGGCACTTTGGTACATTCTGCTGTAATGGTGTGGCCCGGAAGCATCAGGGTTCAGTGCTCTATATGGTTTTGGCTAACTGTGCCATCTTTAATTTAGCCGTCCAGTAGTATTTAGTAGTAGTTGCATAGGGATACGTTTGGTGAGAATGGTTCTGCGGTTGAGTCCAATTCTATAGGTAAAGTGTTGCACTGCCCAGAAAGCCACCAGGAGGTGTTTCTCACACACTGAGAAACCCTGCTTCACTGGGGACGGGAGTTGGGAAGCATAGGCCACTGGTGTGAGCCTCCTTTAAGAATACGGATAGTGTCTGTAGTGGCCAGGTGTACTGCAAGTGGTGGTTCCAGGTCTATTATCTGTAGCATGGGAGCCTTTGCCAATGCCCTGCTTTAATTCCGAAACAGTTTGTGCATTTTGCTGAGTCATATTCTCTGGAGAAATCCTTTTTTTAACAGGTTTGATAGTAGGCAGGCTTTGATGGCGAAACCATCTACTTGGTAACAGCAATATCCAACTAGGTCTAGCAAAGAACACAATGCAACATCTCTGCAGCAGCCCCCTCTATTTACATCTCCCCCTTTGTTGCCCGAGGTTAGGATTTACCCTGACTGGGTTCACCCTGCTGGACTTGGGCCTTTCTAAGCCCAGCACCTCCTTTTCCCATGCACAGGCCATTCTCTGGAGCATCCACACCCCATGTGTGTGTATCATCGTTGGGGTCAAAGTTATCACAGGCCTTCCTACTCCCTTTGGTTGCACGTGAGACTAGGGTCCCAGTCTAATTGGCTTTATTCTACGCCATGACCTGGGTCTAACTGCTCAGAGACAACAGTGAACTGCGTCTGTAAGCACCTGGCGAATGTGGGCAGGTGTTCCAATTTCTAATCCCGGCATTTATTTAACCCATCTATAGGTTTCTTGTGACGGACCACAGTTAAAATTCCATCGTTCATGTCTTCGAGTTCCGCTCTGCCCATGTTTTGTGGATGGCTCAAAGCCGAAAGGACAGTGGCACGCAAACACATACACATCAGCGTGATTTCATCAGGGTATTCCAGCCCATGCAAAATTCTCTGTTGATGGCAGTTGTCGAAGAATTCATAAAGGTGCGAAGTGGGTTCAAAGATTTTTTGGCTATCTCTGCCGGTTGTGCCACCATGAATGGGGTGGTGTCGGTGATATTGGCTGCCCCTTACCACGCTCAGCGATTGGTAGTTACTGGGTTCATCGGACTGAAAGGGGCT
Source organism: Rhincodon typus (assembly GCF_021869965.1). NCBI lineage: Eukaryota > Metazoa > Chordata > Chondrichthyes > Orectolobiformes > Rhincodontidae > Rhincodon > Rhincodon typus. The sequence continues at coordinate 82,787,916 of NC_063335.1, read as the reverse complement.
CCATGGTTGTCTGAGGTTCAGATTCTTTAGGGAGGAGAAGCAGGGCTGGGGGTCCAGGCTCCAGGAAGGGAGGTGGGGGTTCCTGTCCCTCATGATTCTCAGCATACCAACATGCTTCCTCCTCTATGTCCCCCCAGTTCACACAGCTTCTCTCCTCTTCTGCTCCTGTGACCCTAAAGGCACATATCATCCCTTTCCAGACCACAGCTTGGGACTTTACTATATCAATCTCTCACCGGCACTTTGCAGTGTGGGTTTTACTGTCTTGTTTTACTTAGTGTAGAGCCCTGACCGCCACCTGCAGGTTACCATTCGGTTAGCTCAGTCATGGCTGATGGGTTGCATCATGATCCCGATAGCACACTGTTCCCCTTGGTATGCCTGTTCTCCTGGGCCTGAAACTGCCCATGTGCAGCAAATTTGTCTAGTTTCTCTGTTCCTGCCCTTGAATTTTAGCCTGTATTTGCTCAGTTCTGTTCTTTGCATTCCCTAGCTCTACTTTAAGCTTTACATTTCATCTTCTCTCCCTTTCTCTTGTCCCATACAGCTGGTTTTTGCTATAACCTTACTTAATTTGGGGGTGCACTTATCTAACTCTTTATGCCTTCCCTCTCAACAATTTTGCCATCCGGATCCCAGACCAGATACTACCTTGGTGCAGTGTTCACTTGGCCCACTTCTTATTCAGATATTTCCTTTGGTTTTCCTTCCACTCTGAGCAATCTGCCATTGTTCTGCTCTCCTGTTCCACTGTGGTTTGTCCAAGGGATAGGGAAGCACTTGGGAGAGCGATCAGGCTTATGCTAAATTCCTGCCCTGTCCCTCTGAGTCCAACATGCAAGAGGTAAGCAACTCCCCCTCTCCCTGCCTCATGGTTGTCTTGCAGAGTTTACCCTTCCTTCTTCACTATCCCAGCTTCACAATTCTTTATTCATTTTTATTCATCTCACTCCACAGATCTGGCATGTCATCCAATTACTTGCCGGTTGCCGTTATCCCCTTTAGCCCACTTGAATCCTGGCTGTCACGTGGGGCAGTTGCCCTTGTAAATTAGGCTCAGGCTCAGGCTGAATGTTTAGGAATACAAAGCTGGTGGGGTTCAACTTCAGAGTAACCGTTGGCTACTTTTATTCAAAGACCATCCAGAGATCCCAATGCTATCCGTGCTTTGGTCAGACCCAGTCCAACTCATTCATGCTGACCAGAAATTCTAAATTAATCTAGTCCCACTTGCAAGCATTTGGCCCATGTCCCTCTATACCCTTCCTATTCACGTACCCATCCAGATGCCTTTTAAATGTTGTAATTGTACCAGCCTCCACCACTTCCACTGGCAGTTCATACCATACATACACCACCCTCTGCGTGAAAAAATTGCCCCTTAGGTCCCTTTATATCTTTCCCTTCTCACTTTAACCTATGCCCTTTAGTTTTTGACTTATCTACCCTGGGAAAAGACCTTGGCTATTCACCCTATCCATGCCCCTCATGATTTTGTAAACTACTATAAGGTCACCCCTCAGCCTCTAACGCTCCAGGGAAAATAGCCCCAGCCTATTCAGCCTCTCCCTATAGCTCAAACCCCCCAACCCTGGCAACATCCTTGTAAATCTTTTCTACACCCTTTCAAGTTTAACAACATCTTTCCTATAGCAGGGAGTGCAGAATTGAACACAATATTCCAAAAGTGGCCTCACCAATGTCCTGTACAGTCGCAACATGACATTCCTACTCCTGTACTCAATGCACTAATCAGAGGCAAGTGTACCAAATGCCTTCTTCACCACCCTGTCTACCTGTGACTCCACCTTCAAGGAACTATGAACCTGCACCCCAAGGTCTCTTGTTAAGTCTTTGTCACAAACCTTACCTAAACTACTGCTGGCTAACAGACTAGGACCATGTACTATCCATGCAATTAAATTTAGCCAGGCTGTGTAGTTAGCTCTGATTAACTTGGCAAAGGTTGTTCTCGCATATGGCCATTTTCTCTTTCTCCAGGTGGTTGGAACTCCTCTGCTGGGCCAAGTCAAGTCTTCACTAAGGGAATGGCTTCCAAATATTTCTCCTCATCCCTTCACCAGCAAGTCTGCTTGCTGTACTCTAATTCATGAGCCAGTCTTGTTTTCCAGAGCAAGTCTGGATTTGTCTTTGTCTGCTTTTGTCTTGTGCAGATGCCTTGTGCTTGACCTGTCCTGAAAGTCCCATCAGACCTCACTACTCAAGGGTTGCCTGTTCTGGCCGTTCAGGCCTTGGCTTATCTGTATACATGCATATAACATCAAAGGCAATTTTAAACTTTTACCCAGTTCTCCAGCTGAATTTCACCCCTCTCATCACACTAGATTGAATCTTGTTTATCAGATGACCAGAACATTAATAAGAAGGGAAAAGTTAGAGTACGAGTAAGAGTACATAGCAAAACAGACAGTAAGTGTCTCTCTAGGTAATTTAACAAAACGTTATTTGCCTTAAATGTATCTGCCAACTTCACCAACTTGTCAATATCCTTTTGAGATGCTACACTGTCCTTCTTTCAGTACACAATACATCTAAGTTTTGTATTGTCCACTGACTTTAAAATTGACCCCTATACGCAAAGTCTAGATCATTTTTAGGATATTTTTCAGGAAATGCAAGGGTCCCAATACTGTGCTCTCAGGAGTTACAAGCATTCCTCCAACTGATAAAATATCAATTACCGATTACTCTCTATTTTCTGTCACTCAGTCAATTTTGTATCCACCTTTCTGATGTCCTTTTTTATTCCATGAGCTCTAACTTTACTCATGTCTATTGTGCAGTATTGTAGCAGACATATTTTGGAAGTGCATGAATACCAAATCAATGTCATTAATCTCATTGATGTTTTCTTTTACCTGGCGTGTAGTAAGGCATATCTTTGCAATTTTTTTTGAACAAGAGCATAATGTTTGCAATTCTCCAATCCTCTGGCACTACCCAATCCTAAGGAAGAATGAAAAATTATACACAGTACCTTGTCAATTTCCATTCTTACTTCCTTCTGTATCCTTAAATATATATAATTTGGCTCTAAAGCCTCATCAACTTTAGGTACAATCTATCAAATTCCAATTCCTTATTGATTTTTAACTATTCTAGTGACCATATGTCATCATGGCCTAGGAAGCATCTGCTTTCTTCGTAAAGACAGATTCAAACTATTAACTTCTACTTCTTTATGTAACTCTACCTAGAGTACCTATTGCAGATATTCAAGAAGCCAGCTCACCATAACCTTCTCAAGGGTAACCTAGGGATGGGCAATAAATGCTGGCCCAGCTAACAAAGCCCACATTCCATGGGTGAATTAAAAGAAAAGCACACATTTTTGGTCCTTAATCGTCCCTATCATCCTTTTGCTATTTATGTGCTTTTAGAAGACCTTGGGATTCCCTTGTATGTGCATGCCTCTGCTCATGAGCTCTCTTTATTTCATCTATTTGCTTTTTCACCTCTCTTCTGAGACTTCTATATTCAGCCTGGCCCTCTATTGTATTTTCTGCCTGATAGCCATGATAAGCATACCTTACTTCTTCATCTTAGTTTCAATCTCCTTTATCATCCAGAGAGATCTGGATTTGTTTGTTTTACCTTTTGAAAAAATATAGTTTGACTGAGTCTAAAACAGCTCTCAAATTTTCAGTTACAGTTTATCCTGTTCACCTTTGGCTCTTATCTGCAATGCCCATCTCCGTTCTTCCCCCATTGAAGTCAGCTCTCCTATAGTTCATTATTCTTGCTCTGGATTGTTTATTGTTCTTTTCTACTGTCATCCTAAAATGTATGATACAATTATCACTATCCCCTAAAGGTCCCTCACTGGAACTTGATCTACTCCACTCATTTTATTCCCAAAGCAGACCTAGCAGTGGCTGATTTTCATTGATACTTGTGCAAAAGATTCTCATGAACACAGGCACGAAACTCTTGGTCCCTCTCTGCCAATTACATTACCACTTATTACCACATCCAACTTTGGATAATTGAAGTACTCCATTACAACTACTCTATCATGTTTATACGTCTCTGTAAATTCTTTGCAGATTTATACCTCTGCTCTCATCTCAGAAGTTAGTGTGAACATTGTATGTACTGAACATTGTAACTGCACCTTTGTTCCTTAGGTCTAGCTAAACTGATTCCAACCTTGACCCCCATGGGACAGTCTTTCTCCAGCATCGCAATGTTCTCCTTAACCTATACTACCACTCATCCTCCTTTTCTTCTTTTCCTGTCTTTCCTGAACACTTTATATCCAGGAAGATCAAACACAGCTCTGCTCCCTCTTGAGCCAGATTTCTGTTTTTGCCACAACATCATAATTCCACTTTGAAATCTGTGCCTAAAGCTCTCAAATCTTATTTACTGTAGGCCATACATTCATATACATGCATTTGTATCCTGGGGTACAATCTTTTAATTTCTCCCCTATTCTGACTCCAACTATTAACATATTGTTCTTTCTTTTAATGCTAACCATCTGTCCCAGCATTTTGCTCACTGTAGAATTCCTCTCTGATATATTTTCCAGGTTTCCACACTCCCCTGCCAATAAAGTTTAAACTCTCTCCAGTAGCAATAGTAAAAGTAAAATGCTCCATAAGAGATCTCAGGGTTCAGTTGCTGTTCCAGAAATCTAAAGCCATCCCCACTATGTCAACTTTCCAGCCATCAATTAGTCTGTCGTATTCTCCTATTTCTGTATTCACTTGAGAATCTCATTAGGAATAACCTTGAGATTACTACATTTGAAGTCCTGCTTGCTAAATTTCTACCTAGTTCCTTAAATTCTAATTTCAGAACCATATCACTACCCACATCATTGGTACCAACATGGATTACAACCTCTGGCTGATCAACCACTCTAGAAGCATGTCCTGCAGCTGCTTTATGACATCTTTGATTCTTGCACCAAGGAGGCAACATACTATCTTGGAGTCACATCTAAGGCTGCAGTGATGCCCATCTGTTTCCCTAATTAATGAATCCCCTATCAGTACTGGTCTTCTACTTTTCCCCCTTGAACAGCTGAGCAACCTGTAGTGTCACTAACTTGGGTCTTGCTGTACCCCTCTGAGGAACGATTGGTTTCACCATTATCTTGAATGAAAAGCTGATTAGTGAGCAAAATCATCTCAGTTTGCTGCACCAGCCACCTGGTTCACTTGGACTCCCTGTCAGTCACTTATTTCCTCCTCCTGATATGCTTCTGTCCTGCCATGTGACCACATCCCTAAACATATATCTACCTAGTCTTCTGCCTCGTTGGTGAATCCCAGTGACACCAATTGCCATTTGAGCTCCAAGATATGGAGTTCAAGTTTTTGTAGCTGGAGACACTTACTTTCTGCTCATTTAGGTCTTGTGCAGTGTCCACGACTCCCCACGTGTCACAGGACAAACCTTCCATGTAGTTAGCTGCTCTGACATACCTTAAGATTACTCTTGAACTACTTACTATAGATTTGAGATAAAGAAAATAGAAAGTAGAATTACTTGCCATTAACAATCTGTTCCTCATCCTAAACCAAAAAATTGGATACTTAAGATTAAGAGTAAGATCCAATTCCTACAGGATAAAAAGGATTTTAAAAAAAAAAGCAAAAGAGCTTCTCCTCCTACCTAACCTTTTGAACTAAACAAATTCGCAGCACTCCTTTCAAACCATACTGAGCACTTCATCTACTAACTTCGCCTGTTCCACAGTGGATAGTTTGTACAGCTCTTCTTTGGCTGCTGAATTTAAGCAGTAACTTTCAGTTAAATCATAATGTTTGAATTTTAAAATACAAACAAATCTAAATTTTCTGGAAAGAGATTAGTATATCCTCAACTCACCAAATTCTTATTTATCAGAGGTTGAGCAAGAAAACTTTGGAGGTGCATATAGCACTAAATTTTTACATTAGTGAGTCTTTATGGTTGCATATGATGTATTTTTATTGTATTAACTATGTAACGTGAAATTTACTTTTTTATTTAAGGGACGATTTTCCTGTTAATTCATTTGCATAAGTTATGATGTGTGTCAAAGTAAAAGCAGCAAAAAGTGAAAAGTTGGTAATTTCTTCATTTGGGAATGGGCAATAAATGTTGGCGTAGCTAGTGATGCCCATATCCCATTAATTAATTTTTAAAAAATGATGATTTATGTATGTGATTCCACCATGGGGATCATAACATCTTATTTATGTGGACCACATGGCTGAATTGATGATCTTACCTCTCTGAGATGGTGGTGTATGCTTGTGGAAAGTTGATGAGCCCACCAGTGGCAATACTTTGTTCCACTCAGTCTCTGTTCTGTCCGAGTCCATTTTGCACGTGACTAAATCTGGACTAGCTGACTCAACTTTCACCTTCTACAATTAAGGGAGAATTACTTCTACCTGTAACTTTCCCTGTGATTGATGGAAATGCAGATTAAGAGAGAAAAGCATAAAGTGCTTCAGAGAACAAAAACTCTGTGAGCACATATAATGCAAAAGAGATAGCAACATAAGAAGTTGTGCTTCTCCATGCTGTTTTGTATAGACAATGGACGCAATTATGAGCACTAAATTCAGGTCTTGGATGTGATGTAACTGGTATTGCAAATGATTGACTGCTGTCTCCAAACCTTCTGCAGATTTTATCATGTTACTTAAAATTTCAATGTCATTGCCTGTTTACTGTCAATTTTTATAAGAACCACCATTCATAATGAAAACTGTAGTAGTCAAAGAATTTAAACATTGTCTTACACAAATCCTGGCATTAAAATGCTCAACTCCAAGCAAGCTGCAGATTTTACTTGCAGACTTTGCTTCCATTAAATAGGGTCTTCACCTTACTGAATGTTTCCCATAGCTGCTTTGGAGAATGTCGATGCTCATCACTTCATTCTTCATTGTCCTATTTCTCAGTTTCAACAAAACATAATAACAATTGTATGCAGTCTTCATTTGAGTGGCGTAATCATGCTGAAAACACCGTTAGACAGCTAACAGGAAATTCCACCCTCCATGTGGGAGGGATGATTATCACTGCTATATGGTCAGCCCAGAAATCAAATTGAAGTGAGGCCCAAACCATTGAAATGGTGTGCATCTCAGATGAATGACGTCAGTTGCGCCACCCATCAGAATGTCCTGATTGATTAGAATCTGTGTTTAAAAGAATAATTCCATGAAAAAATAATAGATACAAACTTATTCAGATAATGTCTTGAAATGAGGCCAGAGGTTTTTTTCCTAACTTTTGGAACGGATTTATATCCTGTTTACTGACGTCCAAAATTATGAATGCTTTCTTTTCTCTGCAAACCAAAAATGCTATCCAACTAGGACAATTAGAAAAGCTGCAAGATATGCCAGGGAATAGGTCACGTGATAAAAATTATGTGAGCTCCGATGGGCCAGCTCTGAGGTTTACAGTAATGGCTTCCTATTTGGCACTTGGTATATTCTGAATTGTGCTGAAAGTATTATAATTTGTTTTAAGTCCCTTTCCCAGAAGATGGCAGTAGAAGCAGTAATGATTGTCAAAGCTGTATCAGCAAGCTGGAAAACAATATTAATCCATTGAATTGAAATGACATTTTGTACAAAGTCAGCAAGTGCTCATCATGCCAGATTGCCTTTGTTGCACCATGCTGGATGCAGTATAGAGAGGACTAAAGTAGGTTTATTGTAATTTGTGTTCTACATTTTTATGTAGACATAAAATTATGTATTCTATTTATCATTTCTCGGTGAATTTGCTTCTTTATGGTTATTTTTTCATGTTCTGGTTTTGGAAGTTGCTTTTACAATGCCAACTCAGGTTAAAAAAACTAATAATATCAATGAATTGTATGTCTGAATGACTGGAATTGTAATTTGAAATATTCTCCTGAATGATTATTACTTCTGCAATATAATGTACGTGACCAATGATTATTTGAATAGTTTTAGGGCAAAGATAAAGTTGAAAATTTAATTCCAGAATTTAAGTCAGATGTCTTTTATATTCTTTCACTGTACACAGATTGCACTAATCATTAGGAATGATTTTTCTCATTAAAATGGCGAGGAAAGACGAAGGGCATTTACATTTTAAGTTACGTGATAAAACTGTGGGCATAATTTTCCATTGTTTCTGCCTGTTTACTGACCAATAAGGACACCAAGAGAATGTGCATTTGGAGGCTGCTGGCTAGCCCTTCACAGCATAAATTAAGCCAGTCATCAGTATTCAGCATCAGTTTAGATAACCAACAAGTTTTGAGGCTAATATAAGAAACAACCTGCAGGAGAAAGAGAAAAGGAAAGGTTTGCTTTTGTATAGAACTTTTTAAAATCACAGCATTAAGCAATGTGGGCAGTAAAGCACTTTTGAAGATAGTCATTGTTATACAAACTTAGCAGTCAAATTTGCACACAGCAATGTGGTAATGACCAAATAAATTGTTTTGTGAGGGATACATATTGGCCAATACGCTAGAAATAATAGCCCTGCTCTTCTTTGTAATAGTGGTGTGCGATCTCTAACATCTCCCCAAAGAGGTAGATGAGGCTTTGCTTTAACATCTCTTCTGAAAGACAGCACTTACAACAGTACATTATCCCTTGATATGCACTGGAGAATCAACCCAGAATAGCTTCCCACTAAACTTGCAGTCCTTTGTTAGATTTTGGGGGTTTGTGAGCACAGTTATCTAATAAAGGCAGTTGATCATTTGTAAGGAATTTTCAGACAGTTTATTAAGTTGGTTAAGTAGCAGTTAGATTTGATACATTGGTTAATTAAACAAAACAAAAGTGTACAACCCTGACAATTGAGGACCGTTTGCTGACACCAGGGGATGAACAAACTGTTGACATGGAGCATCTTGATCTCATTGAAGTTGTGAATGCAACATCCTGCTGTCTAGCTGAAGTGTCAAGGAATTCTTTCCTGGATCTTCCCTTACTCTCTTCTGGTTCATCTCCCACCTGAAAAGGACAGCTCCTGATGAATGAACCATACAAGTCTGCCTGATGAGGACTGCCCTCTGACCATGAGAATATGATGATATACTTTATTTCTAGGGACTGGTAGTTTACACTGTGGCAATCACAATTTGAACTCTTCCAGCTAATAGACATGGGACATTTACTCACGATATCAAGATATCAGTTCTTCACTTGCCCATCTTCGTGTGAAGGTTGGTTTTCACTTTTTTTTGGGAACAAAACTTTTCTAAAACACTGCATGGATAATAGGATATATACGAATATAAAAGACGTCTGACTTAAATTCTGGAATTAAATTTTCACCTTTATCTTTGACATCAGCTAATGGAATTTAATGGTTTCAGTGATCTTGATCAGTAGAAATTGTTTGTGTTTGGTAAAATCAAGTAACTGCAGTAATAGCAGTTAAATGAGATCTCACGTTATACAGGAATGATTAGTAAATTTTAGTTTTAAAGCATTAAAATTTCCAACAACCTCGAACATCCAATGCTCCAAAACTCCACATGCATGTGAGGTAAAAGACTTGTTTTGAAGTTTTGTGACCATCTTCAGCTAGAGTGCTGAGTTGGTAATTCATTTCCATCCATGAGAGTGCTTATTGCTTCCTTTGTTTAGTATCTATGTAATTTAGTGTTGTAACTTTAGATTGGCACCAGACTTTCTGATGTGACTGGTGTTGCTCATGCATACAGTTTTGCAATCTTATTTGAGCCAGACTACTGGTAAAATGATGGATTTGGCAGACTATGAAGATTCCTTTTCTTTATTTTGTTTGGATGTAGACATCTCTGGGAAGGCCAGCATTTATTGACTATCCCAAATTTCTCTTAAGAAGGTGGCGGGACATTGCCTTCTCGAATAGCGACTGTCTATTTGATGCAATTACTCACATGGTTTTGTTAGGGAGGGAGTTATAGGGTTTTGAGCATAAATCAGGAAAGAGACAGCAAATTAATTCCAATTTTGCCACTTTACTCTGTGGTTAAGAGGAGACCTTGCAGGAAATGATGTTCCTATGGATCTGCTGCTTTTGTCATTCCAGGTATTAGAAGTCATTGGTTTAGAAGGTGCTTCCAGAGGAATTTTGGTGGGTTGCTGCACTGTATATTGTATACAGTACACACTGCTGCTATTGTACTTTGGAAGTGGAGGAAGTGAATGTTTAGGTTGGTAGACGGGGTATGGATCAAGCAGACTGATTTGCCCTGGAACCTCGTGAGTATAGGTAGTGACATGTTCCTGCAAAGAAGTGGAACGTATTCCATTGCATTCCTGACCTGTGCCTTGGTAGATAGTAGACTGATAGTGGAGAGACAGGAAGTGAGTTACTCACCCCAGAATTCCTAGTCTCTGACTGGCCCTTTTAAAAAGAGTGTTTATATGGCTGACCTAGTTCATTTTCTGATAGCCTTCAGGAAACTAATGGTGGTGGAATCACTGAGAATGGTGTCATTGAATATTGTGGGGAGATGGTTTTATTAGTACACAGTATATAGCACTGTACAGCACAGGAACGGGCCCATCAGCCTATGATGTTGTGCCAAACATGCGCCAAATTAAACTAATCCCTTCTTGGTCCATATCCCTCCATTCCTAGATGCGCTTATCTAAAAGTCTCTTAAACACCCCTATCATATCTTCCTCCACCACCAACCCCGGCAGCACTTCCACACTCCTACTACTCTCTGTGTAAAAAACTTGACCCTCACATCTCCTTTGAACTTTCTCCCCTCTCACCTTAAATGCATGCTCCCTAGTTTTTGATATTTTAACTCTGGGATAAAGATTTTGACCATCAACCCTATCTACGCATCTCATAATTTTAAAGACTTCTATCAAGTCTCCCCTCAGCCTCTGCCGCACCAGAGAAAACAACTTGAATTTTTCTAACCTCTCCTTATAGTTCATGCCCTCTAATCCAGACAGCATTTTGGTAAATTTTTTCTGCACCCTCTCCAAAGCCTCCACATCTTCCCATAATATGGCAACCAGAATTGAACACAGCACTCTAAGTGTGGCCTAACCAAAGTCTTATAAAGCTGCAACATGACATCCTGAATCTTGTACTCAATTTTCTGACCAATAAAGGCAAGCATGCATAACACCTTCTTTGCCACCCTATCTACTTGTGTGGCCGCTTTCAGGGAACTGTGGACTTGAATCCCAAGATCCCAGCGTACATCAATGGTAATCAGAGTCCCGTCATTAACTCTATACTTTGCTCTAACATTTGATCTCCCAAAGGGCAGCACCTCACACTTACCCTGATTAAACTCCATCTGTCATTTCTCCTCCCATATCTGCAATGGATTTATATCCCGCTGTATCCTTTAACAACCTCCTACACTATCCACAACTCCACTGATCTTTGTATCATCTGCAAACTTACTAACCCACCCAACTACATTTTCATTCAAGTTATTCATATATATCATAAACAGCAGAGGTCCCAGTACGGATACCTGCGAACGCCACTATTCACGGACCTCTAGCCTGAAAAACAACCTTCTGCCCCTACCCTCTGCCTTTTATGGGCAAGCCAATTCTGAATCCTATGATGCTGCTTGGCCTGCTGTGTTCATCCAGCTCTGCACCTTGTTGTCTCGGATTCTCCAGCATCTGCAGTTCCTACTATCTCTGATCCAATTCTGAATCCATGTGGATCCATTAATCTTAATCTTCTGGATGAGACTACTAGAATATATTCTGTAACAAAGATAGGAAATGCTGGAGAAACTCCACTGGTCTGGCAGAACCTTTAGAACCGGAAGAGGAGTTGTATCAGATTCAGAAGGATAACTCTGTTTCTCTCTCCACAGATGCTGCCAGACCTGCTGAGTTTCTCCAGCATTTTGAGTGTTTGTTTCACATTTCCAGCACCAGCATAATATTGCATTGATGTGGTTATGTGCTCAATGCCTGTCACTTAAGTGGCAAGTAAAACTCACGCCATATGTCAGCCCATGCATAAACGTTGTCTAGGTCTTATGACAGATGATTAGACGATGCATCAGTATCTGAGGAATTGCAACCACAACCATCTTCCTTTGTGTTAGTTTCGATTCCAACCAGCAGAGGACTTTCCCCACAATTCTCATTGACTTTAATTTTCACTGATACCACCCTCGGTCAAATGTTGTCTTGATGTCAAGAGCAGTTACTCTCATCTATTTGGTTTAGCTCTTTTATCCATATTTGAACCACGACAGTAATGATGTGAGGAAATAAATGACCATGGTGGAGATGAAACTGAGCATCAAAAATGAGTTTTACTGTGTAAGTTCCACGTGACAGCACTGTCATTGACATTATCTGTGACTTTGCTAACAATCAAGAAAAGTCTGATTGGACGGTACTTGGCCAAATTGTCCTGCTTTTTGAGGATAATACATACTTGGGCAACTTTCTACATTGTCCAGTAGATTCTAGAGAGGTAGCTCCACTGGAACAGCCTGGCTAGGTGCTAGTCTGGACTACAGTTCTTTAGTATTATCAGCAGATTGGTCTCTGTAGTTTTTGCAGCATCAAATCATCTTCTGCCTCTTCTTGATACCAAATGGAGCGAATATAATTGGCTGGAGATTGGTATCTATGATGGTGGAAATTTCAGAAGGAGGTTGAGATGAATCATCCACTCAGGACTTTTGGCTAAAGATAACTCCAAATGCTTCAGCCTTTTCTTTGCACTGAAGTGTTGGGTACCCCCATCATTAAACTTGGGAATACTTGTGGAGTCTGCACTTTATTGGGTCCACTACCTCATGAATGGATACGGCAGAAGCGCAGAGCTTTGATCTGATCCGTACTGGGTAGTGCTCAAATATAATTTTGATATAGCTGGTATAACTCTAGTGCAACTGGGCATAGATCTATTTTGAATTTCTAAGTCCTAACATAATGTTAATGTCATGATGGAGGGTGCCTTCAATGTGTGGGAGAAGTTTTGTGTATATAGGTACTGTGTGGTGGTCACTCTTACCAATTTTGTCATGGATAGTTGGTTTATCTTAGCCTTCTGCTGAGAACCTCACCATTACAGATCCCAAGCCAGGTTATTCCGGAGAAAGAAGGTAAAACAAGTAAATGTGGCACTCCAGATCTCATTACTGAAGTAACTCCACAGAGCATGGTATCCCATCACCAAGTTACTCTTTATTTACATGTGCATACTACTCAACACTGGACCGACTTTCTCAGAGTGAGCTCTCAGAGGGAACAGAACCTTTGACAGAGATAGTAGGAACTGCAGATGCTGGAGAATCTGAGATAATAAGGTGTAGAGCTGGATGAACACAGCAGGCCAAGCAGCATCAGAGGAGCAGGAATGTTGACGTTTCGGGCCTAGACCCTTGAAGGGTCCTGTTCTTATCTGTCAGCCAAAGAACAAAGAAAATTGCAGCACAGGAACAGGCCCTTCAGCCCTCCAAGCCTGCGCCGATCCAGATCCTCTATCTAAACCTGTCGCCTATTTTCCAAGGATCTGTATCCCTCTGCTCCCTGCCCATTCACGTATCTGTCTAGATACATCATAAATGACGCTATCATGCCTGCCTGTACCACCTCCGCTGGCAACGCGTTCCAGGCACCCACCATCGTCTGCATAAAGTCCACCTGGCTCATCCAGTTACAATCACTACATCCTAAGTCCGGGGATGTGGCCGTGTTCTTAGATACCGGTGGCATGTACTGGACCATAGCCTGCCTCTTGTGCCTGGACTGTCTCAGACCATCTTCTTCAGATGGTAAAGATGCTGAGGATGTGACATCGGCCGTGTCCATCTCAGACGCTGAGGTTTCTTCAACGCTAAACAGAGGGCAAGAACCCACAGCCTTTCCAGATATGTTTTGCTGCTGCCCTGTTTGTGGGGTTGCAGCTTTCATGTGGTCCACATGCTTGTTCAGGAGCACCTCACCTACCTGAACTTTGTACATCATGGGACCCGACCTCGCATTGACTATGCCTGTCATGCATGCAGGACCATTTCCGTGGTTTTGGCACCAAACTTCGTCCCCTGATGTAAACTATCTCTCTTGCTTAGAGGAGTCTTATGTCCAGCATTGGCATTCCTGATGCTGTTTCAGCCTATCCCCTATACCCTCCCCCAAAGTTTCGGAAAGTTGAGACTTGATCTGTTACACAGTCTTCTACCCATTAGCAACTCTGCTGGAGCTATTCCTGTAGCTGGATAATGGGTGGTACTGAGTGAAGCTGTAGGCTGTTTCTTTGAACCTGCCTTAAAAGTTTGGACTGCTCTTTCTACCAGGCCGTTGGATGATGGATGGTATGGAGCTGTCCTTCTATGCCAAATGCCATTTGATTTTAGGAATACTTGAATTCCCTAATGGTAAATGATGGCCAGTTGTCTGTGACCAACACTTCTAGGAGACCATGTATTGCAAAAGATGCTCGCAGCTTTTCTATTGTTTTCCCCATGTTTGACAAATGAACTCTATGCAGGTCCAACCACTTCCAATGGGTATCCACAATGATTAAGAATGTTAATCCCATGAAAGGGCTGACATAGTCAACGTGTAACTGATTCCAGGGAAGAATGTGTGTTCCAGGCACCCCAAGTGACCTACATTTCGCTACAGAGTCAACTGGATCAGGTTGCACCCATTGGAAGATAAAGGGAAGGTGATCAAAGGTGGCCCAGCTCCCATGTCTACTGGAGCTTAGATCTTTCCTTGGATTGGTGAATTATTATGGAAAGTTCATATGTACTATAGTCTCCATCCTGGCACCCATGCATCTGCTACTGATAAAGGGGCAGCCTTGGAAATGGTCTCGTAGGCAAGACATAGCCTTTAGGGAAGTGAAGAAGGAGCTATAATCGTTTATGGTGTTGGCATTTAAGGTGGTAACTGAACCACCTGCTTCTCATATGAGACCAGAACCAAAGCTGTATCCGTAATCTCTAAAGATTCCCCCATATAGGTTCTCAGTCTAGCCGAGTTCTTACATAAATTTAAGGGTTGGGGTCCAGAGTGAATTTTGTTAAAGACTGGTTCTGCAATCACTGATACAGCCATGCTGGTATCAAATTCTATTAGAACCGGGTGACCATTTAACCAGACGTTTATTTTGATTGGTTCTGATTTGGATGTTGCTAAACAATTTAATTGTTCTGAGTCAGATGTAGGTGGGCTTTCAAGGGTGTGCACTCTCCAGGATACAAGCCTATGAGTTATCTTACTCAGTTCAGACCTATTGAGATTCATTTTCTGTCTTGAGTCTACATACCAGCAGCAACTATGCTTGCTTGCCAGCCTGGATCCCGAAGAAAATTTCAACTCTTTCGCCGATGCTTGGCTTTGTTTTGAGGTTTTACTATGGGCTGACCTGGAGTCCCCCTGTTCAGGATATGTCCTGAGGGAGGCTATGCAATTGCAATCACTCAATTGCAAGCAAGTTCATTGGCCTGGCGAGGGTGTCCACTTTCATCAGCATTCCCCATAAATCATATGCTGTACTTGCCACATTTTCCAATGACAAAGCCAGTTGTAGTGCCTATTTGAAGCCCAGTCAGGCTTCAGCATGGTTACATCATTAATCCCACATACCAAACTGTCTCTCAGCATCTCATTAAGAGTTAAACCAAGATCAAAAGCTCTGCCAGTATTCTTAACCTCATCAAAAATTGCAAAAAAGATTCCCCTACTTCTTAAACTGCTGAATAAAACCAATAGTTTCTCATAATTAGAGGAGGCTTGGGGTCATAATATTCCTTAACTAAATCCGTCAACTCTTGAAATGTTTTAGTATGTGGTGCTTCAGGAAACATTAGACTCCTAAGAAGCAAAAACGTTGTGGGTCCACAAGCTGTCAGGAGAATTACTCCATGCTTTTCATCTACCCAGTGTCATTTGCCTGGAAAAAATAACACCTTCTTTCCACATATGGGGCCCAGTCTTCGACTGCAGAATCGAGCAAGTCAAACTTCCCAAATAATAGCATGATGCCAGAAATGCATAACCCAACTCAAAGACGACTGTTGCGAGCATAGTTTTTTCCTCTCTTCATCACTGGAATAACTCCACAGAGGCCAGTATCCCATCACCAAGCCACCCTTTATTTATATGTGCATTGTACTTGAGACTGATGTGACTTCTTCAGAACCAGATTTCAGAGTGAAGAGAATATCTGACACTCCTGTTTATATCTATCAGCCAGGGTTCCCTGATTGGACCAGGTTAACAACCTCAATCAGGGAACTCCTATTCTATGGGGTCCATCTGACTGACCTTGTTGCAATCACTACAACTACCTCATGTCTTGTCCAATATGCTGAGAGATCTGCAAATCAACAGCAAAGAATGGAGTTCAAAAGTGAAAAATGAAGTCACATGAAGACTGATAGGCTCTTTGCATGTTGAAATAAGGGCCAAGTATCTGTTTTAGACCCCCTTTGCAATATTAGAAAAATAGCCTTATCTACAACGTGACTCTATTACTGGATTAATTTTCATTTTGCCATTTACGTATCTATGGTATACTGTTTCTCATATTCTTTGAGAATTTCTTTTAACAATCCATCCTTGCCTTTCTAATGATTGTCCTAACTTGTCAATATCACTTTTTCGTTCCCTTTAGGTTGGTGATAATCATTTTCCTTTATTGTCAATTTTGTCCTTATCTTTCGATTTTTTTTATTGTCTACTTTATTCTTGTACTTTAGTGAAATTGGTTGCAAGTCATCTACTGTCTGATAGTTTTGCAATACAAAATGATTGTATAAAGAATCATCAGAGGTGCTACAGGAGGGTTGTTTTATTATGCAAAATATGGAAATTATTGTAGATTTGATTCAATTTAAAAGTTTTGTTGTGGATATTAACTTTTTTTATTTAACGAGGAAGAGAGAATTGATCAAATGTGTATCAATTCTGCTTATTTATGTGCAAGATGAAGATATTAACTGAGTTTTCCTTGAGGACAAATGAAGAGACCTAACTGGAGCTGTGGTGTGATTGATCTCAGAGGTATATAATATTTCACTCTGCAAATAAATGTAAGATGGAATCAAAATTGGCATCAATACAACCTTCACTAACTGGCTTTCCAAAATACAGTAGAATATTGATCATCATTGGATTGTAGAAGCAAGCAACTGTTGAAGAAGATCTCCATCTCCAACTGGTGAAAACAGTATGACTGACGTATGTCTATCCTACAGCAGGAGGATGGCGGACAATTTGTTGCAAGTTGTGCCACTTACTATATTGCTCGTCATGCATATTTAATGAGATCTTCAACTACAGTTTGGACAGTGCAAATAAGATGGGTATATGGAGTTGAATTGGCTTCAAGTAACATGTGATTTATACAGTCATAGAGTTGTAGAGCCGTACAGCATGGAAACTGACCATTCGGTCCAACCGTCCATGCCAACCAGATATCCTAAATTAATCTAGTCCCATTTGCCAGCATTTGGCCCATATCCCTCCTAAACCCTTCTTATTCATCTATCCATCCAGATGTCTTTTAAATGTTGTAATTATACCAGTCTCCACCACTTCCTCTGGCAACTCATTCTATACAGGCACCACTCTGAATGAAAAGTTGCCCTCTGGCTAATAAAGGCAAGCATACCAAATGCCTTCTTCACTATGCTGTCTACCTGCAAAATGATTTGGAAGTGAACATAGGAGGTATGGTTAGTAAGTCTGCAGATATCACCAAATTTGGAAGTGTAGTGGATAGTGAAGAGGGTTTCCTCAGAGTACAATGGGATCTTGATCAGATGGAGCAATAAGCCAAGGAGTGGCAGAAGGAGTTTAATTCAGATAAATGTGAGGCGCTTCATTTTGGAAAGGCAAATCAAGGCTTTTATACACTTAATGGTATGGTCCTGGGGAGGGTTGCTGAACAAAGACACCTTGGAATGCAAATTCATAGTTCCTTGAAAATGGAGTTGCAGGTGGAGAGGATAGTGAAGAAGATATTTGGTATGCTTGCCTTTATTGGGTCAGTGCATTGAGTATAGGAGTTGAGCTGTACAGGACATTGGTTAGGCCACTTTTGGAATACTGCTTGCAATTCTGGTCTCCCTGCTATAGGAAGGATGTTGTAAAACTTGAAATGGTTCAGAAAAGATTTTCAAGGACGTTGCCGGTTTTGGAATGTTTGAGCTATAGAGAGAGGCTGAATAGGCTAGGGCTATTTTCCCTGGAGCATTGGAGGCTGAGGCTTTACCTCATAAAGGTTTATAAAATCATGAGGGGCATGGATTGAATGAATAGCGAAGATCTTTTCCCTGTGGCAGGGGAGTCCAAAACTAGAAGGCATTGGTTTAATGTAAGAGGAGAAAGATCTAAAGGGACATAAGGGGGAATTTTTTCATGTAGAGGGTGGTGTGTGTGTAAAATGAGCTGCCAGAGGAAGTGGTGAAGGATGGTACAATAACAATATTTAAATGGCATCTGGATGGGCATATGAATTGGAAGGATTTAGAGGGATATGGGCCAAATGCTGGTAAATAGGAATAGATTAATTTAGGATATCTGGTCGGCATGGACAAATTGGACAGAAGGGTCTGTTTCCATGCTGTACAACTCTCTGTTCCTTGAAAGTAGAGTCATAGGGTCAATGAATCTGCACCCCAAGGTCTCTTTATTCAGCAACACACTCCAGGACCTTACCATTAAGTGTATAACTCTTGCCCCGATTTGCCTTTCCAAAATGCATCGCCTCACATTTATCTCAATTAAATTTACAAAGATATTGCCAGGGTTGGAGGGTTTGAGCTGTAGAGAGAGGCTGAATAGGCTAGGGCTATTTTCCTTGGAGCATTTGAGGCTGAGGCTTTACCTCACAGAGGTTTATAAAATCATGAGGGGCATGGATAGGCTGAATAGCCAAGGTCTTTTCCCTGAGGCAGGGGAGCCCAAAACTAGAGGGAATAGGTTTAAGGTAAGAGGAAAATGATTTTAAAGAGTCATAAGGGGGAACATTTTCATGTCGACGGTGGTGTCTCTATGAAATGACCTGTCAGAAGAAGTAGTGAAGGCTGGTACAATTTAACATTTAAAAGGCATCTGGATGGGCATGTGAATTGGAAGGGTTTGGAGGGATATGGGACAAATGCTGGTAAATAGGACTAGATTAATTTAAGATATGTGGTCGGCGTGGACAAATTGGATGGAAGGGTCTGTTTCCATGCTGTACTCTATGATTCTACTTTCAAGGAATGATCTGCCACTCCTCGGCCCACCTGCCCATCTGAACAAGGTCCCGTTGTACTCTGAGGCAATCTTCTTGCTGTCCACTACATCGCTGGTCACAGGCCTCCAGTCTGAAAAGCAACACTCCACCACCACCTTCTTTGACCTGGTTCTGTATCCAGATGGCTAGTTCTCCCTGTATTCCATTTAATCTAACCTTGCTAACCAATCTACCATGCAGAACTTTGTCAAGTGCCTTACTGAAGTCCGTATAAATCACGTCCACTGCTCTGCCTTCATCAATCCTCTTCATTACTTCTTTAAAAAACTCAGTTATTTGATGTTTTTGATTTATTTATTGTCATGTGTACTTAATTAAGTTAGTGAGACATGATTTCCCATACACAAAGCCATGTTGACGATCCCTAATCAGTCCTTGCCTTTCCAAATACTTTGATGAAATAAGGGCAGTGTGAGTGATTGGCAATCATTTTATTGTTACTCAGAAGGTAGAATAGTCTTTAATCCAGGGTACTATCCAGGTAAGTAAGTCAAAACCATCTGAAGTGTTTCACTCTGATTTATAAGGAGAGGAGAACCAGGAGACAGGGAGAGGGTGACCAAACACCAGATCAGATAATGCACGGGGTAAAAAAGAAATCTAAATGGTAACACAGGAGCATGTTGATTGGTTGTTACCTGGTAAGGCAGGAACGCAGCATCAAGTTAAAATATACAGAGAGCCAACACAAACATGATCAGCTTCTGCACCATAACAATTCTATGATTTGAGAGTTGGGGACTTTTGTGTAAAGTTCATGGTGCAGGGTATTTGTCTGTTGTCGTCAGTGCGTATGGAGCTCCATGAGGCACCTTTTGAGGTACAACTGGTCTCTGATTTCCTGGAACACAAAAAAAGAAATTGTTGGAGAAACTCGGCTGGTCTGCCAGCATCTGTGGTTGAAAACAAATTTAATGTTTTGAGTTCAGCGATCTTCTTCCAGCAGTTTCTGTTATTGTGTGTTTCAGATCTCTAGCATTCCACAGTTCTATATTTTATCTGATTATCTGGAGACTGGGAGATCTGTGCCCTTGTGTTACAGTTTCCTGAGATCAATTGCAAAAAGGCTAACTCATTGGCCATCCCAACTTTGCATTATGATGACTTTGCTTTTACCCTTCAGCTGACAATTTTGTTAAGTGTCATTTGCTTTATCGCACCTTAAATAGATGAAACATCAGCATATAAGAACCATCTTTGTATTAACATGCATTCAGAAAAAGTGCACATATAATTGCCAAAAGTCCAGACGTATGGGAATAAAATGGCTTTTTTTTGACAACATGGTATCCACTTTGTAAGGGACTTGGAGATTAGGACTGATTTAAAGTTTTCCAGAATTCTACCAGCAATTCTGGGAAAAATGCCTATTTGTAAAATGGAGTCTTGAACATAAACCAAATTATATAGTATGATCTTTGCTGCTACTATTCCTAAGGAGGATTTCTCCCCATTACCTTTTAAAGATGAAGATTTTTTTGTTTTATTTTTCCTCGTATTGCAGTTAGGATTAGTCTTGTGGGAATTTCTGTACACATGTCACAATATAACTAATAATAACACTTCAGGTGTGATCTACCCAGAGTCTACAAAGCTTCTGCAAGACAAACTCAGATTTAAACTCTATTACTTCGACACTGTAGCTCAGCATTCTTTTTGCTTTGTTGCTTCCTGCTTTTCAATGTTGACATTCTCATCTGTCAAATGAAAACACTGAGTGGCTTAATCATAATAATGTTTTTCTGCTGAACACTGCTACTTTTCTGAAAACTGAACAAGCCTTTTGTGTGGTTCAATGGTTTTATTTTATAACAGGCTTAGGTTTTGGCACCAGCATTGTTTTACTGTTGATTATCTTGTAGGATTAGTAACAGAGGTTTGGTTGATTTGAGGATTTTTAAAACTCATTCACAGGAAGTGGGTGTCACTAGCTAGGCTAGCATTTTGTCCATCCCTAATTGTTCTTGAGAAGGTGTTGGTGAGCTGCTTTCTTGGACTAAGGCAGACTGTGGTGGATAGGTGCAACTTTAGTGCTGTTATGAAGGGAGTTCAAGGCTTTTTGACTTAGTGACAGTAAAGGAATGGGGATATAGTTCCAAGTCTTGATGGTATTTGCCTTGGAGGAGAATTTGCAGCAAGTGATGTTCCCTTCCATCTGCTGTCCTAGTCCCAGTAGAGGTAAAGGTCATGGATTTCGAACGGGTTGTCAAATGAGGGTTAATTGTTGCAGTGCATATTGTGGATGGTACATGCTGCAAACCCTGCTCATCGTGATTCGTCATTTTTAGCTTATCCATGAGACGTCAACATTGCTAGTTGGGCCAGCATTTATTGCCCTTCCCAAAGATGGTGGTGAGCTGTCTTCTTGACCAGAGCATTCCATGTGTTGTAGGTAGGTTTACAATGCCATTATGGATGGAGTTCCTCAATGACCTAATAACACTGAAATAATTGTGATGTATTTCCAAGTAAGGATAGTGAGTGGCTTAGAGAAAAACTTGCAGGTGGTGGTGTTCCCATGTGTTGCTGGATTTGGTAGGTGTTGTGTAAAGTGCCTTGGTGAAGTTCTGCAGTGTATCTTGTAAATAGTACACACAGCTGCAACTGAGCATTGGTGGTGGAGAGAGTGAATGTGGTGCTAATGAAATGGGCTGCTTTGTCTTGAATGGTGCCAAACATTTTCGGTCTTGTTGGAACTGCATTCATCCAAGCAAGTGGACGGTCTTCTGTCATAACTTGTCATTGATGGATGGCTTTGGAATCTGGAGGTGAGTTACTTACTGTAGGATTTGTGCTGTTCCATGAAAAGAAAATGGTGGAATTGATTGATGTCTGGATGGGCATAAGGCTTTTACGGGCATAAGGCTTTTATCTATAGTACCGTATAGATACAGGCACTTTTAAACTGAGTTTCTGATTGCCAGCATCCGCAGTTCTTTTTTCTTTTAACTTTTAAACTGCTTTTGTTCTTTCTGGAGAGAGGGAGAGAGAGAGAGAGAGAGAGAGGTGGAGTACTCACTGTGCTTCAGTACAGAATTATAGCCTTTTTTTGTTGATGAACTTTAATTTAGGTTGTATTTGTAACTTCAGATCTGAACTGAGACAGGTTGTTGGATAACAGGAGAAATCTTTTTCACAACTGCCATACTGGGCCACCTTTTCAGCCTTTAGCGTCCACTTACTAGTTGTCACCAGTAATTTTTAATGTCCACTTACTGCTACTATAATGTGCTATATAGTTTTTTTGTATGTTTGCCCATGTAACATATACCACAGAAAGTCAGGTTCTTGTTGAGAGATATGCTTTGAAGTTTATTAACAACATTATTTACGTGGCTACAAAATCATAGACAAACACATTAAGGGTGGAATTTTCCAAGTTTCTTCTAGTGTTTTATGGAGTGAGATTCATGGCATCTGGTCTGCCATGGCGCAAAATGACATTTCTCATGCAATCTTCCAAATTTACCTCAATACTTATGCAAATAAGTTCTTGGGCACTTTCCTCAGGGAATCACATAGCTGGAGTGGTGAAAGTACTTGCCACTGTCAGGACTTTCTGGTGTATATACCTTTGATGTCATATGTAAAGCCCAGTTCCGCATCACTTCAAATGTTGCAAGTGAGGAACTGGGTCTCACTCTGTGGTGCCTGAGCTCCAACATTCAGGACATAAAAAGAATTCTCACTTCCTGCTTCATGGACAGAGACTTGGGCAGCTTGGTGGCTGGGCTGATGGAGAGGAGAATAGTCTTTTACCCAGCTGACTGCCACAGATCAATGCTGTGTCATGGTGATATTATGGTGATATGACTGCAATTAGGTTGAGTAAGAAATCTGAAAAAGATGCCTTCAAGTTCCAGAGAGGGGTCAAGCAAGACTGTGATAGCCTCCGTGCTATTTTCAATCTACCTGACTGTGGTTATTTACTTCAAGACAAGGTCACTTGTCTTCTTGAGTCAGCATTAAATGTTGTTTAGACAAAAATGTCTTTGATCTCAGTCACCTCTGTGCCAAAATTAAACTGATCACTGCAAAAATATAATTGATCTCTGTTTTACGGATGACTATAGTATCATTGCCTTCTCTGCACCAGATTTGCACACCACTGTCAATCTTTTCAATTCTGCTGCAAGAAACTTCACCTTGAATGCTGCTAAAACAAAACCCATATCAGCTGAAACTGGTCAGTGAAACATTTCGCCTATCATATATTGACTCATTCCTGAGATGAAGAGCTTGCTTTATCAACAGAGTTTGAATAGGTTGGTCTATATCTATTGGAGATTAGAAAAATGAGAGGTGGTATTATTGCAGTATATAAGATTTTAATGAGACTAAATATGGTAGAAACTGGGAGGATATTTCCTGTTGTGGTTGAAACCAGAAATAGAGGACATAGTTTAAGCATAAGAAATCTTAAGAGAAGTTTTTTTTTCCCCTCTCTCAGAGAGTTATTAAGTGGATTTGCTTCCCCAGAAGGAAGGAGAGGTTTGCTCTTTAAAATTGTTCAAGGCTGAGACAGATTTTTGACAGATAAAGGAATCAAGAATTATGGCAACTTTCACAGGAAAGTGGAGCTGAGACCACAACCAGATCATCTATGATCCTTTGAATGGTGGAGCAGGTTCAAAGGGCCAGATAGCCTACTCTGCTTTTATACTGGAGAAAGTCTGGAATGTGTTGAATACTTCCCATACTTGGCAGCCAATTATCTCAGAAAAATACAATTAATAAAGAGATCCAACAACAGATCACTTGTGCACACAGCTTTCTACAAATTATGGTAGCAAGTAGGTTAAAACAAAAATCTTCACAAGTAAACAAAAGTCCTATAGTGCAGAACAGTTGTTATCACCACACTCCTGTATTGTAGTGAGATCTTAACTATGTTTCAGTGACACACGAGTGGTAAAGAACTTCCATCAGCAACACCTCCATCACATCCTCTACATTCAATGGAAGGGCTATCGAACAAACACTAGATTTTGTTTGATTAACTCATGGAGTGTCGGTCATTAGCTTGGCCATCGTTTATTGTCCATGAACTGAATGGTTTGCTTGGCCATTTCAGAGGACTGTAAAGAGTGAATACATTATTATGGGTTTACAGTCACATGGGGAACAGACCAGGTAAGGATGGAAGATTTCCTTCTCTAAAGGACAGTAATGAACCGGATGTTTATTTACAATATTTGTTACATCATCACCAATACACTTTTAATTCTAGACAGTTTTTAAAACTCAAATTTCACCATCTGTCAAATGGGATTTGAATACACATATCCAGAACATTAGTCTGGGGTACTTGATTACTAAATCCAGTGACATTATCACCATCTTCCACAAGAACCATCTTCACTAAATTTTTGCTTAATTTTCTTCCTAGCCTCATACCCATTCTGATTTCAAGGGGCCCACCCCTGTTCTTTCTTCCTATTCTTTCTAGAGTACTGAGTAGCCAACTTAGTTTCTTTTTCCTTGTCCTCATGCTGGCTGATATTGTAAGTAGCTCTCTACCCATACAGTTTAAATCTACCACAATGATCTCAACCTCAAAAAGGAATCCTTGACCTCTCTGCCCTTTTACAAATTTCCCTTTCCTCCTTAAAGTAATGCCACCCCTCAGATCTCGCCTGGAATTCATATTTGAACTTCTTCAAAAAGGTTTCTGCCCTTGCTACTGCAGTGAAACTGCCCGGATTAAAGTAATAACTTAGATCCTTGTGACTATGACTGTGCTGCTTTATCCTTCCTCATTGTTTTCAACTTCTGCAGCTTTACCATTCCTGACCAAACCATCCTCTTAACTATCTACCTTCCATCAAGCAAATTAGAAGCACTATTCTCATTGAATGTCATTACGATGTCTGATTATGGATATAAAACTATGCTCGACTTGTGACACAGAATGAGGCTATTCAGCCCATTGTGTCAGTATCAGCTAAAAAAAAACAAATTACCCACTCATTTTAATCCAATTTAAAATCTCTTGCAATGCTTGTTTTCCTTATATCTTGCAGGGTTATCCCTATAAATCCCGTCTGATTTTTTAAAACAACATACTGCTCCTTCAGCAACATTCACTAACTGCACTACCTCATTACTTCCAGCTGTACATTGGAATGACTGACATCATAGTCTTCAGCAGTTGTAACAAACCTCATTATCTAGCTATTAGTTCCATCTCTGTCCCTAGCCACTGTCTCAGGGTAAAGTAGACTTCATGATATCCTGGTATTCATTTGATCCTGAACCGTACTTCTCACCCCAAATCTCCTCCATCTCAAAGATCACCTATTTCCAATTTCCACTTGCATCTCTGTAGCTTCCGTCAGCTCACTTGTTGCTTAAAATCTCATCCATTATTTCGTTAACTCTTGACTCAATTATTCCAGAACTCACCTGGCCGATTTCCCTGCATAAATTTCGAGTCTTTCAAAACTCTGCTATTTTGTTGTCAGCTGAGTATGAAATTATTGAATTGCCTCTTTCAACATTGTTGCCTTTCCACTTTGCTCTTCTTCAAGGTGCTCTAACATTTCGTTCTAACATCTTGTGTGGCTTTTATTTTGTATGGGTACATTCATGCGCTGTGCCTTGGGTTGTTTCACGATGTTCCAACTTACTTATTTAGCGGCAGTAAGTTTTTTGAGACAACTGCAATGATTACTTACGTTTTTCAGTCTCATTGTCTAAGCGTAGCAATATATGTAAGCCTTTTACTTTCTAATTTTCTGAATTCTATGATGGAAGCAACTGGTTAACAGTAGTGATAGCATGTTACAATTTTTAGTTGACATGATCTATCGTGTAGTCCTCGGTTCACTAATCTGTATACTTACCATTGACCTGGTAACAATAGGATGCATAAGTAATTTGTTTGAATCTAATTTTTGAGAATATAAAGAATTAACCTCATTTTTTTCCGGGATGGGGGAAGTTGCAAGCTAATGTCCTAGCTTTGCTACTGTATTCTATAAGGAGAAATATTTAAGCTCGTTAAATTCCAGTGTACTTTCGCAACGGTTTGGGGCTGCTCAACATCTTCCGTTCCAACAATAGGGTCTAAGCTCTTTGAACTAACAGAACTGGGAGACTGCATTTGGGACCTACGTGCACACGCAAAAGACGATGCTGATTTCTCAATAATTTGGTTTGAGATTCCTGGGCACCAAATTCTGGAGCTGCGCTCCCCTCAACCTCTCCTCCTTTAAGGTCATCCTCGAAGCGAAATCTTTGGACCAACTGTCCCTGGCTCCTCAAGTGCGGCGAGGAGAAATCGTGCACTGAAGGTTCCAATCCACACCTTCAGCGGGGAGGGAAGTCCCGAGTGGGTACAGGGTTTGATGTGGGGCTCCAGTTCAGTGCTGGCCGGGAATGCACTGGAAAGATGTCCCACAGCTGCTGACACACTGACAGACGACACGCGCTACGTCACTGCGGTACCTGTTGTTGTGGTTGGCAAGGCAACCGTTCCAGGTGACAGTCCGGTCGGTTATCCAGCTTTATAACCCCCTCCTCTCAATGCAACTTCTCTGTGAGTATTTCATTGTGAAAACAAACACTTTGTTTCAGAGTGTGTGTCTTTTTTTTAAGAAAACCCCAATGTGTTCGATTACTTATTTTTCCCGTTGTGGGGAGACGTTTCTTAAACTCGCGTCAGTTTCTTTCTCGCCGGCGTTTGAAAGTTTTTCCCCTCTTCTAGCTCCCCACCCAGTCCAAATTTAAAAATTGAGACCGCCGCCTTGATTTTTTTTTCACTCCCTAAGAAGGCTGATTACTTTTAATTTCTTGAAAAAAAAAACAAAATGATCTTCAGTCCCTCTGCATTTCTTCAGCAGGTTTGTTTTTAATAGATCCCAGTCCGGACGATCCCCTCTCGGTGATCGCCATCCTCCTCCTCCTCCAGCAACAAGTGAGCTGGTCGACCTCCTTTATTTTTGCTTCTTAACCCCCTCCCCCGCCCCACCCCTCGCTCACTTCTCTCGGCTCCCTCTCCGCGCAGGAAGAGCTCGAGACCAACGGAAGGGCACGTGCGGTCTGACGAAGGGGGGTCGGCCGAAGCAGCTCGAGCTCTTGTTGCGGGATCGTGCCGCACCTGGCGGAGGCGGAGCGACTGGTCGCGTGGGAGGCGCTCGAGCGAGGAGGGGTATGGCGGAGGTGAAGGGCGTCGCTCAAACTGGGTAAGTACGACCGTTCAAACTTGAATGGAGTCCAGATCGCTTCCTTTTTAAAAACACACACACACCTATAATTTCTATATGTTCTTTCTGCCAGAAAACATTTAAGGGGAGTCTGATTTTCTTTTGAGGGGGAAACGAAAGCGCGGCTTTAACAGGAGCTTGTCAGGGATCGCTGTCACCTCACTCGATTAACTGTCAAAGAGAGAGAGAGATAATTCGTTAGGGTTTCGGGGACCCGGGCTGAAATTTCAACGGCCCCGCTCGCCGTTTAGAATCAAGAGGTGGAAGTGACTTATTTCGGTTAGTTCCACCCCCAAGAGCTGATGTGTCTCCCACTCGCTTGATGGGGTATCTGTCGTATGTCATCCTTCGTGTGTAAAACCATGGCAGAATGTCAAAGCGGCTATTCAGCTATGTGGGAATCGCAACGGTGACTGATTCTCACGGTTCTGACACTCCACCGGCAATTGCCAGTGGAATCTCCCAGAGGACTGAGACACTTCTTGCCGAGGTTAAGCTGACTGTGCCAAGATGCCTCAGCGCTCCGATGTGTGGCATGTTTAGTCCCTCCCTAAGTTATCGGAAGAGGTATACCTATCACAGAGTATGCTGAGAAGGAAGAATTTCATGGGGAAGGAAAGTTGTTTCATTTTCTCCCATCGGACATCATTTACTTTTTCTTTTGTGTGTTTTTTTTTTCTTAACTGCTTTCTTGTTTACACTTGAATAGCATATAGAACAGCTTTATTGAAAACACAATTCAATATATGAGCAGTTAAATGCTCCAGAAACCATATTTTGGATGGGGAACTGCACAAGAATCGACTTGGAAGTGAAATTCCAAAGTATTTTAAAGAGTAATCAAACCACAGTTGCATTTATGTAATACTTTTAATACAGGGAAACTTCTCAAGACCTTTTAAAAGAGATGAGATTTTAAAAAAAACACAGCTAGGGCTGATCTGATGAG
Source organism: Rhincodon typus (assembly GCF_021869965.1). Classification (NCBI taxonomy): domain Eukaryota; kingdom Metazoa; phylum Chordata; class Chondrichthyes; order Orectolobiformes; family Rhincodontidae; genus Rhincodon; species Rhincodon typus. The sequence goes on along the minus strand of NC_063335.1, from coordinate 82,759,533 downwards.
ATATTAGGAGGGGTAAAAGTTTTGGCCAAAGAAGTGGATTTATGTTGGCTTTAAAAAGTGAGGAAGGAGATGTCAATGCCTAGGCAATTGAAAGTACAACTGCCAGTCAGGGGCAGAGCAGGGAAAACCACAATAAGCCTAACTCAGAGAAGCAAAGAGTTCAGAATGGATATACAGGAACTGAAACAAAAACAAATTACTTTGAAACTCAGGAACAAAAACAAAGTTGCTGGGACAGCTCAGCAGGTCTGGCAGCATGTGTGAAGAAAAAAACAGAATTCACGTTTCAGGTCCGGTGACCCTTCTTCAGAACAGGAGCATCAGTTCTGAGGAAGGGTACTGGACCCGAAATGTTAACTTTTTTTTCTTCACAGATGCTGCCAGACCCACCGAGCTTTCCCAGCAATTTTGTTTTTGTTTCCGAGATCTGAGGAAGGGTCCCGGACCCGAAACGTTAACTCTTTTTTTCTTTTTCTTCACAGATGCTGCCATACCTGCTAAGCTTTCCCAGCAGCTTTGTTTTTGTCCCTGATTTACAGCATTCACAGTTCTTTTGGTTTTTATTTTGCTTTGAAACTCAGCAGGTCTGGCAGTATCTATGGAGAGAAAGCAGAATCACTGGGCTTGAAACATTAATTCTGCTTTCCCTCCACAGATGCTGCCATACCTTTTGAGTTTTCTGAGCAATTTCTGTTTTTTTGTTTTGGGTTTCCAGCATCTGCAGTTCTTTGTTTTTTTTTACATAGGAACAGAACTTGATCATTCAACTTCTTAAACATGTCTGATTTCTTTCAGTGAGATTATAGCTGAAATTGTGTCAATTCTATTTCTTTAAACCTATTAATATCCACACTTAACATTATGTCAACACACAAGTAAATTACTGCAAATTCTTAAAATATTCTGGAAATATTCAATTTTTCAAGTAGTATCCATGGACTGAAAAAAATTGCTATTGTGGTGCAGTGGTAAAGTCCCTACTTCTGGTCCTGGGTTCAAGTTCCACCTGCTTTAAAGGTGCGTAATAACATCAGTGAACAGTTTGATTAGAACATAGCCATAGACAGAAACAAATTAATATTTTAGGATAATCTACCTTAGTCTTGAAAGTTTCAATTGATCCAGCATCTGTATCCTCTGAAGTAGGATAGTTCCAGGTTTCTGTATATTTCTAGTTTGTGGAGAAGCAGTTCCTCATTTCTGTCCTGATGACCTGGCTTATAATTTAAGATTCTGTTCTGGTATTAAGAATGTAAGGTTAGATCAAATTATTTTTCAAGCTTTGTCCCAAATTCTGTACAATCTTGGCTGAACATTTACCTTAACTTAACTTTCCAGCCCACCTGTTCATATAACTGAGTTTAAACTTTCTCATTTTCACATAATCCCTTGAGTTTTAAGCAAACATTTCTGGTCTGAAAACTTTTAACTCCTTACACTGAGATAATGAATCTTTAACGATTTTATATTATCTTCCTATCCCTGAAGTATCTTCTTTACACATCCAGCTTTAGCTAAGAACTCTGCAAAACTCCCCAAACTGAAAATAAAATGCTGTTTTCCAAGCTTTAGGTATTTCTCCAAGCCCAAAATAATCCATAATCTTCTATTAAAATCTTATGCACTACGTTATTTACTTTGTTTGCTCATAAACTCACCCAATGTAAACTATTGCAATTAGCCTCCAAAACATCCATTCAGACCTTTTTTTTCAAAAGACAATGACTGCAGAAATAATTATAAGCTAACAGTTAAATACCTTTAGACAGAGACAACTCATTTTCCACTAGTTTCATTTTCAAAAATCCAAACTCAAAAGAAAGTGACAGTAAAATATATATAAATCTCACACCTTCCACCACAAAGTCGACAAAAACTTGTGGGAGTGTAATGAGGGATGGTATCTGATTAGCATTGTAAAGAAGAGGTGAGAGGTGTGGAACAAAACAAAAAATGTTACCAAAAAATATAGAATAGAAAGAATAAGCTGTGATTTGAATGAGGCCACCCTTTTACCATTTTGATAGAGCAAATAGTGAAAAGTATATGAGGCAGGTAAGATGCTGCCATCAGGGCAAAATAATAGTCAAAATCAAAATGTCGGTGAAATCACCCAGAATAATGTGGATGGCAAAGGTTTTAACAATGAGCATTCTCTTAAGAAATTTGCAGAGGGGTGATGATTGTTATGAACGTACAAAATTGGAACAGATGTAAACAATTTGGCTCCTTGAGTCTGCTCTGCCATTTAATAAAATCATGATTAATCTGCTTCTGTTACGAAGTTCATATTGCCATCCATTATTGGTAACCTTGACTCTCTTGATTTGTTTGCAGGGTTTAAGTGGATAATGATGTAGATAGGGTTAATCAGACAATAAGTATGTTGATGGGATTAGTTCCAGTGGACATACTGTATGACATTGATCAAAGTGAAAATCGATCAGTTGAAAATCCCACTCAAAAGAATCGAGGGGTGAGTTCCTCACTCGAATGTCCAGTGAGTCTCTGAGAGGCTGTGAGCTTATTTTTTTCCTCTTTATTCTTTCATAGGATGTGGGTGTTACTGGTAAAGCCAGCATATATTGCCTTTTATTATCCTTGAGCTGAGTGGCTTGCCAGACTATTTCAGAAGTCACTTAAAACTTGATTACGATTCTGGAATAGCATGTTGACCAGTCTAGATGAGTACAACATATTTTGCTTGCAAACCCAATAGATTTTTTACACCAATTGATGAATGTTTCATGCTCTCCAACGAAACTAGGTCTTGATTCCAGATTTTAATAATTGAATTAAATTCCACCTGCTGCTGGGGTAAAGTTTGAACCTAAAGCATTAGCCTGGGTCTCTGGATTACTAGTCCAATGATATAACACTATGGCAGCATCTTCCCATTTAATGTGAATGTGGCTATAAAGTAGGAACACAAGAGTTGTGGGGAATGTCAGGAGAAACAAACAAAAGTACAAAATTGGACTAAAATTTACCATTTGGCCACTTGAGCTTTCTCTGCCATTCAGTAAGACACTACTTGACTTGCTTATGTTTTGAATTTCACATTCCCAGCTAGCCCCCTAAAATCTTTGGTTTCCTTGCCTAACAGGAATCTATCTACATCTCTTTTAAACATTTTCAGTGACCCCAACTCCACTGCCTTCCGAGTCCCGAAGTTGCAACACTGTGGGAGAAAGCATTTCCAAGGTTACTTGGCAAGTTGGTTCCAAAATTGACTTAGTGGCAGGAAACAGAGGGTAATGGTAGAAGGCTGTTTGTGTGACTGGAGGCCAGTGTCCAGTGCCAAACCACAGGGATCAGTGCTGGGTCACTTATTGTAAATGATGAAGATGAGAATGTAGACTAGGCAGAATGATAAGTAAGTTTGTAGATGACATGAAGTTTGGCATGATGGTTGACCGTGAGAAAGGAGGTCTCAGTTTACAGGAGGATATAAATAGTCAAATGGGCAGGTCTGTGGCGGATGGAACTTAATCCTGATAAGTATGAAATGACGCACTTTGGAAGAAGTAACAAATCACGGATGAAGTCAATGAATGGCAGGACACTAGGAATATTTGAGGAACAGAGGGATTTTTGGGGTATTTGTCTATAAATCCCTAAAGGTTGCTTAGCGAGTTTATAGAGTAGTTAAGAAGGCATAAGGGATACTTGAGATAACAAGGTGTAGAGCTGGATGAACACACCAGGCCAAGCA
>NC_063335.1:82727303-82755418 GCF_021869965.1 Rhincodon typus | reverse complement strand
GGACCCTTTTTCTGAAGAAGGGTCCAGACCCGAAACGTCAGCTTTCCTGCTCCTCTGATGCTGCTTGGCCTGCTGTGTTCATACAGCTCTACACCTTGTTATCTCAGATTCTCCAGCATCAGCAGTTCCTACTATTTCTGAATAAGGGACACTTATTTTTATTAGTTGAAACATAAATTATAAGAACACAAAGTTATGTTGTAGCTGTACAGGACTTTGTTTAAGCCACAGCTGGAGTACTGTATGCAGATCTGATCTCTACGTTATAGGAAGGATGTGATTGTGCTGAAGGGTTGCAGAGGAAATTCACCAGGATATTGCATGGGATGGAGCACTTCAGCATTGAAGTGAGTCTGGATAAGATTTTTTCAAGCTTGTTTTCTTTGGAGTAAGAGAAGGTTGAGAGGGGGCCTGATAGAAGTATATAAGATCGTAGGGACATGGTCGTGGTGAATAAAAAGCAGCTGTTTTCCTTAATCTAAGGGTCAATAACAGGGAAGGCGGCATAACTTTAAGGTGAAAGCCAGGAGGTTTAGAGGGGAATTGAGGAAAATGTTTTTACTTAGTGGTGGTTGTCTGGAGGGTTATTGAGCTAAGTAACCTCACGACCTGAAAAAGTACTTGGATGACCACTTGAAATGTCCTAACAATCCAGGATATGGGCCTAGTGCTGGAAAGTGGGATTAGTGCAAATTTAGTGTAGTTTTGGCAGTTCGGGCTTCATGGGCTGCTGGGCTTAATCTGTACTGATGATTCTATGATCTGGCCCTTGATTCTAATCAGGAATATAAGCATCCTGAGGATATTTAGACATTTGGCAGCTTTCGGGGATGTGGCGCAGACTTCTGAGATGTGGTGCTGATGATCACCAGATGACTTGTACATTAATGTGATGGAAGTCTATTCTTTTGAAGTATGCTGCGTTATGATATGGTGCTGTTAATGCAAGCTGTGTACAATTTATACTGCCTTGCACCTAGGGAAGCAAGTGAAAGTCTGCTTCCCAGAATTGTAATCAAAATCTCTGAATTTTAAAGCCAAAATTTAATTACAACTCCCCACCCGGCCCTCAATCCTATGATGTTTTGTTTTTGCCTTGTTGACTTTGCTATCAACAGAGTGATCCCATTTTATTCTTTTCACAATTAGTTGACCTATCAACATCACCATTAGTACTCCCTTGTCTTTTGCTCTTGGCATTGTCACCATCTGTTCTACTTGTTCCTCCTCCCTCCCTCTGTCAACAGCATACAAGGCATAATTTTCCAACCCCTTCCAGTTCCAACAAAAAGTCATATTGACTCAAATTAGCTCTGTTTCTGTCTGTACAGATGCTGCTGGATCTGCTGAGTTTCTGCAGCATTTTCTGTTTGTATTTCAGATTTACAGGAACGCAGAACTTTGCTTTTATATGTCTTCAGCCTGTAATATACAAGTGCTTGATTAATGCAACTAACCCTTGAAGGTCCTCTCATCACTCAAAAGTAGAGCATGTATGCTCAGACAGGGAAAAGAAGCACTTACTCCACTTATTCTGGGTGTCATGATGTGGAGGTGCTGATGTTGCACTGGGGTAGAAAAAATCAGAAGTCACATGACACCAGTTTATAGTCCAACAGGTTTATTTGAAGTCACAAGCTTTTGGAGTGTTGCTCCTTCATCAAGTGAAGTGGATTTCCAGGTGGTGCTTGGCAGAATAGTTCGTGGGCCCACCTGGTAATCAAGGCTGCTCTCAAACCTTCTTGCTCCTTTCTTCCTTACACTCCCTGTCAACTCCATTGTATTGATTTTTCGCATATTCCTATTGTTTCATTTAAATCTTCATCTCCCAACATTGCTCCCTAAGTCCAGCCCTATAGCTTAACTGTGCCAATTGTCATGCTGCACTGTAACCTTCATTGAATATCCTTTCCCCGCAACATCCATATCCTCCAATGTACTAGTGTCTCCCTTGTTTATGCATTGAGTTGCCTCCTATTACAATTATCGTTCTCTCTGTGGCCAAGTATTCTGCCTCCAAACCTCACAATTGACTTTCCCAGCTTCCCTACCACTGCATTGGTCCCTAATAGTATCCTTGACTTTCATTGACCAGACCCCCACAATTGACAGTGGCCACCCTCGTTACCAACTTAGATGGACACCCTGAATGATTTCTGTGCAGCTCCCCAACAGACTTACTGCGAATCCCTGAACTGATTCCAGTGGTACTTGCAGGACTGACTCTGGCCCATTCCCTGAACCAATGTGATACAGACTCTGACACTGATCACTCCAAACAACTGACTGGCTATGTCCAAGCCCTTTGACTGAGATCATCTGATGCCCATGACTAACAATGGTGAGACCCTTTGATTGGAGATAGTCCCCCTAACAACTGTACTCTTTAGAATTTGAAACATAGCTTTTTGGTTGAAGAACATACAATGTCCTTGAATTATAAACTGCTGCACTTGTTTTAGGTGTGATATTGACATAACATGGTGCTGTAGAGCAGTATATCCACTCCCTTAATTGATTACTGCAAACAATCATGACAAGCTGTCTAGCTTTTTTGTCTAATTGGCTAGATGGCAACAAAAAATGTACTGTAAGTCTTTAAGTTCTGAATGAAAGGGTAAAGTGCAAAAAGGCAAAGCAGAAATGCTGTGAACATCCAAGAGTGAAGTGAGTGTGAAGCAAATGAAGAGCACTGAGATGCACAATGTGCTGATGCATAAAGTGCAATGCTTTCCCTAGCAGCAGCATTGCAATGCAGGATATCTGTGTGCTGCAATGTGTAGCTTTGAATTGGAGAACTGTATTCTCAATGGTTTGGAGATACACTAGCCTCACCACATTAGCACAACATATGTCCAATGCAACCTTCGTGGATGGAAATTGCAGGGAGTCATTGCCCGTGGAGCATGCCCTGAAAAGTTTGGGACTTTTCAAATGGGGATCTGGAGAAGCAAGGGGCAATCATGAGCTGCTGGTATCACCTCTGATCTTCGTGTCAGGAATTGTCGCCATCTAGTTTCTCTCTAGTGCGTGGGAGAATAGGAAAAATTTAGGTAAGGTTATGTACTATTGATATGTAAATGCATGCAAATAGGCCTTTCCCCCTTCGTGATCAAAATTTCCAACTCCCTATTCAAACCTTGGGTGGAAAATCGGATTCTTCCTCCTTGTAAAGAATTATATTTTTCCACCATACCATATTTTCTCAACTGAGTCACCATTCCTCACTTTATTCAGTTGATAGCAAATTTAGCTCACAGTGTGAATGTGAATAATTTCAATCTACAAAGATATTGGGCTAATTGAAATGACAAAGTTAAACCTGGATAATGAGATCATTATGTTTTTTGAACATTCTTTTAGAGGAGCGACTTCTAGAGCCAATCAGAATAGGATATACTAAATCTGATAATATGTATTGAGATAGTGTGAATTAATGCCCTGCATGAAAATGCCCGTACATGACAGTGATCATAATTCAGTTTGAGGGAGAGAAGAGTGGATCAAATACTAGTTTGTTAAACTTAAATAAAGACATTTATAAGGCCATGAAGATTGAGCTACTAAAATGAATTGTGGAATTAGACTGTGGGTTAGGTGAGTAGAGATGAAGTGATAGATATTTAATGAGATACTTCAGAATACTCAGAAAACGTGCATTCATGTGTGGAATCACCAAGGCCACTGAGGATCTCATTGCAAATTGCAATACCTATGCCATTCACAGCTTACAGCAACAATTGGTATTGATACCCATCACTTACATCATTAGACCACAGTACTGTGTGGTTGCAGATACATCTAGATAATGGCTTATCATATACCTCAGTGCCATTTTCGCAATCCTTTGATGTAACTAGTACGTAGAAATCTATTGATTTCAGTCTGACCATACCCAATGACTGAACTTGCACAGCTTTGTGAAAACATTTCTCCTCCTCAGCCTTAAAAGACCTTGTTCCTTATACTGAGACTGTGTCATCTGATTCTTGACCACCCCCTCCCCCAAAGACCTACATTTTAGATTTATGCACAAAGATACTGAGATTATTTTGTACATCAGCACTTCCCAATCTCTCTCCATTTAATAAATGCTCTGTACCTTTATTCCACGCACACTTATCCAATTAATGTTCTGTCTACCATGTTCTTACCCATTCACCCTGTCCAAATACCCTTGAATTCTCTTTGCATCACTCTCACAAATCCCCTTCCCAGCTCATTTTGTGCAATCTGCAAGCTTGGAAATAGTATATTTGATTTATATTCCTTTTAACTGGTCATCCACAATGTAGACATGACTTAAAATTAGAATGATAAAAAGTGTCATCAGTGTGATTCAAAGCAATATGGATGGACTTGAATGAATTACCTGTATTGGTGATTCTGGCCCCAGTAGTTTAAATGGCACGGCAATTGCACAATTTTCTTATAATGCAAGATTGCACGAGAACGGAACTAACGTGTTATTATCAGAACAGACTGTATACCTGATCCATTGGTTGCCCTTATTTATAAAATCATAAGCAGAAGTAAACTGTTCAGCTCATTGATCCTACTGTGCCTTTCAATGAGATCATGACTGAACTGGTAATCTTCAAGTCCACTTTCCTGCCTTTTCCCCAAAACCCTTGATTCCGCACTGATTAAAAATCTGTCTATATCAGTGTTGAATATACTTAAAGACCCAGCCTTCAAAGCACTCTGCAGTAAAGGATTTCACAGATTCACTCCCCACAGAAGAAAGCCCTCTTCATCTGTTTTTAATAGGCACCCTCTTAAACTGAGGCTATGGTCTGTGATCTTAGACTCTCCCACAAAGGGAAACCAGATAACAACTCTGTTTGTAATCTCTTCAAAATTCAACAGATTTGTCCAGCATTATTTTCCTTTCATTCATCAGTGTTGACTCTGACCATCAAATTATTTCTTTTCTAAGTGTGTAGTTATAACATCGTTTGGAATAGATTCAGTATTTTTATTAGTACTGATGTTAGGCTAGCAGGTGTATAGTTTCTTCCCATTTTCTCTCTCCCTTCTTTTTAAGTATTGTGGTTACATATACAATCTTCCAGTCTGTACGCATGAGCCAGATTCTATCGAATATTGTATGGTGATCAGCAGTGCATCCATATTTTTATAGCCATCTGTTTCAACACTCAACATTTCATGACTTGAGTACCAAAATATTTCCCAGCCAATGAAACACTGAGGTGTCACCATGCAAGGTGAGAAGTGCGATGGGCAATTTGTACACAATACTATTCCACAGCAATGTGATAAGCTGAATTGTTCAAGAATTCATATCTGATGTGGAAGGTTGTGTGAATAGAATACTGTCACAGTGAATTAAGCAAATCAAATATTGAGATGTATTAAAAGGTAAATATTGAGCCAGAATAGTGAGTTAATCATGGTATTTATAAATCATTATAATATGTTGAAGATGATGTGGGTATTGAAAAAATAGAGTGACGAGCCACAAAGATAGATGAAGGGAGATGGTATGAGAAGCAATTAAGTGAATTTTAAGAGAATGGAAAAGGGAAAGGGAAGATGAAGTGACTGCTGTGATTAGGTTTAAAAGAGAGTTTCACTGCTTTGCCTTGATCTACATTATCTATGTTCAAGCAGCAGAACCTGAAATTGATTGCTATTGTCAGATGTTAAAATAATATAGAGCATGAGGAGTTGCTCCACATCATCCAGAACAGTGCAGCCGAGTGCATGGCCCAATCGTAAAGTGAGCGAGAACAAAACTAATCTGTAGAAGCATTACTTTACTGAGCAGGTGGTAATTATCTTGTATTGATCCATATTGGGAAGTGAACGACATGGATTGCATTGGTTGATTCAAATTCAAACTAGATTTCTTCAGAGTATTTTGAAATAGTGTATATACATAATTTGATACATTACGTTTTAAATGTAGCATGCTGCGAAGAATAGATACCTTTAAACATCTGATGGGTTTCTTTACCTTGTGTCTAGTTGTTTTACGGGTCAAGATTGGTCAATAACTCTATTGTATTATGTAACTGCTAGAATGGAAGATGGTGAACTAGATGATCTTTGAGATTGCTAGACGTAAGAGTTCTCAGTGGGAATTGAGTTTCAAATACTTGATGTTGACCTTAAATGTAACAAGTAGTAAGCTGTTCCATACTTTATGACGAACTGAGTTTTCTCTTAAGAGAAATTTACTGAACCATATTGCATGAAACAGTCACAACATTGAGAAGTTATTTTAGGTCCATTAAGATATCAAGAGTTTGACACAAAATAGAACAGTTGAAAAGTTACAGCACAGAATGAGGCAATTAGTACTATTGTACTTGCTCTCTGAATAAGCTGGCCACTCTCTCTGATCCCACTTTCCAACACCTGAAACATAGCATTTTAACTTCTCTTCAAATTTATCGTACTCTCATGTGAAAATGCTTGTCTAAAAATAGCTATTTAGGATGTGTGCAGGCAGTATGGCTAATGGATGACCTCAGTTTTCCTTCTCCAAGGAATAGGCTGAGATTTGAAACTCAGTGCATTGCAATCATAAACATAACTCACATTCACAACTCTCTGATAATTTTGGAGTTTTTCTAACTGTGCGTTTTCGCTGTAGATCAACTAAAGAAAAGCTAGCTCTAGGCATGCTCTAAAGTTAGTTAGGACTTTTAAGAAGTAAAATGCAATGCTACAGGATTTACCTTCAATTGTTTTTCAAAAATGTGGCACAACAGTATAGTGAGACACTTGAAACACTTGAAACCATTATCTTGCACAGCAGAAGTTGTGCCTTAATGATCTTAAAAGTTAAAATGCTACAAACACCACAAAAAATTTCTATGAGGAATCAAATTTGAATGTAAAATGTTCAGTATTTTGATAAGAGTGATATTCAAATAATGTTTGTGGCTTACTATAAGTTATATGGTGCTACACAATTTTTATGATTTGACACTTGCATTCATTAGATTGACCTAATGGTTTTAAAACATGGTTTAAAAACTACAAGTTTTATAAACAGGATCTCTCCAATAATCATGGATACCACCAGGAAGGTGCCAGTAATTCGCAAATCCCTCAAACCAGCAAGACCATTACATCGTTTATCTACTGAACTAGGTAAGATGTGTCACAGTTTACAACATCTGTAGAGCATTGTTAACTATTCCAGAGTTGTTTTTTACTCATCTATACAAGATTATTTGTAAATAAACTTGCAGAACTTACTCCCTGATGTAATTTTCAAAAGTATGAAACAGATCAACAGTATATTTCAACATCAGAAAGACTTATTCTGAAACAAACCATAGTGATTTCAGATTTGATGGGACTTTTTGAATTTGAATGATAATTATAATTCATTAATTGTAAGTCTTCCAGTCCTTTTTAGATATGGAACTGAATGACTGCAAATGTACACATTGTTTAAAACAAGTTTGACAGTAAAATAATAATGTGAAGACCTGTATCAATTTATTAAAGGCAAGTGGTATTCAACTAATTTGATGAGTTGTTTGATCAAGCAACAGAGAGGATAGATGAATAGTCTGGTTGTTGTGCATGCAGGCTTTGAAATGGCATTTGAAATGCTACACAATAGACTTGTTAGCAGATTCAAGGTATTCAAGGTTTCTTGGCTACATAACTTGAGGAAGTGGTGTCATGGTGAATAGTTTTATTTAGACAAGAGGGAAGTTTGTGTATACAGAGAATATTTAAAACTTCGTTTTGTTTAACTTATTGGCATAGAGAGCTGCTGATATGATGGGCACTATTTTTATTTTGTTCACTGTCCCAGAGCAGATGATATCTGACAATGGACCTTAGTCCACTTTCAAACTGTTTCCAGATGTGTACTCTGGGGAGTGACCCACATCACATTATCACCCAACTATTCACACTCAAGCAGTCTAACAGAATATATCGTATGTACTACTTGTTATAACATGAAGACAGACAGCTGAAACAAATCAGCCTTTCTGCCTCTGTATTTGCAACACAGTAAAACTAAAATCTTCAAAGACCCACAAAATTCACCCGAATGGTTCCTAACCAGACCTTTTTTGAAATAATCAATCCCAGACTCTGTGAATAATCAGTTATTGACACTGGTTTATAGTTTGTAAGAGTTAACAAATTATTAACAACAAGTAACTTTAGCAAAACAAAATTAATAACAAAGAAATCTAATTGCCTGTGTTTAAACATAATAACCTTTGTTTTCAGCCCCATTCCCACAAAAGACAGGTAAAAAAACAAGAACAAAGAAAATATCAAAACTGGCCAAATTACTGAAGTGGTTTTCATGATGCTTTGTTCCATAGGCATAGATCATAATTTCTTGGTTGATTTTCTGAGAAGTGGACACCAAAGAAGGTTACCTCAGAGTCCAATGGGATCTTGATCAGATGGGCCAATGGGCTGAGGAGTGGCAGATGGAGCTTAATTTAGATCAATGTGAGGTGTTGCATTTTGGAAATGCAAATCAGGGCTGGACTTATACAATTAATGGTAAGGTCCTGGAGAGTGTTGCTGAGCAAAGAGACCTTGAAGTGCAGGTTCATAGTTCCTTGAAAGTGGAGTCGCGGATAGACAGGATAATGAAGAAGGCATTTGGTATGCTTGCCTATATTGGGTCAGTTTATTGAGTATAGGAGTTGGGAGGCCATGTTGCAGCTGTGCAGGACACTGGTTCGACCACTTTTGGAGTATTGTGTGCAATTCTGATCTCCCTGCTATAGGAAGGCTGTTGTGAAACTAGAAAGGGTTCAGAAAAGATTTACGAGGATGTTGCCAGGGTTGGAGGGTTTGAGCTATAGAGAGAGGCTGAATAGCCTGAGACTATTTTCCCTGGAGCGTCAGAGGCTGAAGGGTGACATTTATCGAGGTTTATAAAATCATGAGGGGCATGGATAGAGTAAATAGGCTAGGTCTTTTCCCTGGAGTGGGGAGTCCAAAACTAGAGGGCCTAGATTTAAGGTGAGAGGGGAAAGACTTAAAAGGGATCTAAGGGGCAACCTTTTCACACAGAGGATGGTGCATGTATGGAACAAGCTGCCAGAGGAAGTGGTGGAGGCAGGTACAATTACACCATTTGAAAAGGTATCTGGATAAGTTTATGAATAGGAAAGGTTTAGACAGATATGGGCCAAATGGTGACAAATGGGTCAAGATTTATACAGGATGCCTGGTTGGCATGGACGAGTTGGACCAAAGAGTCTGTTTCCATGCTATACATCTCTTTGACTCTGTGTCAATTAGAGCCATCTTTTCAGTTCACTTAGAAGAAGCCAGTGTTACTTATAACCCAGCTATTCCTTGAACTTCCAATAGCTGATAAGCAGGAGGTTAGGCAGGGAATTTTCAATCTTCATGCTTTTGCGTCACCAGCCAAACTCATTCTTCCAGAAAACACATTTCATAACCTTGTTCAAATTCACTGGTTAAACCCTGTCAGACTGATCATCTCCCCACAATGGCCCAGTTACATTAGTCAACATCTGCCATCTGCTTGAGCATAAAGTTTCTTCTGGACTTGTTGGAACCAATTCTTAGGTACTGACCTCATTCAGATCCAACATCTGGTATCTGTTTAAACATACTGCTATGGTGTTGAAGTGTCTGTAGAACCTTGTGGTCAAGACTCAACCTGTAGTTAACTTCTAGGCCTGGCGCATCAAACAAACACAACTTGTCTGATCTGTTTCTTTTTAACACAAGCTGTTGCCCACAGTCCAAAGATAATTTTTTGCTTGCAGTTCTCAGTCCACAGCTCCAAACCAAAATTGGTAAAAGAATAAAAATAATGAAAACTCAGCAAGGGTTCGAACATAGCAAATTAATGATCATGAAGTGTTGAGCAAATAAAGCAAGACATTTTACATTGCATTGCTGCATTTTCATGTAATGTCAGTGGAGAAGAGATTACCACCCCAGCACAATTTATTCAGAAAACAAGTGTGAACATGATTACTCAGCAACCAATTATCTAAGTATTCTGAGTGATGGAACGTTCTTCTTCAAAGAGAAAGAAAAATGAAATGATAAACTACACTGGGCAAAGTATGTATGTTAGAAATATAATTACAAATATTTGAAAAGCAGCAAAGCTTTATAAAATATTCTATAGCAACCCTGATTATACATAGTTATTACTGATCACGGTGGCCATCACAGACCAACATATGGCATAACATTTGTGCATGAAGAGAGTAAGGACGAATATTCCATTGATTGTGCAATGTCATTGAATGACAGCAACCAGCAACTAGACATGTTGTCAAACTAGTGAACAGAGAGCAATGAGTACCTCTCCAAACAGAATACAATCTCCAGTTCGGAATGAGTTGTCAGACTTCCGAAGAGTTGTATTGATGTTTGAATTGCTGTTCTAGTAAACTTTATTTTACCTGTTTGGTAAAATCAAATTCACATGTGCCTACATTCAATCATATTATTTCTATATAAGTATGTTGGGCTTCTTTTTTAATTTGAGGGAAAAAAAAGGGATGTTGTGCTGTATGTCATGGTGATCACTATACCTTTAAGTGACATGCTCACAATATCACAACTATATTCTAGCATGTGACTTGAGCACAAATATATCATTCTCCATATTAACTCTGATGACTTGTAGCATGATGCACTACAGAAATTATGCTGCACTGTATCAATAGGTTAATGCTAGCCCAGACTTGGGTTTCTGAGGAATATATAATAACTGTAAGAAATGTCTCTAGGAGCCTTTGAATCAATGATATCCGTGCCCAGTTTCTTATGTTACGAGGAATAATATTAACATTCCCATAATCAGGTGATACATCTTGCTGGAGGCAAAATCAGACTAATTCCTACTCCTTGAAGTTAAATAAATGCTTCCTGCCTTCAAAGTTATTACTGAATGATCTTCTGCCTTTCATGTTGCCTTTCTAAAGTGTTCTGTCTATTTCCTTGCATTAGACCAGGCTCCTTAGGCTTCTACTCTGAAGCTTAGGCTTATTTCTGAAGAAGGGTCCCGATCCAAAACATCAACTTTCCTGCTCCTCTAATGTCTCCTGTGTTCCTCCATTTCCACACTGTTGTATCTGACTCCAGCATCTGCAGTTCTTGCTTTCTCTAGTGTCTCCCTTTGTTTCTTCAGTTCCAGCTTGGTGACGTCCGTGTCTGACAGTTCAGTTTAGATTGATTTGTAGTCCTTAATTTTTCTTGTTATGGGAATTTCTCTTTGTGTCTACGTGATATGATGATGATGCTTGATCTGAACTGTAAGTATTTCCTTATTTGTCACTTTTTGCCAGCTGTTTTAAAGTTTTGCCTTGCCCACCAGGGATTTTAACTTTACTTGTGGAGCCTCTGATGTCGCTTTGCTCTCTGGTTGAAACGTACTCTATGCTGCTCCTATAGACTGTCACCATGAGATTGAGTCTGTGTCTGCTTTGGAGTAACTAATTCTCCTTTTCCAAGGAGTTTATAAAAGTACATCTCTTAGTCGGTGTGAAATGATTTTATCATTGAACTGAAGCTTTTTCTGTGTTGAATTCTGCCTTGAAGGTTTTTCTGGGAGGTTCTTAAATGTTCTGCTCTTCCCTGCTGCAGATTCCTGCATGAACTGGCAACTTAAAGCTGCTTCTGTAGATGCTCATAAAAAACTCAGATCTTCACTGCTGCTAGAATATATGAACCAGTAGAAATGCATACCGCTGCTCACCATTTCATATGACAAGTCCAATCAAATCTGAACCACTGCCTATCATGCATCTGCAGCTAAATTCAGTCTGTATCTCATTGACCGGTCGGTTTGCTGCCATCATTCTCTTGAATAATGGGGATCTAAAGGCCTGTTTGGTCTGATGTGGTAGAGGACAACTACTTACCAGTCTGATTGGCAGATACTCTTGTAATAAATTATTTCCTGCTAAATACACATTAGCATCTAGTCAAAGGTTACATTGATATGATAGACATTTTTTCAGAGACTGGGAGGAGGACTTAGATGTTACTTCTTCGAGATCCTGAGCTGTACTCCCCTCAGGTTCACATGCTGTCATCATTCTATGTGGTGCTTAAGGTAGTTCTTAGTTTTTTACCCAGTCAAACCCCTAATACCCCTAAAAATCTAATTAATATTCTGGTGATGATGACAAATGAAATTTAACGTAGCACATTGTTAAATGATTCATTTTTATAGGAAGAATGTGGAGAGGCAAAACAATGGAAGTGATACACATTTTAAAATTGACATAGGAGAAGATGCCTGGTACACAATTGAATTTTTTAAAATGGCAAGTCGACAAAGCTGTTAAGAAGGCATGAGGGATTCTTGATTTTATCATTAAAGTGATGGAGAACAAAAGCAAATAAATTATGCTAAACCATTTTTAAACAGTGGGTTAACAGCATTTAAGATATTGCAGTAATGTTGGACCACACTTTGGGAAGTATACTGAGACATTGGAAAGAGATTTACTAGAAAGTTAGTCAATTGGTAACAAGAACTGAATATGATCATTGTGTGGACAGTCTCATGAAAACAGGGTTGCAAGAGCAGCATGTGAGAGGTTGAGAAGAGCATCACCATTCCAAATTGCCATATCTGCAATAAATTCTTCTTTCTCAAGGGATGACTTAGGGATGACTTAGAGTTGTTCAGCTGGAGATTGAGGTGGAGATATTGTGTAGCATCAGTGAGGGAAAAGAGTTGCTTAACAATTTCCATCAGGAGGCAGGTGGACCTCCGAGGTTAGAAGTGGTATTGATTTAGTCTTTACTCATGGGCAGACAGGTGTGACTGGGAAATTGGTTAAACTTTAATGTTTGGAAGTGAGTCTTTAATTGATGATTAATGGGTTGCCTGCCCATTTACAGAGAGCGGGAATGGGAACAGAGGTGTGGCAGATGAAGTATGGGATTGATCTTGGTCCTGCAACTTGGCTATCCTGAAGCTGCTGATTTTATCCTAAATGAGAAGTCTGCTGACTGTGTCAAAACTTTTCACAACACCAGAGAAACACAAAATGTTACAGGAGAGTCAGAGACTTGGTACTTGAGGCGAGACTGTCCATTTCTTTATTAATGCCCACCTGGATCTAATAGTGGAGGCTATCAGGGAGAAGAGTAAGATTCCATTCTCACAGATGCAGTGAAGATGGACCAATTTTCTGTTCAACATTGTCTTCCTGTCCTCCAATGAGCTACTTCCTTAAAGCCCTCAATGTACTCAAGTGCCACACTTCTTCGGAGGTTCAAGTTACACAGAATGCAGGAGATGAGCATAGTGACAGAGTTCTTTGCGGGTGGCCATCATCTGACTGGTGAGACACTATTGGAACATCTTTTAAAAACTCGCAACAAAAACAGAAGTTGCTGGAATAGCTGAAGAAGGGTCTAGGCCCGAAACGTCAGCCTTCCTGCTCCTCTGATGCTGCTTGGCCTGCTGTGTTCATCCAGCTCTACACCTTGTTATCTCAGATTCTCCAGCATCTGCAGCTCCTGCTATCACTGGAATAGCTCAGCAGGTCTGGCACCACCTGTGAAGAAAAAATCAGAATTAACGTTTCAGGTCTGGTGACTCTTCCTCAGAACTGATGGTAACTAGGAAAACATAGGTTTATATGCAGACGATAGGGAGGGGGAGGGAGTTGGGAATATACAATAGATGGGGATAGAGCCTGAGAGAAGAGCAGTTGGATAGACAAAGGAGTTGATAATGCTCTGGCTAGGAGGATTGGATGGCTGTTAATGGGCACTGTTAGTGACTGACAATAGGTAGTGTGTAATGGCAGGCTATGTGATAATAAGGCCTGGTGTATGGGGCAGGGGGCTAGGACATGGAAGAGTTTATGCCCTAAAATTATTGAGCTCGATATTGAGTCCGGAGGGCTGCAGGGTCCCCAAGTGGAAAATAAGGTGTTATTCTTCCAGCCTGCGCTGACCTTCTTTGGATCATTGCAGCAAACCTGAGACAGAGACGTTGGCCAGGGAACAGGGTGGTGTATTAAAATGGCAGGCAACTGGAAGCTCAGGATCTTTTTTGCGAGCTGAACATAAATGTTCCACGAAGCAGTCACCCAGTCTCTGCTTTGTTTCCCTAATTTAGAAGAGACCACATTGTGAGTAGCGAATGCAGTAGACTAGATTCTGGGAAGTGCAGGTGAAGTGTTGCATCACCTGGAAGGTATGTTTGGATCCTTGGATACTGGGGAGGGAGGATGTAAATGGGTAGGTGTTACACCTTCACTGGTGGCGGGGGAAGGTGCCTTGGGGCTATCGAAGGTGGGGGGTGTGGGCAGGAGCGGTTGGGGGGGTGGGTGGGTGGGTTTTGGGATGGGTAGGAGACAGAGGTGAAGGAAGAGTGGACCAGGACTGTACCCTCCAGGACAACCCTACAAAGGCAGACAAGGGAGGGAGGGGACTATGTGTCTGGTGGTGGCATCTCGCTGGAGTTGGTGGAAATGGCATCTGATGATCTTCTGGATGTGGATGCTGATGGAATGGTAGGTAGGACAAGGGGAAACCTATTGCTGTTGCAGGATGGAAGAGAGGCGGTGGAGGGCGCAAGTGCAGGAGATGGGTCATACCCGGTTGAGGGCCCTGTCGACAATGCTGCTGGGGAATTCTTGCTTGAGGAAGATGGATGTTTCAGAAGCTGCCTTGTCGAAGTTGGCCTCATCTGAACATATGCGACGGAGACAGCGGAACTGAGAGAATAGGATAGAGTCTTTACAGGAAGCAGAATGTGAGAATGTATAGTCCAGGTAGTTATGGAAGTCGGTGGATATTAATGGCCAGTTTAACCGCAGAAATGAAAACAGAGATGTCGAGGAAGGGAAGGGAGGACTCGGAGATAGACAAGGTGAAAGTGAGCGCAGGATGGAAATTGGAAGCAAAGTCGATTAACTTTTCCAATTCCGGACAAGAGAGGGAAGCAGCACCAATGATATCATCAACTTAACGGAGAAAGAGTTGTGGGTGGGGGCCGGAATAGGACTGGAACAAGCAATGTTCCACGTACCCTTTGAAGAGACAGGCATAACTGGGGCCCATGCGGGTACCCATGGCCACCCCTCTGACCTGAAGAAAATGAGAGGAGCTAAAAGAGAAGTTATTGAGGGTGAGGACGAGCTCAGCCAAATGGAGGACGGTGTTGGCGGGTGGAGATGATTCAGGCCTTTGCTCCAGGAAGAAGTGATCATCCTGGTGGGGGATGGACGTGTAAAGGGATTGCACATCCATACTGAAGAGGAGACGGCTGGAGCGGGCAAACTGGAAATTTTGAAACTGGTGTAAAGCATTAGAGGAATGATGGCTGTACTTTGGCAGGGAATGGACCAGGGGAGAAAAGACTGAGTCAAGATAGGAAGAGATAAATTCTGTGGGGCAGGAGCAGGCTGAAACAATGGGTCTGCAGCACAGTCCTATTTGTGGATTTTAGGAAGTGAGCTGTGGGCATCTGGGGGACTATCAGCTTGGAGGCAGTTGGGGAGAGATCACCAAATGAAATGAAGTCAGTTACCGTAGTCGATACAATAGCCTGATGTGTCATGATGGGGTCATAGTCCAGGGGAAAATAGAGAGAGGTATCTGAGAGCTGGTGCTGAGCCTCTGCAATGTAGAGGTCAGTATGCCAGACTACAACAGCACCACCCTTGTTGGCAGGCTTAATAGCAAAGTCAGAGTTAGATCCAAGCGCATGGAGTTTGTAGGCTCCGGCCATTTCCTCTTTACCATGGACGTACAATCCCTTTACGCGTCCATTCCCCACCAGGATGATCTTAAGGCTCTCCACTTCTTACTGGAGCAAAGGCTTGAATCGACCCTGCACACCACCACCCTCCCCTCCTTTGCTGAGCTCATCCTTACCCTCAACAACTTCTCTTCTAACTCCACTCATTTTCTTCAGGTCAGAGGGGTGGCCATGGGTAACCGCATGGGCTCCAGTTATGCCTGTCTCCTCGTGGGGTACGTGGAACATTGCTTGTTCCAGTTCTATTCTGAACCCCACCCACAACTCTTTCTCTGATATATCGATGATAGCATTGGTGCTGCTTCCCCCTCTCGTCCGGAATTGGAAAAGCTCGTTGATTTTGCTTCCAGTTTCCACCCTGCGCTCACTTTCACCTGGTCTAAATCTGACTCCTCTCTTCCCTTCCTCAACATCTCTTTCTCCATTTCTGTGGCTAGACTGGCCACTAATATCCACTATAAACCCACTGACTTCCACAGTTACCTGGACTATACATCCTTGCACCCGGCTTTCTGTAAAGACTCCATCCTGTTCTCTCAGTTCCTCTGTCTCCATCGTGTATGTTCAGATGAGGCCAACTTTGATGAGACAGCCTCCGAAATGTCCACCTTCTTCCTCAACCGAGGATTCCCCAGCACCTTTATCGACAGGGCCCTCAACCAGGTCAGACCTATCTCCCGCATTCTGACCTCACCCCCACTCTTCCCTCCCGAACAGTGATAGGGTTCCTCTCGTCCTTAGACATAGACCACATGTGGAGTATTAACAGCAGTTTTAGCCCCTTTTATTTAAGGAACAATATTATTTCATTGAAGGCAGCTCAGAGAAACTTCATTAGGATAATCCCTGACATGGAGGGATTGGCTTATAAGCAAAGGCTAAACATGTTGGGACTCTGCTCACTGGAGTTTAGGAGAATGAGATGCGATCTCATTGAAACATATATAATTCTTAAGGGATTTGATAGGGTAAATGTTGAGTGGATGTTTCCCCTTATGGGAGAGTCTGTAGCCAGAAGGCTCAGAATAAAGGGATACCAATTTAAGACTGAGATGAGAAGGAATTTCTTCTGAGTTGAGAGTCTTTGGAACACCTTGCCACAGAGAGTTGTAGGGTTCAAAGATTCTTGATCAATTAGAAAGTCCAAGGTTACAGGAAGAGTGCACGAAAGCGGACATGAGGAATGTCAGACTAGCCATGATCCTATTGAATGGCAAAGCAGGCTCAAAGGACCGAACAGCCCTGTTCATCCTTTACTCCTCTTCTAGTTTCTTATGGTCTAATGGAGAGATTGGATAGACTGGGGTTGTTTTCCTTGGAGCAGAGGAGACTGGGGGTGTGGGGGACGAGACAAGATTAAGATTCATAAAATTGTAAAGGGCATAAATAGGATAGACAAGAAGGAATGTTTCCCCTTAGTGGAGGGATCAATGACAGTGGCTGTAGATTTAAGGTGAGAGGCAGGAGGTTTAAAGGGGATGTGAGGAAAAAATCCTTCACACGGAGGGTGGTGGGAACCTGGAACTCACTGCAATGGTGGTAGAGGCAGAAACCCTCAACATTTAATCAGCATTTACATGTGCACTTGCAATGCCATAACAGACAAGGCTGGAAAATAGGATTAGAATAGTTAGGTGGTTGTTTTGATTAGCTCAGACTCGATGAGCCAATGGGCTTTTTCCTGTTCTATAGACCCAAATGACTGACCATCCAGTTTTCTTTTGAAATTATTTGTCAGCCTTGCCTCCACCCTCCTGGACAACGAGCTCCAGGTTATTACTAATTGTTACGAAAGAAACTTCTGTCAATCTCCCCTGCATTTCTTGCCTGAAATGTATAATCTGGTTTCCTAGTCCTTGTGTGATCCAGTAATGGGAACAGCTTTTGTTTACCCACCTTATTCAAACTTGTCATAACTTTGTGCAACTCTATCAAATATTCACTTTCTCCAAAAAGAAAATCTCTAATTCTCTGTACTATATTAAGGACTGTCTCTTTCAGTTTGTCCGCTATGGCACAGTTGGTGGCAACTCGACAAAATAGTAGTTCATTTTTCCAACCTTCTTTTGCAGTTAGTGACATCTTACCCTATCTTTATTGGCTAAGAAAGTGATATTCTAAATAGACCTTTTTAATTCTTTCATGTGTGCCTCCTGCATTCCCTTTGTCAAAGAACAACTGGACATTATGGCAAAGTTATTGCCATTGGTGTGCCTTCTAACAGTTTGTTGGACTTGACTTTGAATGTTGCTTCGTATGTTGAATCTTCTAACTTCTATCTCTCTTGTAATTAGAATAGATCATAGAATACCTAGAGTGTGGAAACAGGCCCTTCGGCCCAACAAGTCCACACCAACCCTCAGAGCATCCCACCCAGACCCATCCCCCTATAACCCACCGAATCTACACATCCCTGAACACTACGGGCAATTTAGCATGTCCAGTCCACCTAACCTGCACATCTTTGGACTATTGGAGGAAGCCGGAGCACCTGGAGGATGTCCATGCTGACACAGGGAGAATGTGCAAACTCCACATAGATAGTTGCCTGAGGGTGGAATTGAACCCGGGTCCCTGGCCCTGTATTTACAGTAGACTGCATGGCTTTAATGACCGGTTCTATCACAGCAATACTGACCTCAAACCAGTCAATTTTTAAAAATTCATGCTTCTGATATGTTGATGGTGTGGCATTGTAGATTGTTTCTTGGGGGATGTTTCACTCTTTAAATACTGGTGTTCAATCAAATTGAAGAACTGTTGGGAGTGGAATGCTCCATCTTGGGAGCAGATACGGCAGAGGCGGAGGAATTGGGAGTAGGGGTCACATTCTTGCAGGAGGGTGGGTGAGAGGAGGTGTAGTCTGCTCCCAAGATGGAGTGTTCATTCCCAGACATCCCAGATGTTCTCCTATTTCAAGGACCGCAACTTCCCTCCTCCAGTGATCAAAAATGACCTCAACCGTATCTCTTGTATTTCCTGCACTTCTGCCCTTAAACCCCCTCCCCCCAACAAAAATAAAGACAGAATCCCCCTTGACCTCACATACCACCCCACCAACCTCCGCATCCAGCGTATCATTCTCTGCCACTTCCGCCACCTACAATCCGACCCCACAACTAAAGGTATGTTTCTGGGGGTGAGGAGTTCTTGTGGCATAGTGGCATGTCTCTACCTATGAACCAGGAGATCCGAGTTCAAGTCCCCACCTACTCCAGAGGTGTCTAATAATATCTCCGAACAGTTTAATTGAAAAATATCTGTTTGTTCATGGGATTTTGAGTGTCACTGACTAGCTCAGCATTTATTGCCCAGGGGTCAGTTGAGAGTCAACCACAGGTGAGGATGGGCACTATTAAATCTGGTGGGTTTTTATTCAAAATCACGGGCACCATTGAGCTGGCTTTTAATTCTAGATTTTTCACTGAATCTACCAAGGTGGGATTCGAACCCGTTTACCCAGAACACTAACATGAAGTTATGTATTAGCAGTCTAGGGAAATGACCACAATGCCACCATCTCCCCAGAATGTCATCTCGTGGCATTGTTTGTTATGAATGGAATTATTAATTACACAAAACTTATGGTACCAGTAAAGCTTCAGTCTGTTCATTGTCATTTACCATTCCCAAGCCCTGATGGCTGATGTAGAAAGGCCATGGCTCATGGTCCATGACTAGAAATCCCCTATTTGATGAAGAGGTTCTCATTTTGGTGTTTCTGCTGACAGCAGTGTCAAACTCCTCAGCTAGTCTTTTGTCTGTGTAGTGGACATTTCAACTTAATGAGTATTTATGTTCCAACACTGAATCACCAACTATCAACATTCTGGGGACTACCACTGTTCAGAAACTGAACTGGGCTAGCTATATAAATACTGACTATAAGAGCAGGATGTAGGCTAGGAATCGTGCCACTTGATATCACTGTCGATGACCCTTCTATCACTTTGATTGAGAGTAGACATGGGGCTTGTTTAGCCAGATTACAATTGACGTTATCACACACAGGACAAACTTAGATGGTTTTTTGTATTGCAGGGTAAATGCTAATATTGTAATTAAACTCAAATAGGTTGGGGTGGGCTAATTTTGAAGCACAAGTCTTCAATACTGTTGGCAGAATATTGCTAGTGTTTAGCATCTTCAAATATTTCTTGATTTATTATGGCATAAAATAAATTAACTAAAGATTAGCATCTATGATGCTGGAGGCCGAGATGGATCATCTACCTGGCCCTTCTACATGAGGATCAGGTAAGTTTTTTTTTCCCTTTTGCAGTTCTCTCACCACCTATTATAGACCCGTTTAGCAGTTGCCCCCTTTCAGATTCTGCCAGGCCGACCAGTAGTGCTGCTATCAATTCACTCTTAATGATGGATGTTGAAGTCCCTCAACTAGAAGAAACTTATGCTGTTCCCACTCTCAGTTCTTTTCCAATTGGTGCTCAACGTGGAGGATTGCTCATTTGTAAGCTGAGGATGATAGCAGATAATAGAGGAGGTTTCTTCACCCATGTTTGACTTGATACTATGAGACTTCATGGAATGCAGAATCTTTGTTGACTCTGTGCTACCTCATCTGGTGGATTTTCCCTACCTGTAGGACTGATAATGATGGTAGTATCTGTGATTTTTTTTTTTTTTTTTTTCCTCCTTCTTAATGTTCTGGTTGACTTTTGATGGTTTCTAGAACACACCCACTTTTCTTACAATATTTAAGCCCCTACTTTTAATCTAATACTGCACCATCTTTAATCTCCTTAGTAAGCTATGGATGTACCTTTCTCATTGAGTTTTTGTTTTTCAATAGAATGTATTTTTATTGAATGTTTTCAATGTTTAAAAAATGTTACTCTTTATTTTCCATCTTTTTATCTGTATCTTTTTATCTATATACCCAATCAACCTTAGCCAGTTCAACACTCAACTATATCAATGCTTTTGTTTAAATGTAAGATTCTTAATTATGATTGAAGTTTACTTTTTGCAAATTTTGTATGAATTTACCTGTATTATGATCATTATTTCCCAGTTTATTTTTAAAAATTATCCGATAACTAACTCTGACTCTTGTACAATACTAGATCTAACCTAATCTCCACTCAAGATTGTTAAAGCAAAAACAAAACTATTGTCTCTGCCAGCTCTCCAAAGGAGCTATTTGTTTCATGCCATTCACCCACCAACTACCCATAGCCCTACAGGTTCTGAATTTTAAGATAATGAATATCCTTGTGTGCTTCAGTCGAACATGCCTGTACCTCACTCTCAGACAATGCATTCCCAATGCCAACAACTTGCTCATCTTTTTTTCTCATCACTTTTGTTTTACTGATTTCCTTAAATTTATGCCACTTTGTTCTCAATCCTTCAAGGGAACATTTCTTCCCTTTTGTTCTGCTGAGACCCCTCATGATTTTTAAAACCTTTGAAATCTCTTTCAACCTTCTCCAATGTATTCACATAATTAAGTTTCTCATTTCTGGAGACATTCTTGTGATTCTTTTCAGTGCTCTCTGATGCCTTAATTTATTTCCTAAAGTGTGGCATCCAGATTACTGCATAACTCTAGTTGAGGCTGAACCAGTGTTCTGTTCAAGGTTAACAATTCCTTGCTTTTAGGCTCTTTGTCCCTATTAGTAAAGTCTAGGATGCTGTGTGTTTTGTTAACTGCTCTTTCCACCTGTCATGGTATCTTTAAGAAAGTAGAAAGTAGAAAGTAGTGTAGGAGTAGGCTATTTTGCACTTTGAGCCGGCTGCAATATTTGGTATGATCATGACTGATCATCCAAATCAGTAGCCTATTCCTGCTTTTTCTCATTGATCCCCTTAATCCCAAGAACTGTATCTAATGTCTTCTTGAAAATGTGCAATGTTTTGGCCTCAACCATATTCTGTGGCGGAGAATTCCACAGGATCACCATTTTCTTGGTAAAGAGATTACTCCTCATCTCAGTCCTAAATGGCCTATCCTGTATCCTAAGACTGTGACCCCTGATTCTGGACTATCTGGTCATCAGAAGTCTCCTTCCTGCTTTTGCCTGGGAGTCCTCAACATTGACTCCAGACCTCATGAAGTCTCATTGCTTCAGATTAAACAAAGAAATGGAAACCTCTTGCTGGTTACCGTCCTCCCGTACTGCCCTCCCTCTGTTGATGAATCAGTACTCCTCCATGTTGAGTAAAACTTAGAGGAAGCACTGAGGGTGGAAAGGGCACAAGATGTACTCAGGACAGGGACTTCCAATGTCCAACATCAAGAATGGCTTGATCAATCTGGCAGGTGGGAAGAACATACTTGACCTTCTCCTTACCAATCAATGCAGTGCATCTTGTAGATGTTACACACTGCTGCTACTGAGTGTAAGTAGTGAATTGAGTGAATATGTATGAATGCAGTACTAATCGAGCAGGCTTTCTGGAGGTGTCAAGTTTCTTGACTGTTGCTGAAGCTGCACTCATCCAGGCAAATGGGGAACATTCTATCGTCCACCTTACTTATACCCTGTAAATGGTGGATGCGCTTTGGCGGGGGTGAGGAGGTGAGTTACTTACTGCAGGATTCCTAGCCTCTGATCTGCTTTTATAGCCACAGTTATTTATATGACTAGTCCAATTCAATTTCTGGTCAATGGTAACCCTCGGAATGTTTATAGTGGGGGGATTCAGCTATGGTAATGCCACTGAATGCTAAGGGATGGTTAGATTCTCTAATGTTGGATATTGTCGTTACCTGGTATGTGTCATGTAATTTTACTTAGAATTTGCCAGCCAAACCTGGATATTGTCCATGTCTTACTGCATTTGAACACGGACTGCTTCAGTATCTGAAATTGTGAAAATTGCTGCCCACTGTACGATCGTCAGTAAATGTCCCCCTTCTGAGCTAATGATGGAGACAAGACCTTTGATAAAGCAATTGAGGATGATTAGGCTTAGTACACTACTGTAAGGAGCTAAGTGTTCTTCTAGCATGGTGGTAGTGTCCCTACATCTGAGCCAGGAGTTCTGGGTTCAAGTTCCACCTTCTTCAGAGATGTGCACTAACATTTAGTTAGAAGATGTTTACTCTGAGGAATTCCTGTAGAGAGGTCCTGGAGTTGAGATGACTGACCTCGAACAACCATCACACTTTTTAGCCTCACCAATAAAATTTACCTATAATCCCTACAATCTCTTAATATGAATAGCTCTAGAAATCTTTTGACTCTACCTTGCACTTAATGATTTAGCATCCACAGTTCTCCAGGGAAGAGATTTCTAAAGATTAGAAACTACCTCTTTCACTCCTAGTGAGTTCTAGCTCATTACCAGCCAGGGGAAACGTTCTTCCTGCATCTACACTGTTTATCCCTTCTAAGGATTTTAAGTTTCAATTAGATTAACTCTCATTCTTCTAAACTGAACATAGATCTAGACTCCTCATAGGACAATGTCATCTTCCCAGGAATTAGTCTGATGAGCCTACAGTGCAGTCTCTGAATAAAGATGACTACAGAGGTATGAGAGAGGAGCTGGGCAGAATTGACTGGAAGAGGACCCTAGCAGGAAAGACAGTGGAACAGCAGTGGCAGGAGTTTCTGGGAGTAATTCAGGAGACGCAGCAAAAATTCATCCCTAGGAAAAAGAAGCATGGTACAAGGAGGATGAGGCAACCATGGCTGACTAAGGAAGTCAGGGATAGCATAAAAGCAAAAGAGAAAGCATATAATATGACGAAGGACGGTGGGAAACCAGAGGACTGGGAAGCTTACAAAGACCAACAGAGGGCAACAAAAAAAGAAATCAGGAGGGAGAAGATTAAATATGAGGGTAAGCTAGCCTGTAATATAAATTAAGACTGTAAGAGTTTCTTTAGATATATAAAGGGCAGAAGAGAGGCAAAAGTGGACATTGGACCACTGGAGAATGACGGTGGAGAGATAGTAGTAGGGAACAAGGAAATGGCTGAGGAACTGAATAATTACTTCACGTCAGTCTTCATGGTGGAAGACACGAGTAATCTCCCAAAAATTCAAGAGAGTCAGGAGGCAGAGCTGAGTATAGTGGCCATCACCAAGGAAAAGGTGCTAGTAAAACTGATTGGCCTGAAGGTGGATAAATAACCTGGACCAGATGGACTACACCCCAGAGTTCTAAAGGAGATAGCTGAAGAGATAGTGGAAGCGTTAGTGGTGATCTTTCAGGAATCGCTCGAGTCAGGGAGGGTCCCAGAGGACTGGAAAATTACTAACGTGACACCCCTGTTTAAAAAGGGAGTAAGGCAAAGGATGGAAAATTACAGGCCAATTAGCCTAACCTCGGTCGTGGGTAAGATTTTGGAGTCCATTGTGAATATTTGGAAGTGAATGGTAAAATAGGGCAAAGTCAGCATGGTTTCATCAAGGGGAGGTCATGCCTGACAAATCTGCTAGAATTCTTTGAGGAAGTAACGAGCAGGGTAGACCAAGGAGAGCCGATGGATGTTACCTACCTGGACTTCAAGAAGGCCTTTGACAAGGTGCTGCACAGTAGGCTCCTGAGTAAGATAAGGGCCCAGGGTGTTAGAGGCAAGGTGCTAGCACGGATAGAAGATTGGCTGGCTGGCAGAAAGCAGACAGTGGGGATAAAAGGGTCTTTCTCAGGATGGCAGCCGATGACAAGTGGTGTTCCGCAAGGGTCAGTGTTGGGACCACAACTTTTCACTTCATACATTAATGATCTAGATGAAGGAACTGTGGGCATTCTGGCTACGTTTGCAGACAATACAAAGATAGGTGGAGGGACAGGTAGTATTGAGAAGGTGGGGAGGCTGCAGAAGATTTGGACAGGTTAGGAGAATGGGCAAAGAAGTGACAGATGGAGTACAGTGTGGGAAAGTGTGAGGTAATGCACTTTGGTAAGAAGAATAAAAGCATGGACTAGTTTCTAAATGGGGAGAAAATTCAGAAGTCTGAAGTGCAAAGAGACTTGGGAGTTCTAGCCCAGGATTCTCTCAAGGTAAACTTGCAGGTTGAGTCAGCAGTCAGGAAGGCAAATGCAATGTTGGCATTTATTTTGAGAGGACTTGAAAATAGAAGCAGGGATGTACTCCTGAGCCTTTATAAGGCTGTGGTCGGGCCACATTTGGAGAATTGTGTGCAGTTTTGGGCTCCATATCTCAGGAAGGATGTACTGGCCCTGGAACGGGTTCAGAGGAGGTTCACGAAAATGGTCCCAGGAATGGAAAGCTTAACATATGAGGAACGTTTGAGGATTCTGGGACTAAACTTATTGGAGTTTAGAAGGATGAGGAGGGTCTAATTGAAACTTACAGAATACTAAATGGCCTGGACAGAGTGGATGTTGGGAAGATGATTCCATTGGTAGGAGAGACTAGGACCCGAGGGCACAGCCTTAGAGTAAAGGGAAGACCTTTTTGAACGGAGATAAGGAGCAACTTCTTCAGCCAGAGAGTGGCGAATCTATGGAATTCACTGCCACAGAAGGCTGTCCAGGCCAGGTCATTGAGTACGTTTAAGACTGAGATAGATAGGTTCTTGATTATCGAGGGGATCAAGTGGTACAGGGAGAAAGCGGGAGAATGGGGTTGAGAAACTAATCAGCCATGATTGAATGGCGGAGCAGACTCGATGGGCCGAATGGCCTAATTTCTGCTCCTATGTCTTATGGTCTTATGGTCTCTTCATGGAAAATATATCCTTAGATAATGAATCAAGACAATGCACCAGTTCTGAGGAAGGGTCACCGGACCCGAAACGTTAACTCTGTTTTCTCCTTCACAGATGCTGCCAGACCTGCTGAGCTTTTCCAGCAACTTTGTTTTTGTTCTTGATTTACAGCATGTGCAGTTCTTTTGGTTTTTATGATTTAACCAAGTTATGCATTGAAAACAAGACATACTCAAATCCTCTTGTGCAAAAGCCAGCATATGAACACATAAATTAGGAGCGGGACTGGGCCACTGTGGCTGATCTATTTATTCCACTTTATTCTTATTTCTACTTACTCCCTTTTGGTTGTCAAGAATCAAAAGATTATCACAATTGCTAAAAAAAAGTTAAATCCCATTCTAGTAAGAAGCAAATTGAGAGTGATTGCGCAGGACATCAAGTCAGAGTCTGACCAAGTATGGCATCAAAGAACCCTAGCAAATCTAGTGTCAATGCAAATTCAGGGAAAATGCTCTTTGCTGGTTGGATTCATACCAGCGCAAAGGAGGATGGCTGTAGTTGTTGAAGGTCAATTATCACAGCCCCAGGACATCAGTGCACAAGCTCCTTAGGGTAGTGTCTTTGGACCAACTATCTTCAGCTGGTTCATCATTGACTTTTCCTCCACCGTAAGTTCAGGATATTCATTGATGATTGCACAATGTTCAGCACTATTTACACTATTTCAGAATCTGAAGTGTTGTGTGTCCAAATGCAGGAGACCTGGATAACATCCAGATGTGAGTTGATAAGTGTCAAGTAATAGTTATGCCACACAAATGCCAAGCAATGACCATCTCCACCAAGAGATAATCTAACCATCTAACCTCTTGACATTCAATGGCATTACCATCATTGAATTCCCTGCTATCAAAATCCTGGGGATTACTGTTGATCAGGAACTGAACTGGATGACCCACATAAATACTGCATCTGCAATAGCAGTTTAGAGACTAGGAATTCTGTGGCAAGTAATTCACCACCTGACTACCCAAAACCTGTCCACCATCTACAAAGCACAAATCAGGATCGTGTTGGAATATTCTCAACTGGCTTAGATGAGTGCAGCTCCAATAACACTTGAGAAACTTAACACCATGCAAGACAAAGCAGCCCACTTAACTGACATCACCTTCCCCACTTTTATGATTCATACCCTTCACCACTGATGCACAGTGGCAGCAGTGTGCACCATCTATAAAATGCAAAGCAACAACTCACCAAAACTCCTTCAACAGTGTCTTCTAAACTAGTGACCTCTAACAGCTCTTTAGGTCAAAATCATTAGATGTATGGAAACTCACCATTCTCAAGTATCCCTCCAAGCCACACATAATTCTGACTTGAAACTATGTCACCAGTCCTTCATAGTTGCTAGATCAAAATCCTGAATTTCCCTTCCAAACAGCACTGGATGGTCGTAAACCCCAAGGATTGCAGCAGTTTAAGAAGGCTGCTTTCCAGGGCAACTAGGGATGAGCAGTAAATACTGGCCTAGCCAGCAATGCCCATGTCCATAAATAAATAAAATAAAATCTAATAATTGCCAGCTCTTTAGTAATTAAATTCCCCCAACCAATGCTTTGCATGGAAATGAGAGAATTTGTTAAAAGTATAGAATTTGTGTATTAGTAATCTGTTAATTTTTACTTTTCCATCAGATTCTGCTGTATGTATTGATTATCTACCACCGGTTTTACATCAAAATGAAGTTTCATGGAGTGAAGAGAACTGGGTATGATCTATTCTATTTGTAAGATGCTTTTCTTTGATCCAATTGCTCAAAAGAGTTTAGTTCATTTCTGTGTAATGAGTTAGAACTGAGAAATTATGGAAGTGTTCAGCTTTTGTGGGTTATTGAAAAAGACACTGAATGACCATACTTTAATTTCTCTAACATGGGAAGTTTTGAGCTAATTGATTGTCACCACATTTATGTTGCTACTGATTTCCTCAAATACACCTTCTCTCCCAACATTTGATGCTGTAGTCCCCAGTGATATTATTGGTGACCATCTCTCACCATGGTCATTCCCTCTGGTACAGCTCTCATTTCCAGTCCAACAAGACCAAAATGTGCAGTCTTACAAGGATATAGGAGATGTTGATTTAGTCATTTGCATCACATGAGGCTAGACAATATAAAGTAGTATTGCAAGCATGGATGAAGAACAAAAAGGAAGGTCTATGATCAGGTAGATGGCAGAAAAGATTAAATAACTCAAGGTTGTGTGGTGATAAGTTTTAAAAAATAGTGCTGTCCAAAATTTGTGTTTCTTTACCAATAACTATGAAACATGTTAATGTTTCATCTCTCCTGTCCTCCATCCTATCTTACACTTGCTTTTTTGTTCTCTCCCTGTCTTATAATTTTCTCTAAAGTTTCTTAGCCCCAGCATAGACTCAGTCTTGCACCAGCATCTCCTCTGTGTTATTTCATGCCTCTTCTGCACCCTCCTTGTTTATGAAATCCACCAAATGGCTTGCCTGATGCTATTCCCACCAATCTAAATTTCCTATCCCAATTTCATTGTTAACTTCAGAGATAGTAGGAACTGCAGATGCTGGAGAATCTGAGATAACCAGGCGTACAGCTGGATGAACACAGCAGGCCAAGCAGCATCAGAGGAGCAGGAAAGCTGACGTTTCGGGCCTGGACCCTTCTTCATTTT